>NW_028186657.1:1889232-1942014 GCF_003343005.1 Rhea americana
CCCCCGAGTGCGGCCGGTCCGCGGCCGAGCTGCCCTCCCCGGCGCGGGCGGCCCCCGGGCCAGCGCACGCACGACCGCGCTGGTCTCCTTGCGCCCCCGCCGGCCCCGCTCTCCCGCCAAGCGTCCTCGAGCTTTCTTCTAAACGCTGTGGGTCGAGCTAATCCCCCTCGATCCCTCAGCGGACTTTCAGAGGCTTCCCCGTCCCTGGCCTTTAAAAGCCAATTTCATTTTTTTTCCCCAAGAAAATAGAATGAGTGAAACGGTGCCCAGTGAACCGCTGGGAGCATGGTTTCCGCTTGCAGTGTCAGCCCTGCTCCTTTGACATTGTTAGAGCTTTGGCAGCTGAAAATCTGGCCCTGGGACCCGTACAAACTTTGACTTGGTGCAGGTGTAAACCAAGATCCAGCTCATCATCTGAATTTTTAAAATACCTACTGCAACAATGGACTGAGCATAAAAGCAGAATCTGAGCAGCTCCATCTTCAGGTGTAGTTGTCTTCTGGATCTGAATTCTGTGTTTTAACTTTTTTTTTTTTTTTTTTTTTTGGGGGGGGGGGAACAAGTTTTCAAGCAACACTGCTTTTGCACAGTTTCTTCTTTGAAAAGCGTCTGTAAACATCTTGCCCTGAGGCTCGTACTGATAACTGCAGGGAGGATTCTGACCAGACCTGTTTCTGAAAAGGCAGAGAGATTTTCCCAACTGCCAGTGCTCAGCTCCAGGTTCTCGCTGGATTCCATTCATCACCAGGATGAYGACCTTAGACCTCTAAGCCTACATGAGGCTGGAGGTCCTACATGAGACTGGAGGTTCTCGGTTCCCTCTCCACAACGATATGGGCTCCATACTGTGCCCTAAGAAACACAGACAACAGCCACTGATGATATGAATAATTCACAAAAGGTGACCCACCCCCCAGGGCAGACCTTTGACTTGGCCTTTCCAGCCTAATGCTGCTTTCTTTTGGCCACAAATGTCAGCAGATCTGGCTCCAAGAGACTGGGTCTGTTGAGTGAGATTCACAGCATCAGTTCAGGCAGGTTGCTGCACTCACGTAGCACCTCCTGGGCATTGTGGGTCACCTGCTGGATGCCCCCAAGAGAGCTCCCTGTAACAGGATGATCCAGAGCTGTACATGCAAGTTCAAGAAARTAATTTAATTTGTAGCTATTCTTTTCATGTTCTTTAATTACAATGTAGGTGTTTCCACCTTGAAAAAGGATCTTTCTGAAGGTGTTTAAGTGCAGAAGGAACCCAATATATGTTGCTGACAGAAAAAATGTGTAAGATTTCAGAAACTGAATGGATATTAAACTCAATTTGTTATCAACTTGTGTGTAATAGGACACACATTTAAAAGGTCTGAGTTTTTTGGGAGATATCTTTCAGCTGCCTTCTCTGAAAATTTGGCGGTATTTTCAGTTCTGACAAGACCATTGCATGAAAACATGCCTTACAAAGATGCCAGGCATCTCATTTTTCTCATGCATGTGTTCATCACTATAGTAACTACAAGACAGATTAAGAATAACATTAAGAAAAGTAAAACTGGGATTAAGTCTATGAAGAAACACCTTATCGTAGTTTGGGTTCTCTCAGTTTTGTACCACCAAGCACAAACTGAATCAGGGTGGTCTGGATGGGGCTGAGAAGGGTCACTTTGAAATGAAGGTTAAAGCATTCATGAAACAAAACTGTTTTGCCTCCATTCTGTTCCCCATAGCAGTAGCATGAGCTTTCTGGACCACTCACTATCACAGCATCAAGCTTCAGTGAAATCAATATTTATTTGGCTAGATCTCTGTTCATAGGAATAAACAGTTGTAGTTCTTCCTGACAAAATCTTAGTCCTCAGAGCAGCTGCTCACTTGCCTTCATAGTTGTTCTGAGTCAGGATCTCAAAGAGCAGCCTGATAAAGTAAGAATAAGCCTGATAGGATAGAAGGAAAAACATCAGAGCATGGAGCCCTAAGATAACCCCCTACTTCCGTTTGTGCGTGAAGTCAGATGGGTTTATGTGCAGGTGTTTAAATGTTTTATCGGATCACAGACACGCAGCACCATGGAGCAGGAATAAAGCTGTTCACACACATTCACCAAGATAGGGAGTGATAGAAAAAGAGAACTGAACAACTATTTCTGGTGGCGCTGCAGCGAAATCCCCCAAACTTTCTGACCCACCATTGCTGTCTCTGCAGGAGTTTTAGAGAAATGCACTTTGAAGAGCTGAACATCGGAAGTCCAGAGCTTGCAGTGAGAGGATCAGTTCTTGCTACTTGGCGCTTTAGGGCTCAATCTCCCTGGGCATGGTGGCTGGAGTCAGTCATGGCTTACGTTGTCCCCATGGCAGTACAAGCACAGCTCCTCTGTTTAACGGGTGACTCCAGGCTGCACCCCTCCATCACACAAGCCGTGGGTCCTAGTTGTTCTATCTCTGTTACCCAATACCTTACTTATGACATTTGGTGTGCCTGTGTGGCCCATATTTGGAGGTTAGAAATGTTCTGTACAGTGAGTGTCAACTATATACAAACCACCTCTCCATCCAGGCAAAACCAGATCACCTAAGGCAGCAAAGTGTTTACTGTCTGTGGAATAGGAAGAGTGGCTCTTTCTTGGAGGTGTTATGACTAAGGGTGTCATGACTGGTCTTTTGCAGAAACCTGAACGTGACTGATCCCCTTGGGTAAAGATACCTATATGCAAATGGTCCCTAAGCAGAGGGAAGTTGCATGCAACTGCTCCTCTTTATCACTGGTCTTAGGATCCTGGCACTCTCTTTGCTTTACTGAGTGCAAACCATGAGTGGGGAATGGATTTGAGTACATGAAGGAGGCAGAATGCAAGATCCTTTTATTACTGGATATTTCCGAACCCCAGCAATAGGTCAGACTGCACCCTAATACTGTTATCACTTTGGTCATTTTACATCACACCCTCTTTTAATGCAGATCCTCTCCAGGATTATCAAGAGGTTTGTTCAGCCTGAATGGGATGCCTACAAAGATTTAATTAAAATTTTAAAATGAAAAAAAATGAAAGGATTATAGAAGGAGAGAAAGCAATGGCTTTTTTTTTTTTTTTTTTTTTTTTTTTTTTTTTTTTTTTTTTTTTTTTTTTTTTTTTTTTTGTAACAATAATGAGATCTAGTTGGAAAAAAAAAAAATTGAGTGATTCATCAGGACTGAATCACCATCACTATGCAGTGGAATTTGCTGTCTTTGCTCCTGCAGTAGTAACTCTGTACAAACTGGCTGTGGTTTCAGACACTGATATAAGACAGACAGGGGAGATAAAACCAACTTGACTGAAACACTTTTTGGAGTACACAGCATGGCCCTTTGAACACAGCATGGTCTTCTCTACCCAGTTGTGTGAGACAGATTATATTAAAAAGAAAGCCTGAATAAATTACATTTTTTAGGCTTACACCTGCATAGATCTGGTAGTCCTCCTGCTCTGCTAAGGAAGAACTTCTTCCTTTTTTTTTTCTTATTCCAATTTAAATGCGAGTGTCTCTGCTCTCACACTTGGAGGTTACCTCTGAAGTAAGCACTGTTACTGGACCACCACATCTATCAGCATTCAGATCTAGGCTGAAAAGTCCAGTCTGAAATTTGAACACCTCACATTTATTGGTGGTTTGGATCCTGGTGGATTCTGAGGAGGAGGCTATTGTAAGGAGGCAAATCACCAGGAAAATTTGGGTCTACTTCTGATTTACTAGCTGATGTGGGGCAATCTCTTCTTCAACTAGAATTCTCTTTCACCGCTGTCACCACCTTCTTTCTTTCCATGATCCATTATTTAGTTCAGGGAGCTTTCTGAATGCTACATCATATCCATGCAGGTTCCTGGACTCTTGATCAAATGCTGAGCCTGAAATAAGAAATGAAGTGATTCAAACTGAAATGATTAAAAAGCAGAGGGTCACATCCTGGCACAGATTATCCTAGTGATTTCTAAACAGATGAGCCCTGTAAGTGATTGTACTCTAACACCTAATCTGACATAGGGTCAGGGCCAGAAATATGCATCCAAATTATCAACTAATCATGATTTAAACCTCTCTGGACAGCAAGCAACATCCTGGTGTTAGCAATCTCTCCCCTTAAGACTACACAGTAGGATACTAACCAGACTTTCCAATGGCCTTTTAAAGTGGGAGACACCAGACTTACAGGAAGTGTCTTAAAACAGCAGGACTTTAGAAAAAAAACAGAGCTTGTGGCATCATGGCAGAAAATGAATTCACTTGTTACGAAATCTTGCTATTTGCAAAGCACTTTGGTGCGCTATCTGAGAAAGGCAGACTGTCAGGGTCTAGACTCTGGGGTTGGAAAAAAATGCTTTTTATTGTATCAACCATATGTAAACTCCACTGCCTACTGATAGTGAATTAGAGTTTGCAGATATTTCTTTCATAAGCCCTGATCCAGCACTGAAGATAACTTAAAACCTTCATCCCATCTTCCTCTGCTTCTCCTGGCTTGACCTCATCCAGGAGAAGACCTCATCTGGACTAGCCTCCATACCCTGGTTATGTCAGCTTCCACATCATCTCTCACTGGTGTTAGAGGGGTCATGGCTCTGCTCTAGGGAAAGGAAGCAGCAGAGCAGCTGACTTTCACATGAACAAAGAGCCCCCGCTCTTCTTATCCACATGGCCCAAGGTAGAGTGTCAAGAGCCCCACTGCAAGTTCTGGGCCAATGTTTCCAGCAACCAAATTTCAAGAGCTGATCTTAAATTTTAAGCAAGCTGAAAACCTTTACAGCTGGATTCCACCATGTTTTAGAACCTGAGAATCAGTTCAGCTGTTCATATAGACATAGTTTGCAGTACCAAAGAGGATTGGTGTTGGCTGGGTAGCTGAATGCAACCAGAAACACAAGAGCAGCCTTCTTGGGGCATTGAGTTGCAGCAGTTTCAATGGACCCCATGGTCCCATGGGTTCATCATATTGATCAAGTCACTATGCAAAGAGCAACTCTCTGCTCAATATGTCTAACTTCCCTGTCTGAATAAAATCTCTGTGGTGGACACAAGACACTGAGAGTTCTCAGTAACTCTCCCATTTCTAGCATTGCTTCTAGATCTGCTATACTGCTCTCATCTGTTTGCTTTAGAATTCAGATGTATTCCTGCTATTTAAATGCTATTTTAAAAAGTCACATTTATTTCTTTTACAACTACACAACTTCTTGTGGAGTTCAATTCAGTGCAGTAGCTTTTTGCTCTGTTTACTTCAAACCAGCTAGCCTACGTGTGGTGTGTGCTTACCTGGTGTGTGCTTGGGCTTTGTATCTGTGTGGGTATGCATGTGTTAATTACTTTGCTGTAGGTTAAGAGAATGCCTAGCTACCTTTCTGTTCTCCATTGTGCTAATCCAACTTTTGCCAAGAGGAGAACATCTTGCTAAGGTGATTTATTCGTCATACTTTATTTATAGTACTACTTAAAAATACAAATCTAAAATCCAACTTAAGGCAGGTATGACTTTTAGCTTTAAAGGAGAACATTTGCATTCATTTTTAACTGTGTAACGGTGACTATTTGTAGTATAGACTTTGCTTCCTAAGGCTTCATCTGAGAGTCTCAAAATTATTTTACAAACATTAAAATGTATTCGCACAAAGATTTTATAAAGTATTTATTATCTCAGGGTCAATGAGGAAACCAAAGCAAGGGGCAACTATATCAGCTAGCTAGAGAGTTGGTGGCAGAGCTGATATAGGACCAGGTGGGTGGCCTCTGTTGTCACTGGGGAGAAGAAGCTCTCCAGAGAGTAGGACATCCCCTTTAAGATGGATAGATTGAGCTGTGCTTCAGAAAAAACATTCTCTCTACTAACTACACAACTCCAATCAAAATGACCAGAGATATATGAGATCAACTACCCCTTTCCTGGTTCCAGTCAGGCAAAATGGAATATTAAGTAAGTYGGATATCAGGGGATAAGTTTGTCTTTCTTTTTTATGAGAGAGAATTTTTTTGAGACAAATTMCCCGTTTGCAATTTATGAACTGGAAAGTACTAAACAATCCATCATAAATTTAAGGGTGAGGAAAAGCAAAATGATAGCTGATAATAAAACATCCTCAGCCTGAGCAAACACAGGTATCTTCAACTGGACAAATGCCCRTGCTGTTGTAGTCACAGCTGGTGAAGGTACCAGTGAAGGCAGGACCTATGGTGGGGCTGGAGTCTTCTTCAGTTGCCTCCTTCTCCTKCCTCCAGGAAAGCCACGTCTGCCCCCACGGGATCATCCTCACGGGCTGGTGTTGCTCTGTCACATTGTTGGCAGCACGCCTACAAAGAGGTGGTCAGCCACCATTCCAGGAGAGTTCTGGCTCTGTATCCATTCTGGGTTTTCCTCTCAAACATGCACATCCAGCTCCTTTCAGTTGAAGATGCTGGAGCTGTTGAAAGAACAAGATGCCACAGATGAGACCACAGTTAATGGCAGGGCTGGGTCATGGTGCTCCCCAAGCCGAAGCTGTGCCATGGGCTCCCGCCTCCTGCTGCATGAGGGAGAAGAGAGTTTGCTTCCTCTGCTTCTTGGCATCCCTCAGCATTCCCTCTGGCTCCTCCTGAGAGGGTCTCAGAGTGTAGATCAGTCTCAATTCTCTCTCTGCAGGCCACAGAAGGATGATAGAAGCTTTCATCATTTTCTTTTATCTATTCTATTTCTAATGAAAAATGTACAGTTTAGTTTGACTCTTTTCTCCCACAGAGAAGTTTTGGACGAAAGAGATCTGTCTGCAAAGACAGAAATACAGTTAGCTTCCTGCCTTCCCCTCTGAGACTGAAGGGAGTCAGCTTCCCATTTCAGTCCCCTTGTGAAGGGATGTTTTCTTCTCGCATTACAGAAGGCAGTGGATGCTGCTGTCGTGAGGCTGGGGCCACACAGCTGAAGCCAGAGAAGTGATTCTGCTGTAAAATTGGCAAAAGAGAGAAGACTTAGTGTGGAGGGCTGCCGTGCACAGTGCAACCTCCTCCCACCATGCGACACAGAGCACCGCGGACACAGGCATCAGGCAGTGCTAACAGAGAGGAGATTCTCTCTAGCCCTTCCTATACGTCCCCCCCCCTGCAACCACCACAAAGGTGGACTGCACAGACCTTCTCCCTTACTCCTATCAGCTCAAGCAGCATCGATGAGCTTGCCATGAAAATGCAAGCAACAAGAAGCCAAGCCATAACGAGCATCTGCTTAAGAAACTTCATGAACTTCCTAATAGCCGTGAGGCTCCTTGGTGGTAAACGCTCAGGAGAGAAGGCGCCATGTCCATACGACTGTGTATAATACAAGAACTCTACTGGAGCTGTAACCCTGGCTGTGTAGGAGCCYGTTCTGGGCTTCATAATTTACATGCATATGAATCTGTATATATTTCCATGAGTGCTGTGTCTCTGAGTATATGCAACTGTGAATAAAAGAGCTGAGTGAATTATTCATCATGGATTACTGATATGATTAATTTTACCTCTCTTTCTACTCTCAGGATGCCTACAAGTCCCTCTTTATTTATTTTCCCTCTTTTATTAAATGTTTTTGGAGATGAAGTAAATTAAAGCCAAGTAATTTTTCTCTTCTTTGCTTGGATGAATGTAACGTTTACAGTCAGAGCCCCACTGAGAGTTCTCTCAGAAAGCAAATGTCTTTTCATCTGGCCTTTGAGCCTAAAAGCTTCAAAATCTCTCCCGGTGAATGTTCACACATGTAGAGTGCAATGACAGAGGAAAGTGCAATGCTCAGAGGAAAGTGAGCAGCAAGCATGGGGATAGCTTTTTTGGGGGATAGTGGCAGGGTTTCATTAGGCAATTCACATGAGTGAACGCCAGCTGTGTCCAGCAGGGCCCAGCAAGCTTTCTGCACTTACTGCTGGGGAAGAGGAGTGGAAGGACCACGGGTGCACAGGCTCAGCTATGTGGTCTTTAAATGCACGTGCAGGTTCAAATGAGCACAAATTCAAACAGGAGCTAATGGGATCTTTGAGGCCCAGGCTGTGCGTGCAACACCACCTCTAAATTATTCAAGCTTTTAAATGAGTCACTTAATTTTCCTTCAGCAAGGCATATCAAATTCATCTAGAGGTGCAGGTGCCATAGTCATTTACTTAGTGCCTAAATATGGATATAGGAAGCTTGCTAGGGGGACTGCTCTTCAATTAAGTGGGGAGTAGAGAGGATATGCATCCTATTTATGTTAGGCCTCTAAATTAAGTCAGGAGGCTATTTGAGCTCCTCTTTCTGTCAACAAGGAGATACGAGCTCCTTCATGGGCTTTTCAGGCCATCTACATTTCTACATGGCCCTCTGCAGTGCCCCAAGTCCCACTGGGCTGACTGCGTGTCCCTGCATGATGGAGGAGTGCAGACCTCCGCACGCAGTCAGTGTCGCCCCACCAGCCCCGCAGCGCTGCGCGCTCCAGCCGCAGCCTGCCTCCGTGAAAGCAATAGCCAGGTGGCCTCTAAGTGCCACCGCTGGCCGTTGGCTCTGAACCAGCCCATCAAAGGCCCTCCTCTCCCCGTGGACYCCCAGCCCACCCGAGCTTCATAGGCCTGGTGTGTTCAGTCAAATTATCGTATGCAGAAAGTTCAGCATTGCTCCATTTCTCACTTCTGAAACACTCCAAATTCAGCCTTACAGGAGCAGCAGCCTGCAAGACACTCACATACTCTTCCCTTTTGTRGCCCACCTGGTCAGCTGGGCCACAAAGTATTGAGTCTCTGCCCTGGCTGGATGGCTGATACTTTTTAGACAGCAGAATGATGACTAACCAGTGGTAAATGGTAAATTGCGATTAGCAAACACTTTTCTTTGTGCACAAAGATCTCTACTTGCCTATAGCTCCTGGTATTCACATGAACTGAAAACTCGCCATGTCCATGATCATTGAATGCAAACTGCTGCAGCCRCTGGGAATCAAACACTCATTTGAGTCAGCTTCATTTGCATGAGTTTTGCATTGAATGTCTTATTTAGATGGKATGTTATGGATACTGTTTGCATGCATTTCTATGTCGCATTATTCAATGTGACAGACACGTCCTGTAGTGTTTCAGTGTTGCTCCCACCTTGGCCAGCAGCAAGCGTGCAGCACACCATCAAAAAACCTGCTCACATTTTGAACTTTTTTTCTGTGGGTCTTTTTCCACCACCCCAGGTTATTTTACCCAAACAGGCCAGCAATTATTCTGTTGCAGATGGCTGTAAAGCGTGCTAGGGACCGAACACTGCTGTTTCCATGGCAGCAGTTAGGCAATTCCACTTGTTAGCAACCCTACTATTAAAATGCAAACCAAAATAAACCAGGATAGTGASTTTTTCCTTCCAATTCTTTGACCTTTGGGGAATCTTCTTTTGCTGGTCAGASCTGGAAGTCTCAGGCTGCTGGTGGCTTTTGCCACACGATTTCTCCAGGGTTGATTGAGTTAGCACAACAGGGAAAGCAGTGTGTCCAGGGGCATCACGCAGACGGACTTCAGGCTGCACAGCCTTAGAAATGCGACCAGGTCAGGTCAGGCTGATGTGGAGGAGCCAACTGGACTCATAGTAATTTAGCAAGTGGGAGATTTGCCTCAGAGGAGAGGGGGAACTAACAGCCCAAGATTGCTCAGAGTGCCCTCTCCTCGCAACAAATGAAAACTGAGGCCCCTCTTGGAGATGGAGGACCTACTTCCTAAATCCTTTACCTGCTTAGGAGAGCTGCATTATTTCTCATCAGTAATTACCCAGCAGCAATCTTAAAAAAAAAAAAAAAAAGAGAGAGAAAGAGAGAAAATAAAAAAGCAGAGCTGTTCAAACAGAAGAGCAGATTGAAGCCCACAGGTGATTTGTAAACTCTTCCTGGTAATTGCCTGCTTGATTAGGGCGCAGTTACCGCAAATGTTCATCCAAGTGCAGTAAGTGCTTGAGCCCAGGACCAGCGTCCTCTGCCACAGCAGTTACGATGGCTGGCAGCTTGAAGAAGGGTTTTTGCAAGCGTTGTGGTGATTGCTTTTATGTTTCCGGGATTATGCTCAGTGATTTGCAGCAGGTCAGTGTAATAAGAGCTAAGGGGTGGCACCATCTCAGAGGTGTGGTACTCACTTTTTTCACTGGGATCTGACAAGACAGACACATGGCTAGTCCTGCCAGTTTTGTTAGGACTGAAAGYAATGGCTGAGATTTGCAGGTTTGTGCAATAAATGCAGAAGACAATTAAATATTTTCACTTCCAAGAAACAAATGCTGGACTTTCCCCACCATAAACCAGCTGTACCACATTTAACATTCATTCATTACTGTGCCATTTTCTCTTTGCCTTTCTGCAATTTGCATGCTGTTTTTGGTTAAAAATACCAAAACATTCACATGACTTTAAAGATAAGTTCATTGTGCAGCTTCCCCAGTACAGCAGAAACTCTAAACTAAACTAAGTTACAGAYGCAGTAGCTTAGGCTGGACACGGGGCACAGAGGAGAAAGCGCTAAGTGAGAGAAGTCCCAAGTTTTATCACCAGGAACTGTTGTGCTGCTTCTTGGGGGCCACACAAACTGAGTTATTTGCATGAAGGTAGCTCTCTAGGGGACCCCCCCAAAAAAACTGCCCACATTCCAGCCACAGTAACCTAAAGCATTCCAGCAGTATGTGGCCCAATTTTTATATCTCCTGGAACATAACAGCAGTCCATCCTGTAGCATATACCTGATCCCCTGCAGTGGCTACTCATGGATACCTACAGAAGAGATTAAGAACAGCCGGGCACACAGGTCAGGCAGGGACYACTGCTTCCCCAGGATGCTCTCTGTCCTCCAGCACTGTGTGGCTAGAGAAAACCCTCAGCCAGGGAAGACACTGTTGTGTCTGTTAATTATTCTTCTATTTATTTCTCCAGTTGCATTGTTAACACTCTTCTGTCATCCGCTGCATCCTGCACTGGGGGGCTCCTACATTAACTACCCCTCATCTGAAGAACCTTTTGGCTCATTGGGCATGTACCACATGCCTGTTTCATTTGGTGCTTTCTGCTGCTTGTGCTGAAAGTCACAGTGAACAGTCTTTCCCTATTTGTATAAACACATGCTTACTCCCAGGGGCTTCTCCTGAAGCTAATGCTTTAATATCTATTAATATTCGTATTTCCTTCAGGAGTGCTTACACTAGATGCAGCGATCTTGACAGCTTTTAAGGGCCCATGAACAGGTGTATGTCTTCATCTGAGAGAGAGCRCTGCTTATGCAGCTAGTCAAAAAGCAGCGTTACTAACAGAGCTGCCCACACGCTCCAGGGAGGCGCTCGTAGGCACTCGTGCAGCAGAGAAAGCATCAGGCCCTCCAGCTGAGTATTTCCTTTTCCTACSTTCACTCCTCCCAATGAGCACATGGTGGTGTGAGCTGCATGCCACCATTCCCTGTAATGCCCTGAGAGCCGAAAGTCTCTTTTCCTGCAAACGCTACCTGCTTGGCATCGCCCGCAGCAATTGCTGCGCAGGGCCCGTGCACGGTGGGAGGGTGCGAGAGGGTGAGAGGTGCCTTCTCCCGAGGACACTGGGGAGAACAGCCTGGGTGCTTTTGCAGCAGAGTGGTCTGCACGGATGGGGATGGGAAGACGGGTGGTGAGAGGTGAGCACCGGGGGCTGCCCAAACACACGGCAGCTCTGGCGTCTGCAACATCTCTGTCGTTAGCCAGGACAACAACACCCCGAGGGCTGAGGGAAGGGTTTGAGCAAGCTGAGTGCTAGTGGATCCCACCGGTGCAATGCTCTCATTTCATCCCTTCAGTGAGACAGGGGTGGCACACCTGGAAGCTTGGGTCCCCAGGCCCAGCCTCCTGGGGGACCAGGCTCTTCCCTGGGCACCATGATGGCAGATTCTCCAGCGCTGTGCTTCCTTCAGTCCATGACGACATTTTTGTCACGTATAAAAAAATCCTGTAAATTAGCCTCAAAATCCTTTCCAGCCTCCTGCAGCAGCTGCAAGACAAGGCTAGGGCAGACTTGGCAGCTTGCATCAGTGTGAAACAAGGACRGTATCCAGCAGCGAGCGGCCTCATGGGATGAGCTGTGCCCCGAGGGGAACTGCCCAGCACCCGCCTGCGCACCCACCCAATGGGCAAACCGAAAGGGAGGGTTTCTGCTGACCCATTCCCCCATGATGATTTTTGCTGCAGAAGCCAGTGAGAAGGGGGGGGACTGAGGCTGTGCTCCTCGGTCTCTCCGGTGGGTGATGCCTGCGAGCAGGGCAGCAGGCAGAAGCAAATTCAGGTACTGTGAAGGCTTGCRTGGCTTCTCTGGTGTGCTTCTAGGCACAGTGAAGGCTTTGAGTCTCTCACTTGCTCCAAAAAAGCCTTTTGAGAAAAGTGTGGTACCAGAAAATCAGAAAATCTAAATCAGGAAGTCATCGTCATCAGAGTTTAGAAAGCAAGTCTTGTGGGACAATATTTACTGACCTTTTTCTTTGCACGTTACCTCCTCTCAAAATAAGGAAATGCTCTCCAGACATAAATAACCACAATAAATTTTCTTTTGTGCCCCACAGCCTCCTAACAGCATACATTAAAGGAGCGAGCAGCCTCTGTCCTTCTGCTCCCTTCCTCATGCCACCCACACTCGTCACCCCCTCACTTTCTTCAAATGAATTTCCAGATGACTTTCCTCAGCTGTCTTGTCTCAGTGACAGAGGACACTAGGCAGTGGCAACTAATGCATTTAGAGTAAATATTGACCTGGAATAGAGGGCCAGCATTTGTGAGAATTTCACAACTTCACTTAAAAGTTCTTTTTTAAAAAAAAGTAACAGAAAATTGATGAACAGATTCCATTGCAAAGATGTTTTGAAATGAGAACAACTTTGAGATTTCAATATTCACCACTGTTATTTTTCCTTTACTTTACTGAGCTTTAACATCTATTATCTACTATTTGCTTTGTGAATTTCAGCTGTTGTCTAGKCTGGCATGTATTTTGCAGTACCTTTCATCTTGTCTGTACATACTAAAGAAACTGCAATTGTTGAAACACACTTCTAAACCAACAAAGAAGGAAATAAATAAAGAAAAATAAAGATTTTCTTGTTATTGGAGTTCTCTTTTTGCAGCCTCTGGGGATAACCTTTTCTATGCTTTCCTCCATGACTATGAGGGATATATATATATATATATTTTTAAAGTACAACAGGTATCTTCATGGGCTCTTGTGACTGCAGGGAGCTGGGCTACTCGGAAAACCACCCAAAAGCCTCAAAACTGTAAGGCTTGAGAGAACTGCAGGTCCTGTTGTGTTGCCAAAGCCAGGGAGGCTAGCAGTGTGCTAGAACCAGAGTCCAGCTTAAAATTGATCCTCTAAGTTCGCCTCGTTTACGTCTCAGATTATTTTAGACTGAGCAAATGAAGTTCATCTCACTTCTCATCCCTTTGACCATTGGAATGCCCTATTTTGAACCTTTTATTACTTTTCTAGAGGCCAAGAATCTCTGAGGTTTTCCTTGATGACAGATCAGTTTACACCAGAGCTGTGGCTCTGAAGCCATCACTGATTCAGGAGGATCCTATGACCTGCATCAGGCAGAAGGTCAGATTAGAGGACTACAGTGATCTGTTCTGGCCTGAAAATCAATTTATTTTCCTCCCATTTTTCAGTGATGACAGCACCAAGGAAAAGAGCTTGCCCTAGAAGTTTTTGAGATCTGTATTCTCATAGATAAACATATTCAGAAACCCATGGTCAGCTGCACTCACAACACTATCTGTGCCTGRAGCCCCTTGTGGAATTTCATTTGCCTCCAGATCTTGATTTTGTAGCAGCTGCAAGTTATTTGAGCCATCAGTCACCTCTCCCAATCTCCCTATTTTTTTGTGCCAASCTGCACTCTAAAAGGGCACTTCTGTCACCCCCCCACCTGGACAATGCAGACCAGTAGACTGGCACCCACTGATTGCCACTCTCAGAGTAAACACAGCTCCAGGCACCAAAGTGCTCACAAGCTTCCCCAGCTCTGGTACGAGGGTCTGCACAGTCAGGAGACTGGTCATCAACTCTTCTCTGTTGTCTCCTCATTTAAATTGAGGTGCTTTTGGGACAGACAGCATGCAAGAGAGGAGAGGACAACAGTACATTAGAGAGACATGGTTTGGTGGAGCTTCTAAAATCTCTCCAAACCTCTGACCCACTCAGGTGTACCAYGACCATCACCTTGTAGTGTTGGCTTCATCCCTGAGGAAGGAAACCGGGGGAGTCCCCTGGATTATCCATGAAATTSTGCATCCAATCTCAAGTACAGTTTACTTTCTTAATTATATTTAATCTTGCCTATTATTGTTGATGTTATTGTTATTACTGTTAAGCACTTCGAACTCTCAAAGGACATTATAACATATACTAATTAGCTGGCCAGATGGCAGCTGCCAGGAAGGCAGTGCAGAGCATGGTGCTCCCAGTGCCAAGCTGTATTTACAGCCTTCCCTTCCACGGTGTTGTGCTGCACAAGTGCCCAGCCTTCTCCTCCTCTCTCCTTGCATCCTGCCTCCTCTTTGCTTTGCCTCAGTCCCTCTGGAAGAGGCTTCTCTGGTTCTTCCTGACTGTTCAAATTAGAAGTTGAGTCAGTTCATTAGCTAATAGCTGGGATCCTTCAGGCTTGCTGGCTCGTGGATATTCACCTTCCTCCCACCCATGAACTGCTTTGTCTGTGCTACACTAACCAGACCTCTGTTGCTCCTTAATTCTCCACGTCTTTTATTTTTCTAGCCTCTTGTCATATCAAGGGCTTTTCTCAACTGGTTGCTTTTCCCCTCATCTTTCCCCAACACACCAATGTCTGACTGAGAACTGGCCTGTGGCTGTCAGGACAACCCCACACTGTAAGCTAGCAACACTGTTTTCCTCTTAACTAAGCAATCCTGAGGGAAAAGGCAGTGTTTGACCCTTCAAGCCAGGGTAAGGCACTCCCAGAGACAGCTTGGACGCACACATTTGGTAGCACTTCCCAGAAGACCTCTTGTGGGAGGCATAGCCTCTGCCTGGACACAGGCTAGACACCAAGAGCAGTACAGCAGAGGTGTGCCTTGGCCTCTGAAAAGCTGCYCTGAAGGTATCTACTATGCCATGCTGGCCCATGGCTGCTGGAGGGCAGGTCTGAGCAGACTAGTGCTGTGTGCATCCCTTGTCTGACCTAGGCTGCGGGATATATTTGCTACCAAACCAAGATACTTCTCAAGTCCAGCATAGGAGAAGAAGAACTACAGATTTTTCTTCCTCCGTTAGGTCTCTTAAACAATAGCAAGACGTGAGACTCTAATGTGACTAATGGCATGTCAAGAAGCAGAGCTCCAACTTGTAAACAGAAGGGACCATCACCAAGTGAGTGGGGCAAATTTTCATTTCCTGGACAATGACAGAGGGCAGAATTATTTGTCACTAAAAAATCTTTACTGGGGAGCATAGGGCCTTACAGTGATGGCTAAAAGGGAGATGCTTTGTTCAATTTTCATTTTCTGATGGACTCTGATCAAAAGGAAGAAAATAATCAGCCACAAAGTGGAGCAAATTRACTCTATCCAATTCATCTCCAGGCAAGGATGGAAAAGGAGCAAAGAGTAGAGCTAGTTCAATAGMAAAATGAGAATTACAGAGAGATTCCTAAATCAACTAACTTCACACCACCACTGTTTTGTGGGTGATCACAGCTGCTACTCACTGCTTGTGAATATCCTTGACACTGCAAGAATTTTGCCTTGAATATCTTTCCTCTTGAAAGTTACACTAGCTTCATTTCATTTTTGTCCTGACTCCTTTTTCTTCCCTCCCCAATAGCTAGCAGCTCCTTCTCCTCTGAAGTGGCATTAGTTACTGTGGGAACTAGGAASTGGCCATGGACCACTGTGACAGCCATAAGCAAGCAAGGCAGTGGGGCCATAGCACAGCCTCCCATTTCAGGGATGCTGGGTACAATGTATAAGGACTCCCTCTCCCTAACTACTGCTGAGGTCTGTAATCAGCTGGGATCCCCAGCGGCATGTCCAGCATCCCTCTCTGCTTTTGGAACCTCTCTGGGGCCGGATGAAGCTCCCATTGTTTGTCTTCGTCARCACTGAGGGTTCCTGGCATTCTCACTTAGGCTTGTGCAGCCTAAGCGAAGTAAAATGACTTTTGCCCAGGTCTGGGTTTCCAAAGTGGCCTTCTTCCAGTTTGCAGTTACAATTAGCTACATGTGTCAGCTGCTAATTTGTCCAGGAAAATGGCTGTTTAGTGTTCAGGAAAGCATCTAGCATGCTGTGTATGACACAGAAGTTGTTTTAATGCCTGCACAAAACTGTGCTCGTGAGACTAGGCACTAGACACAAATGTGTGGCTAGTTAAAGGCTAAACTTCTAAAAGTGCAGTGTAAGGTGCAGTCTTTACAGTCSCATGGGACTCACCCATGCTGGCATTCAGAGTGAGCAGGAAGGGCCACAGGGCCCCCTTGACTCYTGGTAACTTCCCATCTCTCCAAGCATTTCCTTCCTTTGCGTCCATGCATTTCCTTCCTTTGCTTCATGGCAAAGAGCTGCTGTGACGCTGACTGACTCTGCAGGGCCTGGGGAGAAATTCAGTCAAGGCCCAGAGATTCATATGTGAAAAAGCCCATCTTACGTGAGATAAATCCATCATTCCTTTATAGCTGATCTGCTGTCACAGACCTGTAAAAGTCATCTCTTCTATATGGATCTTCATTCATATCCATGTGTCAGTAGCTTTCGTGTAGGTCACGAGCCTGTACTGYGGTGGGAGCTGGGCCTGCTCTGAGTGCACAGATCCTGTAGCAGAGTGTGATGGTATCTGCACCATTTACTCTCTACATACTCATTGGTGATGCTTAGATGAGACCTGTCCCCCTGGACCTCTTCTGTTCCCTCAAAGGTCTCTGAATTATTTTTTCATCTCCCTTGACAGAAGAGTTTGAGAAGAAGAAAGCAGGAATCTCTGTTATGTGTTTAAAAGTGGACAAGGTAGCTGTGCCCTGGACATCATCGCAGCCTCCTGCACCCACCTCAGTGCAGCTGCCCAGATTGATACTGCCAGGACAAGGGAAGCGGAAACCTCCTGCCAGTATCCACTCCCCTAACAGACACAAGGGAGCACTGCTCTCTCTTTCCTGCCGCTCTGCTTCTTGAGACATTGATGTTAATCACGCTTGTAACTGCCCTTATTGCCAGTGCTCAAGGTGCTCCTGAGATAAGATGTGTTGCTCATGCTACTAATGTAAATGAACTGGCATAGCAAAAGAGAACAGAAATGTTGAGAGCTCAGCAGCTGCTTGATGGACAGATTCTCTAGAGTTGCCAGGGGTGCTAGATGGCTTGATTATGGAGATGTTATTCAGCCATATCATTAAAAAGAATATAAAGTCCTATTTTCAAAAGCACATCACTCTCTTAGATACAATGTGGAAAGAACAAATCAGCTACCTTCTTGTTGAAGTAAATGGGCAATTTTACATCTCTGAAGGTGATATGTGTACATTCTCCTTGCTGTTCCTAGCCACTGAGCTTTTTCTTTTTTTCTTTTTTTTCTTCGTTTTTTTTTTAATCTGGAAATACTACCAACAACTTCATTTGCAAAACTGTCTGGTTTGTTCAGTGGAGCCAAAAGCTCCCCAGACATTTCCACTCCACTGCCAGTGCAGTGATTTGGAGATGCATTCTTGTCCTAATTGGAAGAAAAATGTCAAAGAATAGATCTTCTACTGAAACGTGGGAGACTAGGATTTACTCATAAACATAGCATCACTTAATATTTTAGGGTAGAGGTGAATGATGGATGAAGGAAGGGATTTTTATTCGGTGCATTCAGAAGGGTTTCTAATGTAGCTACTCCATGACTTTGAACACATTAGAACAGGATTTAAACTGAGTGGTGCACGCACCCCACTCCATGAGTGGAAGAATTCGAAAGCTGACATGAATGTGTCAGAGCAGAGACCTTTTTCTTAGAAACACAAGTAGAAGTACAGCATAGTAAAACCATAGGAGAAATCAGAGCAGCAAGCTCTGTGGTGAAGGCATAAACACACCCAGGTCAGCCTGAGAAGCTCCTCAGGCATTCAGGAGAGAAGGGTGCCCCAGGAAAGTCCCTAGTCCACTGAACACGCCTCGCTAGCTTTCCACCTGTCGCTGGACTGTGCTACCACCAAACCACTCCACAGTGATTCCTTCTTTACTGGGCAGCCTGCAGTGAAGTATTATTGCTGGCCCTAACCATCCTTCAGGAAATCTAATGCCACCACCTACAGCTTGCTGCTTTCTCTTTGCTACTGAGTCTCATTTCCTAGGGAGAGCTTACAYGAGGTAAGCTCCTGGCAAGTGCTGGGAACAGGCTAAATGCTTTATTGCAGTTATAGATCTGCACAGGCAACCTCTTGCCATTATATCAACAACATATATTACTAGGAATGGGCAGTGGGAGCAGAGGAACAGCCCTCCTTACAGCAATCTTTTTCTTGTGCACTTCCTAGCACTTCCTAGCAGGTGAGGCAAACACCCATCAGCCAAGACAACCTCTACTCCTTAAACTCCCCAAGAGGGAGCATTTTAAAGCACCTAAATGATTTAAACCTGTCCAGCTGCTGCTGAGGCATAACTAGGAGTTGCACAGTCAGCTCCAACTGCAGCTGATGAAGCCTCAACAGCAACCCTCTATTTGTCACACTCCCAGAACAGTTATAGATCCAGAGCAAGGCAGGGGAGAGAGAGAAGGCAAACAAACAGGTGAGCTGCTCACCAGGAAGGATGAGATTTTCTTCAATCTGCATGGCATTTTTTTGTAGTCTGTAGTAAAGCTTTAGAGAAAGACACATGAGATTCTCTCAAGTCCTGCTTGGCAACAGGGACGCAGTGACAGGGTCTTGGTGGGAGGGAAATGGGGTAGCTCCCTCTCTGAGGCTGAGAACCCAGTTCAGCTGGTGAATGTCAGAGAAGTTCCAGGGCCCAGTTCTCTGTGCACTTCTGCACAGGCTACTGATTGCTAACACACCTACAGGGATTTTCTAAGGTGTAAACTGCACAGTCCAATGCTTAATAATAGAGACAGTGCTACACACCTSAGTGACTGAGATATTGCCAAAATGTGCATCCTCCAAGAGGGCTGTAGAGACAGTTCTCCATGAAAACTTCCTTCAGCCACAGCCTTTTACCTGGCAGCTTTGCCTGAGCCAACGGTGAAGGAGGTTCTTGGGCACCAACAGGGGCTGGGACCATTGCAGTCTGAGTGCAGAGGGCACTCTACGCCCTCCCCTCGGGCTTTTCTTCACCAGGAATAGGACGACAGTTCAGGTAGTACTTTCACACACACACCTGCCTCTGCCAGGAGGTTCAGGAGTTGAGGCCAACCTGATTTCCTGAGAAACTGATTATAAGCCAACTTTGCACTGAGTTATTTGTCCTTCCCAGCCTCTCCTCTGTGTTGTTTACAAACCAAGGCCTTTTCACAGGATCTGACATTAAAATGACAATTATCCTAGAGGCACCTTAAAAGTATGCCCTGGAGATCATCAGGAACAGAGTAATGCTGTGGACAGGTCATCAGGATGTTTGACAGACAGCATAGCTGGAAAATGATGCTAGAGCTGACAGGCTGGAAAGTTTGGAAAACCAGCCTGTCCAAGAATTGTCAGAGAAGTCCCAGATGCTCTCAGATTGGAGAAGAGAGGGCAGGAGGTTATCGCACAGCCTTTACACACGGTTGTGTTTTTCCATGGGGAAATCCATTGGTCTCCAATGGAGGGGACGGTCACCTCGAGTCCTGGGGCTGACCTTGCTCTGGCAGTGACCACAATAGCTCACTGGGAATGTGTTACTGCTGTGACACCAGAGCAACTGGCTTCCTGGTTAGAAAGGCTTGGGAGTTCCTACAGCTATTGGGGAGGGCAGTATCCCTCCTAGGGGAAACTAGTCTGAAACTAGTCTGACCAAGAGAATCTGCCTGGCATAAGGCCCATTTACTCTTTTTCTGGGTGACTGGTGAGGCATTTTTTCATAAGAGATCCAAAAGTGCAGAGTACCCTTGAGCTATCTAGTCTTTCCACATGTCACTAGAAGTTCAGCATGGTCATTATCTGCCATAATAAATCTCCTATCTGTTCAGAGAGGTACTGGTACACCTCATCCTTACCAGCCATGGTAAGGCTGTCTATCATCTCTGTCTCAAGCCTTCCATCCTTCCAGTATGCACATGGACCACCTGGCCCCACTGGCTTTGCAATTTCACTGCCTGGTGCAGAGTCTGAGGTGGTAAAGTCAAAGGGGACCTTTAGGATCAGCCCTTCTGCTTGTCTGACACTGGCCCTGCAGCTTTGCTGAGTAGATGCTTCTTTAATTCCTCAGATGAATTAATTCTGCAGACTTGCATCTGCCACAAGGCCGGCAGGAAATTACTCAGCTAATAGTAGGGAGATGGTGGTAGGTGGAGCCTGTGTCCATGATATTGAAATAATAAATCATTGTGTTAGTAACACACAGCCTTGMTTTACAGCCCTCCTAGCCCTGCACTTGCTTTGGTGCCTTTATCATGAAGTGATCAGTGTGAGAGAGGTGGACAGGTCCATGCTCTCTTTCTTCTTTGCCCAGCCCTTTTTGCCAGAACTGCTGTGAACAAAGAGAAATCAGTGCTGTAAGGAAATCACAGTCCTTGTCATATCTGTGGGGTTATGGGAATGGGGGGACTAATGGCAGAGTTGTTCTCAGGAAAATACAGACTCAAGTCTACGGACAACCTGAGTGAACACCAGCTTCTGTGGGTCATTTGCTTCAGGTCTCACTGAGCTCACAACTCCCTGTCACCTCACACCTTCAGTTCTCTGTTTGGAGTGAAGGTGTCCCATAAAACCTGCCATGTGCCTGTTTTGCATTTTCACAGCTCTCCTGGACTCTGAGCAGGAACTACATAAATAAACAACTATTTCCCACTACAAACGGCTGTGGGAACTCCTGCTCTGACAGTAATCTCATCTGTGCTATCTTGTGCCCGGCTGTGCCCATGAATTATCAGCACTATTTTTATTTCCTGCTGTGACTTTGTGACCCCATTGGCATCATAAATGTATTTGAAGTCTAACTAAAACAATATAGTTTTCCCCATAAATTATCTTGTGAGGGAAATGATGCCAATGCTATTCCAAAGGGGAGACAAGGTTCATGATCCTCACAGGTAACAAGGACTTGCTGGTTCTCTTYTACTCAAACACAAAAGTTGCCCCTTTGCCCTTCTGCTCAATGGCTGATGCAACCTCCCTGCAGGGTTGCCTCACGCTCCCATGGGCTCCGGGATCAGCCTTGGAAAGAGGGGCTGCAGCCCTGAGAGCTCCCCGCTTGTGCCTGTGCCAAGGCCACACTCACCCGCTCAGCCCTGCCAGACTGGTACGGGCCTCTTCAGTCCATTTACTTTTGTATTGACATTTACAACCTAACTCCGAGGACCTGCAAGCAGCTGGGCATACTATAGTCTTTAATTCATTTAAAAGAGCTTTTGACCACAGCAAGAAATTTTTCAGAGCAAAAGCAACAAGTTTCCTTTTCCCACGCTTTATGTACAACAGTCTCCTTGCATTGGGCTCCGAAAACTAGAGTTCCCTTTGGCTGGATATCTTTGATGCCCCATTTCTTAGATGAGGCAAGGGGAATAGTCACATATTGAATATGCAAAATATATGGTATTTTTCAGATGGAGTTCTCTAAAGAAAAGTTATTTTRGTGCCTGGCAATCCTGCAGAGCCTCGTAGCACAGAGCAATGTCTGCCTTGCAGGGAGGCAGAAGCAGGTTGAATTGAACGCTGCTTGTCCAGGCTGAGCAGAAAAGAAAATGTGCCCTGTCCAATTCTGTACTGCTGCTTTCTCCCATGGCACTCTCCTAGTGGTACTTCATATGCTGCACTGCAGGCATGATGCTCCTGCTTTCCATCACCAGGGCACCAAGAAGTGTGGCTGTTCTCCAGCCTTCCCAGAGACAACATCCCTCAGCTCATCCCTGTATCTCGCTTCTCACTGAGTTAAGCTCGGGTCTCACTTGCAGCACTGTGACTCTGACCATAGTCATGGTCTGTAAGGGTCACGTATTTGGAAGGTAACATAGCTTATGCCAAACATCAGGAAAACTGTGGCCATTACTAGCTATGGCATGAGTGCTCTTGATCTACAATTTATGAAAAGCAGCAAGTGATCTCAGAAACAATTTCTTTCAAGAGAATCTGTAATTTCACTCCTGAAAGTCACATGAATTCCTGCCTGTGAATACCAGCAAGGAAAGGCATTTCTCTTCCTCTGAAGCAGAATGTCCTGAGCCACACAAGTGGTCTGCACAGCAACTATCAACTGAACAAACTCAGGGCAGTTTTCTGAAACTGATTTTTTTTCAAAGAAAATGCTTTACTGTTGCTTTTGTTTTGTGGCCCCTGAGGCACTATTAGACTCTAGGTTGCAGGCTATTTAGGAGATGCATGAGTGTCTGTAATTTGTTCCCCACCCTGACTCCAAAATGGATGGGGGGGAGAGATCAGCCCAAAATAAAGATGGCAAATGAAGAAGGTACATACGGGCAAGTGAAAGAGTGAGCATGTGGTTTTTAAAAACAAGCCTGATGCACAGCTGCACAGCTAAGGCAGGGATCCTGCCCCGTAGGCCCAACAGGCCAGTCATGGGACAGAATCAGCCCAGATCTGAGCATTGCCAAGGGAAGGTCTCCTGCTTCACTCGTCACCCTGGTCTCTTTGTCACCCCAGTTTGAGCAAGCTCAGACCATAATCACCCCATTGCCACATTTCTGAGGAGGCAAGTTAGTGGCCTTGCAGCCTTGGGACCCAGAGCTGCTTTGGGATGCACATTTCTCTGCAATGCAATATCCAAGAGACTGGAGCACAAGAGGGGTTTCCTGCTCCTACTCTTTCCCTAATTCTTCTGGTTTGGGCAGTATATTGACACTATGATTGTCACCTGTCTGAGCACCTAGAAAGAAATTCCGCATTACAGGTAGAGAGTAGAGAGCACAGGGACAGGGCCCACAGACAGGGACATGGATGGGGCAGAGCAGAGGGAGAGAGGGAAACACTAGCTCCAGGCTTTGCAGCACAGCTCGCTCGTGCCCCCCAGTGACCACAGGAGACAAATGTTCTTGCAGGACCAGAGAAGCAAACATTGGGCAGGGCAGCAGAAAATGACAGCAGGTTTATTGTATTTAATTTTAAAAGTGACGATACATAAGGGAGGCATTTTGTTTAAAAGTTCCTTGTGAAAGTCTAGAGTCTTATGTCACTGCACAATCTCTCTTGTTGTCTTAGCCCTTTCCAAAAATCCTTCTTCGGGCAGTAGGTGCACGAAACCAGCATGAAGGAGGCCTGCATCCAACAGCAGCCACAGGTTTCCAGGGAGAGCGCAAATCCCTCTCAGATGCAGCTCCGAGTTGTGTTTCTCCATGGGGAGAGGGCTGGTGGATTAGGGAAAAGTACCACTGTTTCTTCATTATACGATCTAGCACCCACGGCCAGCCCCAGTGACAGACATCCAGGGCTCCAACTTCTCACAACTGCCCTCGGCACAGGCTTGTACTACAGCAACAAGCAAGGTGGTCTTGCCCCAAAGGATGGGCTCAGCCTAGACTCTCTTTATCCCCCAGCCTGGCCTGGACCAGGGCTGTTCCACTGCTTTGTTGGCCAGCAGCAGGAATTGTGCTGCACTGAAACAGAGCAGACCCTGCAACTCAGAGGGTGGGGATGGCATAGCTCACACCATGGCTATGAATGGTGAACTCACGTTCAAGAGCAGGGCTATGCAGTCTGCACTCATTGCCAAGTGGGATGGGGGATGTCCCTTTGGAGGCAGTTTTCAAGCTCAGGCCAGTGCAGAAGCATTCATCTGTGCTGAGGGCACCAGTCTGACACACCTGTTATTTTCTGCCATTCTCTCATTGCCTTTCCTGTAACCCTCTCTCATGCCCAGCACACCTCTTGCTTATGTAGAGTTGTGTCAAAGGGCCATGTTTCCCCTCTCAAGCTTCATCATGGGACAATCGGATGATGCTTGTGCAATCTCAGTGCAGAAAACCATGCCATCGCTCTTCTGGTCCCTAGCTAGTTTCTCACATCCTGATGGATAAGCAGAGCAGTTTTACTCCTGCTCCTCCGTACTTCCAATTTTTCACTTTGTGGCTCTCCAGTAAGGAATGGCCAGCCTTCACTAACACATTTAAGCCATTCAGCCTCTGCAGGAGAAGGGTTAAAAGCCATTTAGACTTTTTATCTGCTTGACTGATCTTGAAATGCCTCTCAGATTATTTTCCTGTTGGTAATCTCTTCTGAAGTCCACACCTTCCCCAAAACTTTTACCTAGTACCTGCTTACAGCAGTTCATTGAAGTCTTTTTTACATGCTCTGAGTGTCCTAAAACTGCTCTGAAGTATATACCAAGTCCATCTCCAGGTGAAACCATTCTTCACACATGGGTCTACAAAGATGCCTGGAAGTTCAGGTCTTCAGGGTCCAGGAGAGCATCCTTTCTCTCCTGCTGCACATGGTACTAACTTTCAGCAAACTTCACTGCATCATRGACACTGTGGAAAGCCAACTGGCTGCCACAGTCTGTCTTGCCAGCCCAGCCTCCCTCCTGGAGCAGGTGGCRGATGGAAGGGTTGCAGCTGGCCAAGAGTACCTTATAGTCATGATGGATCTCCTTTAGCAGAGAGAAACCCACCGTATCTATGAACTGCATAGCCCCACAGTCAATGATTAAGGTGTGTGTATCTATGGAAGGAGGACACACATTCGCTGGAGATTTCTCAGCTCTTTTCTTGGCCGATTTCAGACAGTGAGATCTGGTGCACAAAAAGCTCTTACTCTTGCCTGTGTCTGCATTTGCCTGGGCTTCTGCCTTTCAATGATCAGCAGCCAGTAGAGCAGGGTTTACCCCAGTTTTCTGATAGAGAACAGTCTTGAAATAGTCCTTGTTGGTATAGTAAAGGAATGATTCAAAGAGGAAGATCTTGATGTTGGCAATACTGCTGAGCTGCTTGTAAATGGATTGGTCCTCATAGATTTCTGAGTTGCTGACCTTGCCCAGAAGTGTGGCCCTGGGTCTCTGCGTGTGGAAGATGATGAAGAGCAGAGCAAAGCAGACACCCACAAGGAGCCCAATCTCTGTGGAGATCAGTGTGGAGGCCAGCATGGTCATCCACCACACCACTGTGTCCACTTTGCTGAGCTGCCACATTTGGGGGTGTCACAGAACTTCTTGAGGACACCCCACAAGTTTACGATGGTGATCACCCCCAGGATGGCTGTTTGCAGTGAGTAAAAGAGTGGAGCAATCCACAGCAGCACGAGCAGCAGCASCAAGGAGGTGACCAGGCCAGAGACCTGTGCCTGCGTTCCTGTGGATTCCTTCAGCAGAGTCTTGGTTAGGGCTGCAGAGCTGGCAAAGCAGTAGAAGAAAGAAGGGATCAAGCTGCACATGCCAATGGCAACCATCTCTTGATTGGCACAAACAGCATAGCCATGGTTTTTGCCAAAGATTTCTGCCAGAGAGACAGTCATGGCAAAGCCAATGATAGCAATGGGTAGAGCATCAACTGCTAGGCTGGAAAACAGTTTTGTATCTGATAGGGTGGGTTTCCTGAAACCAGTGGGGATGCCCCCACAAACAGCAGACTTATATTGCTCTTCAAAGTTGAAGTAGTACAATAGCACAGTAGCTACAATGACCACTAGCAGCTCTACAGGGAATGGAGCCTTCATCCTGTCTTTATAYTGGTCATTGATCTCTTTGACAGACACAATAATGGCCAAAGCAACTAGACTGGTCACCATGTCACAGATGCTGGTATTCCGGATGTATCTGAAAAGGTCAACCCACGTCAAGATGAAGGACCCCACCCCTTCGTGATGAGGGATTTTCAGTCCCTGGAGATACTTCATCTGGGAGGTGATAATGGTGAGGCTGAAGCCACTGAGGAGAGGTTCTGACAAGTAGACAGATACAAAGCCCARCTGTAAAACCCCCAGCAGGATCTGAAAAGAAAGCCAGTCATACCTTTAACATCCATGAGAAGGGCTGGAAGAGGTGACCAGCAATTTATGTCAGTTGCTTCCACTTTAGCATATCTGGTTACTCTGTCTGCTGAGCATTCAGTATGAGACAGAGGAGTTTATCTTAAGTAATCATTTTGGTTTATGGAAAACTACAGAGACCTAGAAGACTTGTCTGTGTCTTGAAAGGCCATACAAAGAAGACCTCAAGGTTCCTGTCACTGCTCCTTATAAGAAACAAGGCTGTACCTAACACTGAGAGTCCAGGGGTAGCTAAATCAAAGCAGCTTATGAGTATCACTTTGTGGCAAAAACAGTGTGATGCAATGAATTTTTGTTGTCCCAATGAAAGGGGTTGAAGTCGCCTACTAACAGCTGGGCCCAGGTAGTGGAGACATTTCCAGGGAGCATGGCCTTTAGAGGAGTCCCTGCTGATGCAGGGACTTGCTTTAACTGGACAGCAACCCTAAACTACACCAGGTCCAGGACTGGGATGGTGGGAAGGTGGTTCACAGTTCCCTTCCCTCCCTTGCCAAATCTGATCCAAAGCATGTTTCAGACACATCTAAGGATCTGGCCCATCATCTGGAGAAAGCACAACCCTGAAGTCAGGGTTTTGGAGTGTGTTTGGAGTTTTGCAAATCATTACAGTTCAAGGACGTCAGGGTCGAGTCATTTCAGCTAAGGTTTTTTGTGACTTAGGTCTGAACTGAGGCAAAGAACAGAGAGGAAACAGCATAATAGTGAATATTTGTACCTGGTAAAGACCAACCAGAAAGCTTAAGGAAAGGGCCACAGTGATGGCATAGCAACTCCTGTCACAGGCACCTGTCTCATTAGTGGAGGAGGTGGAATTCCCCATCAGCAATAAGCCTGCATTGTTGTCACTGTACCCTGCTAGCTGAAGGTGCCGATTCACAGACTGCCCAMTCATCAGGCACAGGACACCAAAGGAACCGACAAAGTTATGGCGTGAAGTGGCCATAGCAAAGTAGATGATATTGCAGAAGAAGCTGGTGTAGATTCCATAGATGGGATCCTGGTTCGCTAATAGGGAATACGAGATGGACTGAGGAATGGCAACTATCCCCACCAGCAGCCCAGATATGACATCCCCAAGCAACTGCGTCTTGACATTGTAATGGGGAAGCCAGTCCAACACTGGGAATAGGTGACAGAAGAAGGAGATGATCGTTTGATGATTGCATTGGCAGACCTCTCTGGCTTTCTTTAGGATGAGATCCTGGGTGCTGACCTCCACAGGCTCATATTCCTCCAAACTGATGTGTATAAAATGGACAGGGGACTCTTCTGGTGTGAGGCAGCTCACTATGTCTTTGCCCTTTCCTGACTTCTGACTTGCTGGGTCCTCCATTGCACCAGATCTAAGACAGGAGAGCAGGCATGACTATGAAGTATTGCATTCACGTACATAATGTGCTTTGCTCAGCTTCAGGGCTCATGCAGATTGTATGGATAAATAGATGAAGACAAATAGCCTCAGACAGATCAAATCTTCCTGTCATACCAGTTGACTAGTTTGATATCAGTTATGGACCTGATTAGCCCTGAATGACAATGGTTTATACTGTATTCACACTGCCATAGATGCCCACACTGGGGACAGAACTATGGAGAACACCATTCTCCTCACAGACACAGCTCTTAACTGGAAACAGGACAGTAGAATCTTCTGAGATCAGAAAATACTCCTTCACTGAAACTAACACTCCTTCAAAAATCTTGAATGTTTTGATGACACTTCCACTTAGGCAAGAGCTATTTTGAAAATGGTGAAATATTCCATGTGGTGTTCTAGGAATGCAACATGTGGGTAAGAGAAGCCAGTTGCAAATTAATTCTTCCTTTAAAATTTTGAAATATGTTATGTATTAAAAACATTAGGCTCTATAGAAAGGCTTTCAACCGAGCCTAACCATTTCCCTTCTGCTCTCTTCACCCACCATTAAATTAAATAGGGAAAATCAAGATTTTTTTGTTTTGATTCAAAACCAAATTAATTTTGAAATCACAGATTTTTCCTGTGGAAACAGGGAATTCCAGTTTCCACACTGTTCTATACCATGTGTCTCTATGTTGGCAAATCACTGGTAAATCAGAACTAGATTCTGCTATTATCACTTCTTAACATTAGTTTTGACRAATGATTTTCATGGTTTTGGCATCTTTGTGATATTAATTATTTGTGCTGTAACTACTAGGTTTTTTATAGGACTGAACTATCCCAATTGAATAATGAATTTTTGTAATAAGGACAGAAATGCAGAATGTATGGCAATGTTATGAATTGCAACATACTAGTGAAATGGTAGAGGTCTAGAATCATAGAATGGTAAGGTTGGAAGGAACCTCTGGAGATCATCTGGCCCAACCCTCAGCATAGGCCATACAGGGATTGAACCCGCAACCTTGGCATTAGCAGCACCACACTCTAACCAGCTGAGCTAAACCTGTCCCTGACTAGAAGCAATTTCAAAAAAACTAAGTATTTTCTGAGTGCTGCCAGGTAACCAGCTACCCTTTCAATGATTCTGTCTTATTGACTGGAAATGATCAAACTCATTCACTTAACATAAAATCATGTTGCTGATCTCTGACCTTAGGAGATTCCTTAGAAAGCTCACCAAATCGTGTTTCTATGCTTTCTTAAAGATCATCTCATTCTGAATAAGGCCGATGATACGATGTCTCTGGCTCCTGGGAAATTATCAGGAAAGCCACCCTCCCTGTAAAGCATGGATGAGACAAGAAAAAGAGAATTACATTGCTGATTTGCTTCAAACTGGCCCATCACAAGGCTGGTATTTGTAGAATGAATGTGTGCTGTTTTTTGATCTGATTAAATAATATACATACTTCCCAGAGCTACTTCAAATTTTTCAGTCAAAATGCAACTGCAACAAAAAACAGCTTTCTGTCAAAACCAAGCAATACACACATAGAAGTATACCGTGTCTCCTGAGTGGAGGCCTAGCCTGGTTGCAGTTTGGAAATGGAAGCAGGATAATGAGAAATCCCCTTCCCCTATCCTACAACCTCATCTCACACGACTGGTCCCACCCAGAGCTCTTACCTCTGACTGCATGGAGCAGAGGGGGATACACTGTGTGCCTTCTTTGGGTCCCTCGGAAACTATTTGGAGCTTCTCACCTGCTGACTAACCTGTCTCCTCACCTCACAACCTACATTGAGAAGAGAAAGCATGAGGTAAACAATTGCAAACCTGATTCCTTTCCCTTCCTTTTGGATTGGATGTTGCTTCTCTCTGAAGAGAACTGAATTATCCAGCCAAACAATTTGCCTTTTTATCTAGCTCCAGCTGATGGAAACAAGGTAAACAGACACACATGGCTGTATTTTGAAAACAAACATGTTTCTGAAAGAGTATTTTTGATGAAAACTTGTTCTGCCCATTAAGAATGATTTAAAGAGTTTAGATAAGTACTCTTGTCAGATAACAGTATTGCTAGGATCTGGAGATGTGTTTCCTAAACAAGGAGAACAATGCACAGAAATCTTCCTGCATGTGCTATTGCGTGGCTCCTTCATCAACCAAGTACCCTCAGCTAAGTCCTACTGCACTTTTTCCACTGACAGATTTTTATCTATTCCGGACAAGATTTTGTCTGAATTATTCCAAAAGTACTTTTCTTTCCTGGTAGCTTTTCTATCAGTGTGTTCCTACCAGGCACCACCACACTGTCCAACCTATGCACTTTGCTACATACAGCATAGCTGCACAGAGACACAAAGGTGCAATTGCATCCCAGACCACTCTCTGAGTGGTTCCACCTCTGTTGTGCCAGACCACATTCACACATTTACAAAGAGCCAACAACGTGTTGCTTCAGAATGGCTTTGTACAAGGGAGTTTGCACTGAARTTGTGATCACAAAGGTTATTTCTAGCTAGTGATGGATAGAACTTGGTCTGTGTGAGATCTGTCCAATCTACATTTTAATTGTGCCTTATAGAGACCACTGCATAAATCAAAGGGGATTAACATGGTGATCATGGGATTATCATGAAACAAAATCCTCAAGTACTAGCAATAACTGTTCACTTGCGCTCCCTTCCAACTACCTACATTAGACCTCTCAGCATAGTCTCATCTCCATTCTCCATTGTTTCTTTCCCATCTATTGAGTCTGTAATATTTTGGCAGGATGTGCTGTTGTCTGGTGTAGCAGGACATAAGTCTGGCAGTCAGGCAGCTTGGTTCCTACTTCTGCTTCTGTCACTGACTGTGTTCTGGGCTTGGGAAAGGAACTTAGAGCCCATGGAGTAGGGAGAGATGATGTGGGGTAAGGAGAGATGACATTTTCACAAGTCTTTGATTTAGATGCTGAGGAGACACTCTGAGAGAAGAGGAGGGGAAGATCTGCCTTTTGGATTATATTTATCTCATCAGTGGAAGAACATCTCAGTAATTAGAAGTAAATGAGTGAGAAACATCAGTGCTCTCTGGCAGCAGGAAAAAATGAGAACATGTTGTAGGAGAGACAGCTGCTCAATGTATTTATCTATTTATACTAGACTCTTTTTCCCTGCCATTTCTCTACAGTTTATATCTTTTCAGGTTTGTCTGTTGATAGCTCCCCTTTCCCTATTCCTTCTTTCACTAATAGACTAGCTCTTTCCTTAGCCTTTTTATTCATAGTGTCCTTAAAAGATGACCTTTTCATATGCTTTACATTCCTTGCTAGTCATACCTCATATTGTATCTTGGCCTGTTTGATGTTGTCTCTATTTGCTAATTCTCCTTTCCATCTTCTTCCTTAGTAAGTGAACCAAACTCCCACTTTCTCTGATTCCTTCTTGAAATTCAATCATTGCATAACTGGTGGTTAAGTGGGCCTGGTCTTTTAAGTCTGTTTGCTTTCTAGGATGAAACATATCTGAGCACAATCTATTCTTTGATTTTTTGATCTTACTTAGGAAGTAGTCATTTCCAATTCCGTGTCTCCAATTTTGCCATTCAGCATGTTCAGCCTCACTATCCACCATGAAAACCCTTAGTAGTCTTTCTATTTAAGACAGTATCTAGACTATCTTTAACTTCTACTCTGCTTTCACTATCTGGCAGTTCTTTTCCTTCCAAGTTTTATCTTCTTTTATGTAGTGGAACATTTTTGTTTGTTATCATTTCCTCTACCACTTGATTTAGCTGGGTAAGTCTTCATTTCACTTCTCACCTCTCATAGGCATAACTTTCTTTGCTAATCATTTCTTTTCTCCATTGCCTGTAGTCTTTTTGTTTTCTGTCATCCTTTTTTTAATGTGACTATCCTTTTAACTAAGTCTGAAGCCTTCGCTACATGATCTTTTCCCTTTCTTGGGAGTAAAATCCCAGTTATTTTTGTCCCTTCAACTTTAAAATGTGACAACTTTCTAAACTTCCCTGGCAATTAAGTTCTTGAGCTCTTTGTTCCAGTTGGTTTCATTGTGTCATTAGGTTCTTAATGCTGAACTCCTTGAAATTGAGGGCCTTCATTCTACAGCAACTTTTGCTTGGTCTTCTTTGCAGTGGAAATTTACCTAGTAGACACTGAGGAGAGGTCATTTTATATTCTCCATCCAGACAGTGAGGATATAAGAATGTAACTCCTTGCACTGAATACTGTATACAACTCTGAAATCACTTCCTCTGTATGAGGTAAGGTAAGAAGGGTAGAAACTAAAAACATTTGACATTTGCTCTTGAAAATGTACAACAGACAAGCTTAAAAAAGCAACCGACAACAGAACTTCATGGGACCTTGAGCTGGCTAAGAGTGCAATGCCCTCCAAACACAAGGTCATTGTAGTTAAACTAGTAAAATTACACGTTCGTTTTCAAAAGCATCTTTTAAGGTTGGTCTTTATTGCCATCATAAACTCACTTAACTATTTAACTCCATACTAGGAAAGGTTGGGTTGAACAGATGGTGAATATTAACTTGAACATTGCTAGTGTATACAGGATGTCCCTCTGTTTTTAAGACAAGCAGAAAGCATGAAACCCTCAAATTGGTATGTGACCGATGTTACACCAATCTATGCAACAGCCATTGCAACCAGCTAGAAATAGAGCAGGAAAACCGAAGTTCTAGGTACGATGAAAACGCAGTAGAAGACTATTTAATTCTTACAGTGAGTTGGTGACACGGTATTTTATTCTACAGTAGAAAAAGTTATGATGAAATAGTCTGGGTCCATATTTGTTTTTGGTCTTGTCTACCTAGGCCTGTTGCAGTGGATAAACATAATGAGTTCATTTCTGTACTGCTGTGTCAATGAATAGCTTGTGTCTAATGGGACTAGCTGGCATCTTAGTAAATACAGTAATTTTCTTTGGAACAGGTCTAACTGCACTGCACAAGGAGTCTTTGTTTGATTTAAGGCTTGTGAATACAGTTATGACTATTTGACTCCTGGAAGCCTTTCAAGTCACATCCTACATGTCTTGGCTCCACACATGGACCAGCCTGCCTTAGTACACAAGTGTACCTGCTACTCCACAATTACTTAGATCACATGCCATCTCTTTTTTAAAAAAATGGCAAGAGGGCTAGGAATTGTGCCAGATATCTATGAGAGCTGTTTTTCCTTCCCTGCAGATCTGAGGTTCTTGGATTTTAGACTGTCATTTTGGATGGCTRGTGGTTCAGTTCACTTAGATAGAGTTGCCAAGACATAAACATCCGCAAAACACCATTTTTCTTAGAGAAAAACAAAGAAAGGAAGACAATCCCAGATTGCTGAGATATGGTAAAAATGCCTAAGCAAAAATGCCTAAGGACACAAGAGCTGGACAGAGCCTCTCCTAGGTGCCCTTTTCTTGGAAAGAACTTACATTTTTACAAGAGAACACCAGAGAACCTGAAAGCCCTACATTATGTCATCCCAGATAATAAAAGAGCTTCTCCAGCTTCCTGTTATTTTGTACAGCAGTTCAAGATAATGTGCAGGGTGTCACAGCAAAGAATGCAAGGCAAAGATAAATCCTCTTTGGAGATAAACATCGCAAGACCAAAAGTATCACTTTCCTTTTGACTGCACATCAGCGCAATCTCTATACAGTAAAGGTTGAGAAGAACCAACAAAACCTACAAATAAATAACCCTAAAGAGCACCTATTTGATGTACTGCTCACTCCCAATAATGGGCCATGAAGATGAATGTATGGGGAATGATTTTTTAGTGTACTTTCAAAGATATAAGATGAAATATGTGTTCTTGGAAAGAGAATCAGCATAGGAACAGTAGATCTAAACAGATGTAGAGTAGCTGCAGAGGTCGAACACAGCACACCAACCTCCTAGCTACTGAGGACTCACCATCTGGGGTCCACTCTCTTATGTCCTGTTATCAGCCCCAGCTCTGGTGCCCACTCTTAGAAGATGGAAGAAGACAGCACTTCAAAGTACATCAGCCTGAGGATTTGGGGAACATTTCCTATTTATATATGGAGAATGACAATGACTCCTTGCTAACTTTTGTGGGGGACTGTTGTTGTTTTCATGTTTTTTCCCACGACGAATGTTCAGTGCTCATGACCCTTTTCCAAATTATCAGATTAACAATTTAATATTCTATAATGTCTCTGAAAATGGATTAAATTGATCCAGATGAATTACAATGAAATAAAAATGAGGAGATGTATTTGTGTTTTATACTGACTGGCATTCAGTCCAGGCTGCTTTGCATCATCTCAGGCTTGACTTGTTTGCATTACGTCTGAGCCCTGCATGGTACTGAGGCTGTGCTGATCAGATGCCACTTCCCCCTGTAATTGCTGGCTGGTTGATAGGGTCACCCTATTCGCAGTTAACGCAGTTTTCTCCCCATTGCAGCCTGCTGCCGTAGTGTCACAGCAGCCATGGAGTCAGGCACAGATCTCTGGCTGGCTCCCAAGCTGGCTCAGAAGCTGAGATAGTTCAGCCATTCAATTCTAGCTAATCGCACACCAAGACAGAAGAGCACATACAGTGGAGAGGGACCCCAGAGAGGTCACAGCTCAGTCTAACAAGAAAAAAAAATGTTCCAGGAAGTAAGTAAAGAAGCCAGAGAGAAACAGGAACAGTGGCACCTCTCCAAATACCTGTCCTATGGCAAGATTATTTTTAAAACTACTAAGTTTTAAACAAAATAAAAAACTTTCCCACACTATACAAATTCTGTGGAACCTGCTGCCACAGGATATGTGGGAATCAAAGGGTTTGAGGAAAGGGATTAGGCAGCTTCATGAAGTGCTCATAAAAGCTGAAGCCATTTGTCTGAGTGCGCAGGAAGTTTTCAGCCTGCTGCTTACCAGCAGCTGGGAAGTTTGTGAGGAGCAGCCCCTCTCCTCTTACCACTGGTACACCCTTTCCCAGGCAGCCTCCACCAGCCAGGCTCCCACAGCGGACTGGGACCTTGCACAGGAGTGTGCATGGAGAGAATTACAGCTGCTTGCAGATAAGACAGGGTCTTGAGCGGGACCAGTACAGGGTGCTACTGACTGAAACCCCATTATCTCAGCCCTGTATTAGTGAGAATCAGAGTTACTCTGCTAAAGGTAATGGCTGTCCTGTGCTTTTCATGAGAGCAGAAAGCTCCTACTGGTACCACCCGTAATTGAACGCTCCTGTCACTCTGTTGGCACCAATACAGGAATTATACACTGTGCTATGAAGTCTCCTAAGGTAAAAGACATCTTCAGTTAAAAGCTGAGTCATGCTGGATCAAGAAAATCTTTTGTGTAACCCAAGGGCAGGTAAGCACAAACAATGCTTACAGTAAGTGCCCAGAACTGCACCTACATCTGGTCTATTTTTTCTCTAACTCCTGCTGATAAAGACTAGATCAAGTCATTTAACCTGCTATGTCTCAATTTCCATATCTACAAAATGGAAATAGCACTGAAATACATTGCAGCAATTCTGTAACAGTTACATGCAATACCATGTGCTGCAAGCACACAAACTTGAAAGTGCAGGCAACACGATACCACACACGGGTCATGGCTTGCATCTCAGGAATTTCAACCGGGCCCACAGGAGTCTACTGCCTGTTGGGCCACAAAACAGTTGTCACCACATTATTACTAGTTACTTCTTTTCATGAGACAAATTGTAGCCTAGTTGCAGGCAGCACAAAAGTCAAAATGAGGAGAAAGCCTGCTGCTGTCCATGTACCATTAGCCAGTCAATACCCTGTTTCGTGTTTGCTGGAAATTTCTGTATGCGCCTGCATGTGTATCAAACACAATGCAGGAGAACGTTATGTAATTCCTTAGGAAACCAGAGCGCAGCTGTCCAAAAAAAAAAAAAAAGGACTAGGGAGGATTTAATGTTCAAATATGACAGTTTTTGTTTTTTTTTAATTTACACATCTGCTGTATCTTCTAAGGTTTAAAGCTTCTTATGTCCAAAAAACAGAAGAAAAGCACAAATATCATCCTTTAATGGTGACAAAAGAAATCACAAAGATTTTACCACATTTGATAGAAAATTCTTGTGCTAACAAATCTTCTACAATGACAATAAGGCACATGAGCATTTAAAATCAACAACTGGTAGAGGTTTAACACATAGAGATGCTGTAAAGGCAAGGTGACAATATGCAGAGAATATACTCCGTAATTATGTTTTGATGGTAGGATATAACGAGAAGACTGACCAAATACAACTCTCTGTCAGAAACGTTTGGTCAGTTCATGCAGCACTCGGTGAAGAGCTGATGGTTGAGCAACGCAGCTTTTCTCATTCTCCGCACAAAGCAAAGTCTGTGTTAACAAATACAGCTGTGGCCTGGAGAGAAACCACAGTGAAATGGCTTCCCCAACATTGACTGAATTCCTCCATTGATTTGTGGGAAATATTACACTTCATTGGATCCATTRCAACATTTGTGCTTTACAAATAATCATAGTAAGAAACCAAGGTGATCTTTTGAATATCCTAGGCAAGATTTCAAACTTCATTCAAATAAACTAGTGTGCAAATGTGTTTGGTCAGCCTACCAATGTGATCTATTCCACTTCTGAGGTTCTGTTTGCTCAGACGACTGATTTTTTCAAGCTTGAAAAGCCTCCTCTAGGCAAAATCAACTTTTTTATTTATTCTGCAAAATAGTATGTCACAAATAGTATCCCCTAATTATTCTGAATTTAAAATAGATCAGAAATCATACCCCAGAATGTATCAAGATACCAGAGATGGTGAGTGACTCAAGAGGCTGATGAACTCTAATCCCATGTGAAGTTTTAAGTGAAAGCAAAGCTTTCCCAAAGTGAAGTTTTATCTCTTTTTAACCATGTTTCAGCGACATTTCAGATACACATTAAAATTTTCTTCCTAAAATCAAYGATTAAACATTAAAAACTTGGACTCAAGTCCAGTGAAATGTTAATTCTCCTATCTTCCTGTGGACTCCTGAGATGATTCTGGAACCCAGCTAAGAATTAAGTGCTTGCAGAGCTGAATAGATCTGGAGTTCAAATACTTTTGGCAGTAAATTTATCCAACAGAGATTTGATTCACCMTCAAACACTGCAATAGTTTGCATATTTGTGCATTAGAGAAATAGTAATACACCTTAGTTTATATCATCTGTAGGAAATAAAACAGAAAGGCACTAATTATATCATGTAATAAATATATATATTTTTAAATTATCTGCCCTAYTACCTAACCACAGGCCTCAGTTCTAGCATTGTAATGATCTTGAAAAATAAAGCAATACTTAAAAATTAGGTCCACTTCAGATGGAGTTTGATTAGAACAGAAAAGATCAGGCAGTTTTTCACATAAGCAACTGATCATACAAAGGCTTACAAACCAGATAACCAAGTGCAGGTAACTCTTGGGACTTAACAAGTTTATTCACAGTGCAAAGGCATGGTGTTTTGTCTGCACTAAAGGCATTGTCCCTTTTAACTATGCCAGCATAGTAAAAGCACAAAACCCTTCTAGTGTGGACAGTTATATCAATATAAAAATCTTACAATGGTATCCATGGCATAATGATATTGCCTGAATAGTTTCACCCTCAGCTACAAGGACTTCTTCTTGCTCCAGTTTCTGTTATCTTACTCTAGATCAACACTTCCTACTGGCCAGCCATGCCTCYAGGCTGAGGTGAGAGCCCAGAAGAGTTGAGGCCCCATGCAGAGTCTAGGCAAGCTCTGTGTGGCTCAGTGCAAGGCCAGCCTAGTCTTTCTGCTCTGTTTCTGAAATGAGGATCACCCTGGAAATGCATGGGTAACTCAGCTCTCACCTACCTAAAAACTCTTAGCACCAACAGCACTGGTGCATGGCAGAGAGCTAAGCGTGGTGAGCAAGAGCGAGTTAGCACTGCCCTTGAGTGAAAGAGTCAAAGAACGGGACCCAAGAAGACACGCAATATTGCTGGTTTTCTCAAGTAAGGTTTGGTCATGGAAAGCCTGGACCACACCATGGAAGCCTGCATAGCAATGGAGATCAAGGATCCAATGCAGACACAAGCTCACACCTCATCTCAGAACAACAAGGTAGGAGGCTGCAGGTATCAAAATGACTTAAAACCCCAGTGCCATGGCCAGAATGTTCTTCTGCTGCATTATCTTGACTCTGCACTTTAGACCCATCAGCAGTGGATTTCAGTGTYCTTTAGAACAAGCCAGCAGAAGCTAGCAGAGATGCAGGAATTGCTGGCTACTTTCTTGACAGAGAGAATCTTTCTGTTCATTGCTGTAGCCAGATGGGGAATAACTGCAGCATTAATGGAAGCTCAGCCGTCCAGGATCAGAGAGACAAGTGCAGAATTAGGTTAAATTAGACAAAAATAAATATGCATGAAAACAGAAATAGCATGGATCACTGACTCATATAGCAGCATTGAACAGGAATTAGGTCCCTGTGTTACTATTACACTCATTATGAAAAAAGGCACAGAGATGTGTATACATAGCATCCTCATAATAAAGACATCTCTGTATTACCTTATTTTTCCTGAAGGGCATCATCACTTGYCCATCTATACAAACCCTTGCATATCCACACACTTTGCTTAGGCTCCTGGGCACGCCCTTTCACAGGAGGGGATATACACAGTGGTACTCCCCTACTGACTGCCCAGAAATCCTCTTCTCCCAACCTTAGAACCCACCGTGGAGTTGGTTTGGTTTTACATTCTTTGTTGAGAAGCTTTAGCCTTATCAAAAGATTTGGCATCAAAACTGAGTAGCAGGTCACAGGTAACAGCAATACATACAAAGGCAATGATTCTTCTATTTACAGTCAATCATATGCAATGTCATCTACAGCAAAACACAGAAGCAAGCGTCAAAGTGGGTGAAGACAAGCATCTTGCACTGTATTAGAGAATAACAGATAGAGTTGCAATGATTTGTAAGGAAATCAGGATCACTAAATTGCAGAAAACTAAGGTTTACAATGTCATTAAAAACCCCAAAATAAGTACCGTGTACATCATTCTAGTAAATTTCCCTGTTTTACAAAGTGGACTGAAAATTGTTTCAGTGTGAAGACATTCACRCAAGTGAATCATTTATTAATGCAACTGCCACATTAGCAGCAATTGAAACTACTATATATAGCAGCAATAAACATAAAAAGAGTGACTGACATTTGGCAACAGTATAGCTAAGATTGAGTATTAATTTCCATAATGTTGTGTTGTTATCATTAATGAATGTACTAATGATCTCTTAATTCCTCATTTAGATTGAAAATTGCTGGTTTAGGACACTTGGGAATGGAGTCAGTGGAGTTCAACTAGTTTATACAAGCTGCCGTTCTGGTCCGTAGTTCTGAAGGTTGCATTTGGGATTAATGTCACTGTTTTTGACAGATAAATATTCCCACATGCTTACAAAAATGATCATGGGGATTTCATCTTCCTATAGATTATAAATTAAACTTTGCATTCAGCTGGAAGACAGCAGGTATGGCAGACTTCTCCTTTCGAAATCTGGTACTTGAGTGCCCCTACTTATTTAAAACTGTTCAAGGCAGAAGAGTCCTTTCCAGGACAGAAATAGGCACATCACAAAGGCATGACTGGACACACACACCTGCTGCATATATCATACATCAGAAAAAAAAAACAAAAAACAACAAAAAACACTGAAACTCCTTTATAAAACAAGTCTTTAGGGCAACAATCTTCCATATGTGGTCCCTGATCCTATATGTGAAATTGGATTACTTCTAAAGGGTCTATAAAACATATTCAAAAAAGTGTTCTTCTCACCAATAGCCTTAAAATTGCCTAGATTCATGCCTCTGATCAAAAATGAGTACAGGGCCTATAAGGAAGAAGGCTGAAAACCACTACTTAAAGAGATTTCAATCATGATAATCGCTAATCTTTAGTTAATGCCAAAGGACTATTCTACTGAATGCTTCAGCAACTGCTATWTATTTCTGTTTCCTTCTAATGGGGGCTGTGTGCATTAATAAAGAGCATAAGCTATGACCTCTGGACATTATATTAAATAGAAACATAAAAAGTTGGTCTCTTGGTTGGCTGCTGCTTTTGCTATTGCATTTTAATCTTGCTTTTTTGTGTTTTGTTTGAAATRGAATTCAGAAGATAAAATTGCCATTAGTGACTGTGCAAACAGCACTGTGGTCAAGTAAGATGTGTTCTAGCTAAACAAAAATCATCACCATGTATTAAATTATAATTTAAATTAATTCTTTGATATCTAATTCATGACTGTTTTATAGTGCTTTTATGCAAATACCCAAGAGCTACAAGCAAGCATCCTACTGGCTGTGGCAAGCCTGTACCTCTTGGAAGTAACATTGCTAATTCCACCTTCATATCTTGTATTTTTTTAAAATGGGGTTTGATAAGTAATTACTGTTTCTGTTCTCTCAGTTAGAATTTGGCTGCACAAGCTCGCAGGGCAAAGAATCTCCATCTGGGCAATGCGGAAAGAGTACTGGAAAGAGAAAAGTCTCAAGTATAAAGGGGGAAGAATTACCCCAAGCAGTTCTACTTTACTTCTATCCACCCCAGCTGATCAWCATTAGAGGAAGTTTCCTAGTCCACCAGATCAGCTACTCACTCTTTCACTCCCTCTCAGCTGTCTATGACTGAGCTGTGACTGAGGGGCTGAGAACATCCAGCAAGGGGGTGAAAATGAGTAGCTGCCAGTTGGCAGGAATGTGTACAAGACACACTGCTTATTGCATGTTGTATTTTAATTTCTCAGCAGTACTTCTAAAGGAGGGCATTGCTTCTAGCACTACCCTGCTCTCTTGAAATATACTATTGTTAAAATTAATGTTTAAAACGATGTTCAGGCTTTTGTTTAAAATTTAAATCCTAGTGATGCCTTTCRGTACTGTGAGAAAAATGTGCTGAAAATGATTCCAGCAGGCCTTTACACTGCCTGCTGCTGAATTCACATGTGTAGGTGCCTGCCTTTCTTCCCTGCCACCACCAGCAGGCCACAGGTGACCAGACAGCCACGAGCCTGCCCGAAGCAGGAACCTGGCAGTACCTGCTGCCAAGGGTATGGCTGCTCCCTCTTGACATTGGTCCAGGGACTCTGAGCGGGAAGAGAACACAAAGCAAACKGGATGAGGACTAAATCCTAATATCTAGACTGCATTCACTCCCTAGGTAGGCATTCTCAAACACACTAATTGCTTTTATATGGCTTAGATTAACCCACTTTGGTAACACTAAACCGGTAATTACAATTAGTCAAACTGCATTAGCACAGAATAAAAAAGTTGGCACAGGAAGTTACTGCAGAACGGACAGAAAACAGCAGTCGCTATTTCAGATTCATTTCCTTGTGCAAACATGCCTTCAGGCTGAGAAAGAAAAATATTTAGGTTTCTGAATTCTGTGGAAGCTTCACTTTTCTCTGATATTTGGAGATCTGTCATTTCCTCTTGCAAAGCTGCAACATAATTCACGTAATTCAGGAAGTCTCAGTTATCTTCTTAGTATTTGCTAAAGCCACCCTCCCTGCTCCCCAATATTTCTTCTATTTGCTTCTATGATGCCCTAGAAAATGTAGCAATTTCAAGCTAACATAYAAAGATTGCCAAGTTCTAGGATTCACCTTTCTGCTATCTATTGCTCCTCTTGAGGTCCTAACTCCTACAGTGAAATCAAGCATGACCATTTCAGCTTTCATAGAAAGTAGGGAAAAGCTACCAGCTCCAGCTCAAAAAAAAAAATTTTTTTTCAAAACATAATTCTATCTAGAAAGTGTTTCATGATTAATATTTCATTTTATCACTTTCTCGATGAAGATTTGCCTGCCTGAAGATTTTTGATCTATTAAGGATAACAATATTGTTTGTACACCACACCTTTTCCCTTTTAAAAGCCATGAAGAACCGGTGAGTCAGACTGAAAATTCCTCTGGAAGAACCATCATCTTCCAAGTATGTACTACGGGCTACATATAGCTAATACTAAGTAAAAAAAATTTAACCCTTCAATTCTCCCTTCATAATTGTATGTTATTGCTATTAAAGAACCTCTTCCTAACCAGTGCTTGTACTTTAGCATGAAAAACAGGCTTTCTTCATTGGTCTGGGTAACTTAAAAACAAGGTAGAAATTTTTATTTACATTAATACGGTGAAATAACTTTCAGCTGCAGAATTTTCTCTGGCYGTCTTTCTAATGGCTGTATTTCTTGGCATGCCATCCCAATTACATAAAGATCATGACTAGGTATGTATAAAGGCTTTRTGTTCAACAACATTTGTATTCAACAACACATGAAATCTGTGTGACATTGACAAATTTAGAGAGAGGCTGAATAGTCTTTTAGGTCTTTTACATTTTGGTGCCTATGCTTCTGTCTACCGGCATTTAAAACYGGCTGCAAGGGGCTGTCTCGTGCTGAAATTCAAGAATTAAGAGATTTTCCGTATCTAACATCCGCAGTTCTACACAGATCCTAAATAYGAGGAAAACAAATGATTAACCATAAATCAGACTTCTAAATCATCTCTGAATAAAATTCAGTCCAGACTATCCAAAGGAATTCAAGCTAAAGAGGCAAATTTTCCTGGCATGTAAAGACACATGTAGAAATTAGRTAACTATGCCCCCTGCATCTGGCTGCATTATACTATGGGAAGACAATGACAAAGTATCTAGAGGTAATAGGTGGTTATAAGCGATTCTTTAACACTTGTTGCTCCATTTTTAAATTTTATTGATCTGTTCCAAAATTAAAGAGGCTATAAAATCACTAACTGATCACTCCAGAGCAAACAGTCCCTGTCAGTCATTCCTCAGACAATATGAGGGTGTGATCWCGTGGAAGCGTATCACCAGAACTAGGGACAAGAAATGAACTGCCGCATATTATACAATTAGCCAAAAAGGCTGGACAGCTTCAAAATCAAGTCCCTGGCAGAAAGACAGGGTTGTGATAAAGATCTCAGTGCTGATGATCTAAACTCAGAGGGCAGTTCGGACATGGAAAGTTCAAGAGAGAAAAGAAATGAGATGAACATATGTATGTAAACTCTTGGGTTCACAGATAGGCCATGATAAAGTTAAGAATTTCATTTAGTACCACCTACTGAATCACTAGACACGTAAGTTAAAGCATCAGAACACTCTGGCAGTAACCACTGCATTAACAACAACTCTGCCTCTTTTTCTGTCTGAGTGCCAACATAATGCATATACAAACATACCAACCCACACCCATTGTGTGGGGGGAACMATTCATGATTGCTGCCATCCCACAACTAGTTTTTAGAAGCACAGCTCCTGYTGTGCTCCTGTGTACCCAGTGCAAAGTCCACAGCCTGGTGCACACTGTGGAAGAGAAGGTGGTCCTCCCCTTCTTTAAAAAATTCTCCCCGAATCAGAGAACTCCTCACAGAAGGATTGCACTGGGCCAGTAGCACCTGGACATCTATCTCTCTGTAATCCTTGCAGACCTCCTTGAGCGTACGTATTCCTGCTGTATCCAGGAACTGTATTGCACAACAGTCAATCACTATTGTGTGAAACCCCAGGGGTTCAGAGACGAGTCCCTCTGAGATGCTGTTCGGTTTGCCACCAGAATCCTCGTCTTTCTCTCTAAGCATTCTCTTTGCTGCCTTCTTCTTTGCTGCCTTCACCCMGACCGGGTTAACTCCAGTTTGCTTATATAGGGTGGATTTAAAGCATTCTTTGTTGATGTAGTAGAGGGGCGCTTCAAAACGAAACACTATGATGCCTGGCTTGGTTTGCAAGTTCTTGTAAGCAGACAAGGATTCATATGTTTCAGACTCTGCCACCCAGCCAAGCAGTGGTGCCTCTGGTCTCTGAGTTCGAAAAATGACACAGAGCATAGAAAAGCAAACACCAATCAAAAGACCAATCTCAGTACTGATGAGTGCTGAGGATGCCATAGTAACTAGCCAGATCACTGTGTCCACTTTGCTCAAATGCCACATTTTGGGCAGGTCCTTGAACTTCCGCAGGGCTCCTCTGAGGTTTACAATGGTTATGACAGCAAGGACACATTTCTGAAGGGAATAAAATAAAGGTGCAATCACAAGAAGGACTAATAGGATGACCAAAGCAGTCACCGTGCCAGATATCTGCGTCCTGCAACCTGTGGACTCTTTGACAAGAGTCTTGGCAAGAGCTGCACTTGTTGTAAAGCAATGAAAGAAAGAGGGAATTATGTTGCAGAAGCCAATGGCAAACATCTCTTGATTGGCCTTCACAGTGTAACCGTGCTTCTTGGCAAACATCTCTGAGAGGGAGACAGTGATGGCAAAGCCAATAATAGCTATAGGGAGAGCATCCAAAGCCACATTAGGAATCAGGTTCCAGTCTGGAGGGCGAGGAGGGAGAAACCCTGTTGGAATGTGTCCAGCAACACTTGAGTCATAATTCTCTCTTAGCTTCCCAAAGTGAGATGCCAAAGTAGCTACCACAACCACAAATAATTCAACTGGTACTGGAGCCCTGAGCCTGGATTTGAAGTGTTCGTTAAGCTCTTTGGTTGGGATGAGAACAAGAAAACATAAGAAGCTGGTGATGAGATCACAAATGTTGGTCTTGTGTATGTTTCTGAAGATGTTTATCCACGTGGTTACAACGGAGCCAATGCCACTGCTCCGTGGAATGTCTAGGCCCAGGAGATATTTGGCTTGTGAGGTTAGGATAGTAAAGGAGGCACCTGTGACAAATCCGCTGAGCAAAGAATCGGAGAGGTACACTGAGACAAAGCCCACTTGAAAGAAACCCATGGCCACCTGAAAGGAATCAATCACACACAATGGATTACAATACAAATCTTATAGATGTCATCATTGTGAGGTTCTGATGGAGATGAGATAACAAAAAAAAAACATATATGGCCTTGGAGGACAAGGAGTAGTTTGAACATTGAAAAGCTCCAGCTTTCAGCTGCTCCTAGTGCATCAGACTAAAACGCATTTGTAATACTGAGCAGGCTTTTCTTTTTTTTTTTTTTTTTTTAAGAAGTCTTCATACTCTGAACTAGTGTTTATAGTTTGCTCATCGGTTCAATTGTTAATAATAGCTTCTAGTTCCCTTGACTGGCAAAAAAAAAAAGAAACACAGGGAAAAAAAGCTTTGAAATGTTGGTTAGTTTTGCTATTTCTCTCCCCAGTTGTTACAATCTCCATGAACCTTGCAGGGTTCCAGAACCTAGGCTTTTGACTGTCTTGCACTTGAGTCCACAACCTGCAATAAAATAAAGCTCTTAATAGTTCCTGTTTGCACTGCATAAAGCTTGGTTTATCTGATTCAGAAAGTATACATGCTACAAATTCTTGTGATGTAGATTATAAATAAACACAAATTTTTTAAGTGCCTTGCCATTAATTTCTATTACTTTAAATAGACAAATCTTTGATGCTCTTCCAAGGGCATGACTGGCTTTATGGATACCTACCCTACAGATGCCTTTTCATATCTGGTAAATGTCCCTTCCTCCCCAACAACTTTCATGCTAAATGGAACACAAACTGCCTTAGGACAGAGTATCTAACAACTCTTTAATTCTCTGAGTTGGCCAGCTGGGCTGTCTACACTGTCATCTGAAGGCTTCAGGCCAAAACTTAAAGTTATTAAACTTTAATTAGCATCATTTTGATATATTCCATTAGGTAGTTAAGGCAAAATAAAGAAAAAAGTTAGAATCATTATCGGAAACTTCCTAAGAACTTGCAAAACACTACTGAAGAGAAGGCAAGTTTAGAGCCTGGAGTAACTAGACAAAGGCTCAGCTTCAAACCCTAATAAAGGCTCCCACATAGCCCTGACAACTCAGTTAATTCAAATTTTTCTTGGCTGTAAAAAAACATTAACAATAATACTCTTAGTTAGGGTATAGGCAACTGGGGTGAGCAAGCTTTTTTTTTACTATTTGACTGGAAAGTTTCTGATACAGAGTGAATGCAATTTTGGTTGGGATTTCCAATTAAAAAAAAATGAGTGCACGAAGATCTATAGGCTGGCAGCCAGAAAGTGAGTAAGTCTATGTGTGATATTCAGAGTGACTGAAGATGAAATAACCTGACTTCCTAATTTAAAAAACTTAATTCTGCTTGCAAAGAATATTAAGTGTAATTCACAACTCCAAAACTCTTTACATCCTACAGTGATGAAACACAACCTCCATTCTAGGTCAGGAGTTCCAGAATATAACTGAAAWTACTCAACACTAACTTGCAGCACAAAATAAAGTCCTAGGTTGTGTCTAAAAATAATGTTTGAGTATCACAGATACATTTCCTTTTCCTCTCCTCTACGATCTGAATAGATAACACTACGATGTCATTGTAGAAACAAATGAATGTGAACCGCTGAACTRAAATATCACAGCCCGGCTGTATTGTTAAAATTAAATTCCTCTTGGTTAATGCATGACACCCTAAAAACACAGATGCCTATTTTACTTTCAGCAAATAAGCAGTGAACTCTTGGAAGTAAACACAGAAGGATTGGTAAAATATTATTTAATGATATACTCAATATGGTAATAATGACCAGTTTTATTTCAAATGTATTTTATTCTCTCAATAGTATCTTTTTCAAACAATGGCTTTGTTCTGGCTTTCAGTGAGCAAACAGCCAAGCTTTACAAGTACAGTGTAAGAGCACTAACTAAAAGGAAACTGGAGGTAGTATTGCAGTTCAGATTATTTTTGATTTAAAAAAAGCCAGATCACCAAAGTCACAAATTGAAAGTTGACACACCACATTTTGCCTCAAGCCAATAAAAAAAAGGTTTCAGGCTAGAGTTAAGAAGATGTTATTAGGGAGCAACAAGCATTGTCTGGCAATGCTCTGTAATGGTCCTTACGGTCCACAACAGAGTAACAAGCACAGAATGCTTTTAAAAGCTGCAACATCATCCTGTATGCACATTCTGCAGCTTTAAGTAAATAGCTATGACTAAGACTATTTAAGGAGAGGAGAAAGAGGTGTTTCTTTCACCAAAGTAACTGGGGTCCTCCCGTTCTCCATGTGTCCATTCCCATGGGATGCAGATTAAGGACATGTGCAAACCCAGCAGACTGTTCATATGGACAATCACCCGAAGAAGAATTAAAAGTACTTCCACAGAATAACTGTGTGCCCATCTCCTCTTACCTGATAAACTCCAGCTATGAAGGTCATGGTGGCTCCCACGGTAATTGCATAGCAGCTTTTATCACAGAATGGCTGAYGTGATGTCTGATTCACAGAAGAAATGGTGGTGTTTACGTATGTTACCGTATCTGCATGGACACTAAGAGCAGCTGGCTCTAAGTCATAGCCTGCTCTCTGTATCTCACGGTCCACCACTTGTCCCACCATCAGACAAAGCACACCAAAGATGCCAACTGAGATGTGGCGGGAGGTCCCAAATATGAAATAAATAATACTTGCAAAAAATGATGTATAAAGGCCATAAATAGGCTCCTGTCCAGCCAGGAGAGAATACGCAATTGACTGTGGGACTAGCAAAATCCCCACAATCAKACCAGACATTATGTCTCCCAGTAGACACTCTCTCAGTTTGTATTTGGGAAGCCATTGCAAGACAGGAAGGAGATTGAAAACACAGTCTTTAACTTTGTCTGGAGTGCAGCTACAAGTTTTCTTTGCTTGCTTAACCACCAGAGCCTTCATGTTCCTCTTCTTCTCTTGAGGTTCCAAGAACATTCTGTGATGAAAACTACGTTTAGCATCATCTTCTTCAGGCATTTCAGTCACTGAATGGACGYTGTTGAATTCTACCACTGCTGCCATCTTGAAGACTCCCTTACAAAACAAAGAAGGAATATTATCATAAATAAATGTGCTATTTCAGACTTTTTTAATGGATTAAATTCTGTATTTATGAAAAGTAAGAGCTAAAAGAGTTATATAATCACAGACAAAGCAACTTCCAGGCACACTTGGAAAGAGCCTCCCCATTACAACCCAGTTCAGCAAGAAATCACCTGCCATAAGACAGAGGAGCTTGTATTATGTAGAATAAACCTGCTGCTGGTAATGTAGTGAAATGGGAAAGAATGCAAGAGCAATGTCTCTCAGAGAGCCTTCCTTGATAAAATCACTGACTATTTGCAGTCTGTTCTACCATACAAAAACAGGCAGAACGTTTATTGTAGTGCAAAAGTAACTTCAGCTGCTGAAAATTACTACAACTAGTACATTTCTAGCATTGTACAGCTTAGTCTAAATCTTATTTATATATTCTTTCAAACGCAGTGGTTATACCAAATATCGTAAAGATTTCTTTGGTACCTAAGAAGCTGTAATCTTTACACACAGGCTTTATTTCTACTAATGATATAATGCAGGAACATTCTCCATACTTTTTAGAAGTCAGATTTCAAGTAAATAATGTCCATCCTAAAAAATACAAAAAAGTAGAAGGCACATTAAAAGGGATTATGTAAGGTAGGCAGCACATTTCTGCTAGAACATGTGCTCTAGTATAGGCCATCTACATGCAGGAAAACAATGTGATCATACCGAAGCACAATTAATAATAGGAATATACTGCCTGAATGTGAAGGAGCAAAGGCTTGATGAGACAAGCCCTAATGAGATTGAAGATTATCAACAGCACTTACAAGCATTCGTACAGCACTTTCAGTTTCCAGAAAAAAATCTAGAACACTCCAGAAAACTCCCTTTCAGCTATAATCCCTATTAACAGCAGTATGTTAAAGATGCTAAAATTCAGCCAGAAGGGCACTTGTTTGCTGCAACAGTGGACTCRCTAGCCAAATAGATAGCAGCTGAACTCCAAAGAGCCTGCGTCCTAGCCTTTATATTGAATGTTGCCTTTGCATTCATTGAGCACTAATAGCAACACAGTATTTATCTAGTAATTACACCTTCTCTGGTGCAGTGCAAACATCAACAAAATTAATATTCTATGCACTGTCTACTAGTGAATTAATTGCCAAATTTGTATATGAGCAAGCCATGATGAGAATTCCACCAAAGGCTCCCTCTCAAAATTTGTTCATTTAACATTTCTCAAGCAGCTATAGAATATTCACTGCTACTATTACTTCAGTATGAATCTACAGTCCATCACAGGATATTGGTCTGCAGAGTTATATAGAGGACAAATGACTTCTATTAGACCTTGTACCAGTTGACCAATGCATAATTTCTATTCTGCCTTCTAAGTCTGAACACTGTCATAGGGAGGTGGCCAAAGTGCAGTGCATCAGGCTTATGTAATGGTTTACAGACAGTCATGTCTCTAACAGCKTTTTAGTTCAGACAAGAGATGAACTGTCTTCAGTTCTTCAAGCCAGAATGAAAACACAACCAAAGGAACTACTGTCTTAAAACAGTCTAAACATATGATACTAAATATATYAGACTAATCCACATGAGAATAGAAGCAGCTGCAATATTTCATGTTTAGACTGGCTGGCTATTTCTACAATATTCTTCCAACTAGAAAGCAATATAACCTTACTAGTGCATTTCTTTCACCTTGCGCTGTAGCACACTTCTCTGTAGAGCCTCTGTTTTGCAGTCACTGCCAAAGTTTGCCAGGAGTTCAAACCYGAGGTACCTGTTTGATTGTAACAAAAGCCTGTTGGACTTGACAATCGTATTGAACTGGGTCAGTAAGCCATTTCCTCTTGCTATTCTGCACAGGTTGGATCCGTTACAGGAAACGGGAACAAGAGGTGCTGGGTGCTCTCAGTGAGTGCATTCCCAGTACTATGCTACCAAGCTACAGCTTGCAGAGGGCTCTCTAAAGTCAACACACAGTATGTATGTGTACAGTCTACATAAATATTACAGACAGGCATTCTTTATCTTAGCTCCTGCTTCTCTCTGGGTCTCCAAAAAGGTGTTTTCATTCACTACAAACCCAGAGACAGCAAGTCTTTTTCTGGTGGTTAAGGTCCTATAAGCCAGCTCACTCTTCACTAGCTCTGCCACTGGACTGCTACTGAAAAGGGCTGGTGTTCTGAACAGAGACCACCCTGGCACAAAACTGTAGATAACACCACAGCACCAGMAGGGATGGATTTGCTGCCCAAGCTCAAGTCTGTACAGCCTTCCTGTTAGCATAACCCATGCTCCCTTAYGTGCTGGGGCAAACTGACCCACACTGCCCAGTATTTCTGGTGCCTATGTCCTTTTTTTGGTCCTAGTCCTTATAATTTAGTAAACCATGAGTTCTGGATCCACATATTAGTCTACCCAGAACTGTATTTCATTTACAGTTTTAGGAGTAAATTTTTATTTGTCTCCTTATTTGCTCATTTTTATACAAGTCCATCACCTAGTAAAACAGAACGAAGGAGAAGAAAGCTTCAGTGTTGTTTATCTGAGTCCTTAATTATTCCAAGCTTCTATCTTAAAAGTAATTCTGCACGGGCAGAAGGCTATATTCACACACCTATATATGCCTTATAATGACACACTTTCCTTCGCCAATACCTTCCAATCCAGGATCTTTTACACGCTTCAGAATAATTACAGACTCAGAACAGCTACATGAAGAATTATGATCTTTATCTTACAATCAGGAAATGTACATAGCAAGAAGTTACTTACCCAAGAGAACACAAAGATCAAGGTTAGAGGAAAATGCAGACTCCCAACACTCGTCCCTATATTGCAGACAACTGATACCACCCACCCTTATGATACTGCAAAGTCCCACTTGGGGAGGATTATTTATAGCACGTACATAAAAAGCAAATACTACCCAGTGAGGATAAACTGCATATGGCATGTGAGAGTGTGTGTCTATAGTATACAGTGCATGCATATTCTATATTTATATTTGCTTAGTTTTAATCMTTTTGCAAGCACACAGTTACAAATCAAGAATCCTTTCATCCAAAGCTTATCAAATCAATACTGTAAAAGCTGGAAGGAAAAAAAAACACCCTATGTGTAGCAAGTTACTTAAATAAATTCATTTTCCGAGATTTTAGTAATGAAAATTCTTCTGATTCCTCTCTTCCTCATGCATGAGTTCTAGATAGCTCACTGAAACCTGAAAGTTACTTGTAATCTCTCAGGAAACTCAAACCCTCCAGATCAGTTCAGTTCTGTGTAGTGTCATAAAATGTCTGCATACTAGATGACACCTGGGTTTTTTGGTTGTGTCTAGACAGTAGAAAAATGTTCTAATTGAAAATCTTTTGGCTAGTAAGTTGTGGACATATACTGGATCTTTGTTTTCACCTGCAAAATAGCCTTCTCTATGTGGTGTGAAAAGGGCCTTTCATCACACAGTCATTGCCTCTCACAGTGTAAGGACTCTAAGATAAACGACACTATTTTCAACAGCTATTTTACCTTTTTCTGCCTGAAAGTATTGCAATATATTATTTTTTAATCATTCAGCTTGCTGAGTGAAACTGGATTCTGTTCTTTAAAAAAAAAGGGGAAAAAAAAGACAGAAGCCCTTTGGTTCAGCGTACTGAAGGATATTTATCCTAGCGTATTTAATTTTGGAAAAGGACCTCCTATGTTTATTTGCTTTGAAAGCTGCTATTTTCACACAACCGAATTTGTGTATCTAGAATTCACTTTTACTAGCTCCTTTTGGCCTGAGTAACATCTTCAGGAAGTGTCTGACTGCCACAAAAACTTTATATACGATATAAAAAAAAAAAAAACAGAACTGAAGAAATCTCCAATATCTCCCTGTAAGGTTTATCAAGCAACAGCTATAATATCAGATATGGGGAAGTACTGCATTCTTGAGACCTGTGGACTTTTACAGAATACTTCTGGATCCCACCTGGGCCTCCTACCAATCCGGTTACATGTTAGAGGTTAACCAGAATCTAACGGCTGCCTTATTGGAAACACCARCTGCAGCACAGGCTCTTGCTGGCTTGGATTTCCATTCTCTGCCCCAGAACACAGTCACCTTGACAGTAAGAGAATGGACTGTGAAGCTCACGGGAGTGATGAAATGCCATATTACAAGTTTAACTTAGGTCATGAGCACGTAAGGAGTAGAAACAAAATAAAAGCAAAAATGGGGAAAAAAAAGAAAGAATAACACAACTTTTTGATAACTAAATCTTTGCACTTACTCTTTTTGAACAAAAGCCCTACTGAATAATCTATTAATCACTGGGGAGCAGTAAGGAAATTCAATACTGCCATGATAACACTGAGATAGCCACTTGAATAGCATCGTATTATAAAATTCTGGCTTTTGATAAAATCCTTAACATTCTCCAACAAGGTGTTCAAATTATAAGCACGGATTTCAACAAGAAACTGAAAATCACATGAACTGCTCTACTGAAATCTTTCCGAGAACCATAAAAGACATATGTTAAATACCACATTAAAGCAATACACTCGAAAACTGAGATACCTGCACAATAATCATCAAACATTAACTCATGTGGAAAAAACCCTGCACTGCCACCCAGTACTGAACGACAAATAATAAATCCCTGCTTGCGTATCGTGTTAGATTTCTTCCTACTTCAAATGCTGGCTCTCCTGAGGAGCGGGGCTGCCGCCAGTTTGTCCCACACGGCCCGGACCCCCGCGCGGCCCCCTCTTACGGGAGCTCCCGGGGACCCAGCAGCTCCAGTCAGTAACTCGGTCTTCTAGGAAAGCTGGCTCATCTCTGAAAAGCAGCTGCACACCCAGCGTCAAAAGGCGCCACTCGCGCTGCCCCGCGCGCAGTGGACCTGTTTCGAAGGTAACGGACGGCAGTCTCCCGCTCCAGCAGCTTTCATCCAAGCCCAGCCTGTTTCAGCGGGTTTTCTGGGGAGCATTTTCCGCGTTCATCCCCGCGCTGGGACCCCCCGACGCGTTCACGCCCAGGTTTCGCGCCCCGCGCTGGCAGGGCCCCGGCACGTTCCCGGCGGTCGACGCCACCGCCGAGCCGGTCCTCCGAGGGCTGCTGCCAGCCGGCGGCCGGAGCAGAGGAGCAGCTGTGGCGGGCCGCACCGGCACGGCGGAGCCCCGCGCTCGCCGCACCCAAAGGAGCGCCTCGCACAGGCACCTCGTGTCTGCCCTCAGCGAGGGACGACCGGCTGATCCCTTTTTAACTGAAAATCCTCAGGAAGAACACGGCGCAAGCAGTAACCCACACGGGTTTTTTCACACTCCTGTGATCACAGATTTTTGCTGAGCACACGTATGACTTTGGAAGCCAGCAAACCTTCAAGCTCCCAGGGCAGCGAAAGGGAGATCACCGCGCCGCTCCTCCGCAAAACCCGCTTCCATCCTCTCCGCTTTGGACAGGGCTCTCGTTAGGAGGAGCCGTCCCCGCGTCGCACGGGCGCC
>NW_028186657.1:1942367-1971953 GCF_003343005.1 Rhea americana
GCCGCCGGCGAGGGCCGGGCCGCGAGGCCTGCGCCGGCCGCGGGGCCGGGTTGTGCTGGTGTTCCGGGCCCGGGGCCGGCCGGGTCTCGGCAGCAGCTCCCGGGCGGCGGGCAAAAGCAGCTAATCGGAGCCGGAACCGTGAGCTCGGCGAGGCCGGTCCCGTAGCTGTACAGCCTCCCCCCCCAGAAGCGCGGTCTGGCCAGCGGGGCCCGTCGCGCCGGGCCTCGAGGAGAAGGCCCGGAGGAGGGGAGAGGTACCCGGGCGAGCTGGCGTCGCGCTTCGCCGTCGATGCGAGGCGTTACCCATGTCTGTGCTTTTACTTAGAGGCTTTTTCCACTGCAAAGACGCTAGTCACGCTTCAGTTTTTACTTTCTATTTTGTTCCATGTGAGTTCCATATTACGAGAGGCCTGAAAAAAGTCTGGTGCAAAGAGCAACTCTCTTATTCTCATCCTTACCACAAAAAATAACAGCCAAGCCAAAAGGACCGTAGCGAAGAATCCAAGTTCTAGCTAATTAAACTACACTAACTCTTTTAAGTTGAAAGGTGAATGATGTGTTAGTAACTATCAGGCAAAATGATGTAAAACTTGATGGCTCTCACAGTGCAGGATACTTTAACAATTTCTTGAAGAAAAATGGCCTCATTTTGCATTAGGATACCACTGATGTTCATAAAAATAGCCAGTCCTTTAAAATCCTTCAGCAGTGTTTGCTTCAATATCTGGATCCAYCTGGAAACACTTCCAAATGTGAAGAATACAGGATCTCTGTCAAATTAGCTATTCAAAAATACTAGCTTTTCAGTCAAACGTTCAGTACTCTTTTTTTATTCCTTTGGAATGCAGGGTCAAGCTCAGACGAGCTGTACCCAGCCCCATGTACCTTTCCTCCCTTGTTTGCATGGAAAAGCATACAGTTTCTGAAACTGGACTTTGCCTAATATTTGCATTTCAAATGGAACCTTAAGCTGCCAAATGGTGCATGACTACTGGAGAAAATGATGCTAATTCCAAGGCAGTAGACTCCATGTCCATATCTCGTGGTGTTCTGAGAATGCTAAAAATCTTGTATTTAAGGGCTGTAATTCTATTGATTCAAATAGTAATTTATCCTCTCCCCAAGGTTTTAACTAAGTATGAATGGTACCTAAAAGTTGGGAGTTGCAAAGGAAAGAAAAAAGGTGTCCTGTTAGCTTTGCACCATCAAGCTAAGTATAAATAAAAGCAAGTTATACTGATTTATTTCCTTGGAAAGTCGAGTAGTTTAATGTTTAGAAATGTTTAATGTCCTGTCATGATGAGTTATGAAAGGGTATCTTCATTCAACAGCTCAGATACAAAGAGCTACCTCCCTCTCTCCTTCCCCTGTGTCAAAGGCATTAAGAGCTCTAAATTGCCAATAATTTCAGAGGTTTCCTAGGGAGTTTGAACTGAGTTTGAAGTATATGGTGACTCCAACACTAGCAGAGTTAATCCTTGTGAGGAGGGATGTCTATTATAAAGGCATTATGAGATGGCCTTTTGTGTAGAGACACAAAACAGGCTTTTCATTGTCTTTCTAGAGGTATTGGCTGTGGAACAATTTGGCTCATCAAATACACTGTGTCATCTTGAAAGAAACAAGGAGGCAATATTTTCTTGGAATGCAAATAAGGAAAATGATACTAAAGAAAAAAAAAAGCATTTTTTTTCCTGGATGACTGTTAATATTGTTTTTTTTTTCTTTTCACTGTACACTGATTTTCAGAAAAGGTGTGTGTGGGGGCGGGAACCCAAGTAAATATTTAAGACAAGTAAATCATTTAGCCTCTAGTTTCTCTGCTCTTCCCTTCCTGAGCTCCATATGCTATCAAGTTCTAAAGTTAATGTATTTCTGTGCTAAAAGAACCTTTGGCCCTGGAAAAAAATGGCTCTAGATTTCTCATCCTCCAAAATCTCATGCCAAGGAACWGTAATCTGAGATTTGCTGATATAAAATCATTAACATGTGCCACCTGCCCGTCTCCCTTAGGTCATATGCCAAACCTGCTGCCTCTATTTCTCCAGGTTTCTCCATCATTTTTATGATAGCAAATTCACAGAGAGCGCAGTTTCTCACCATCTTTTAATCTTAAAAAAAACTCGATACAAAACCTCCATTGTGTTCCATCATGTACATGATCCTCAGGCACCCCTTGCCCTTGAATATTGTTACTGCATCACCTCTCGGTCTTGAAGCRCTTCCTCCATTCCTTTATTCCGGCAGCTTTCACGTGGTCCTGTTTTTTCCAGTGCTTCTCACAAAGAGCTCTTCTGGCTGCATGTGAAGGTTTTACCTTCTCTTTCTGGACCTGCAATAACCACACTGTGCAATAGCTCTCCCTGGTTCTCTCCACACTTCCAGCTCTGGTTTATCACTCAGCAGATAAACACACTCACTGACCCGCTGATTTTCCCTAGTTCTTTGCCCTGTTAGGCCATCTACTTATTCTTTGGCATGAAAGGCATCAGCAGGCACACTGTCCTCCTGGTCTTCTCTGACCACCTAACTGGATTCTTAAGAGTGAAGTCAGTAAAACCACTTAYTTGCTGTCACTAGCTTTCTCCAGTTTGAGCTTTGAAGCTCAGAAATGTCAGTAAGCAGGCTTTTGCCTGGTCCCCCAACTCCAAATCATATGTAAGGAAACTCCTGCTGCTTTCTGCAGGATTTTCCTACTACAGCCCAGCTAACTGTTTCAGCTCTAGGAGACTGTGTCATGTCCTAGTGGCTATATAGCATCTTTACAGGAGAGGTGGGCAGTACTAAAAGCAGCTAAAAATGTGTTCTTTTCTCTCTCCCTCCTCCTCCTTCCTTGCTTGTACAATTGGCATCTCTTCAGATTTGGGCCTGGACTTGCAAAATGTTGCATAAAATTTGGAGAAACTGGGAATTGTCTAACTTGTTGCCCAGAGAGACAGATCACTGTCGCCTTCTCAGAGCTGATACAAACCTGCCTCCCTGCTTGGACAGCTTGTACAGTCACTGACAAGGAAAGGAAGGCTAGTATTTCTTATGAGAGGCAAACCAGAATTAAAAGACAGCTTCCAGCTGCCCCATGTTCTGTTCTCTTTGGTGAGTCCTTGCTTTTCCTTCACCACTAGCTTGATGGATCTGATTAATGTAGCAGTGAGTGGGAAATTCCAGTAGCAGSGCTCAACCTCTCCTGTCCTGCTGCTGCCTGATTGCACAGACAGTGAGCACTGGTTCAGGAGACACTGCCCTGCCTCTAGTGAGGGGACTCCATCAGGCAAACATGTCAAATTGTACTCTAATATTAATTTCCAGGAGGTTCTTATAATGAGAAAGCTATAAGGTTCTAGCCAAACTAGGGGGAGGACTAGCAGCATGGTCTTGTGCTGATTAAGCACCTGATTAAGCATCAAGAGCTGAAATGAAGAGACTACATACCAAAATCCCAGTGTTTGGTCATGGGTCTCTAGGCTCTCAAGCATGGAACTCTTTTGCTGCAGATACACTCTTTAATTCAGCATTCACTGAATGCAGCCATACTGATGGCATTTTACTAAGCRTTAATGTAAAGAAAAATAAGGACAAAACAGAAGAAACTTTAAGCTACCCTGAGCTTCTTGAACTTGAGCCATGTTGGGGAGCTGCYAGAGGACTTACAGCAATTTTCCTCAAGATATCCCATATTTTCCTGTGTGCAAAATCAAAGTGATACCTCTGGAGTTTGATGTTTAACCTGCTGGTCATAGAAGACCCCAATGCCGGACACATAAAGGTCTAGATATGGCCTGTCTGCCTTATTTTGAAAATCTATCAGACTAAGTAGAAAGATGCATGTCCTAGCTTTTGAAAAGTATTTTATTTATGCATTTGATTATAGATTCAGCCACATCATGCAATGCTTGGCAGAAGCAAGAAAGAACCATAAAATCAAGTAGATCACTCTCTGCCCTTTAAAGATTTCTATCAAAGATGAGACAAATGCCAAATAAAAATGAAGCAGGTAAAGGGAAAAGAGCATAATAAATAATCAAAGCTGCAATGAATCAGAGTCCTTAGGTAATCAAAACACTTTAGCCATAAAGATACCAAAAGGAAATAAGCTCTGTGCATATCTCATGACTACATATCTCACAGTTGTATTGATAACAAGTAAGCGAGTGTTCTATACAAGTATCTGTACAGAATTGTTACGCTCTTCAATATATGCCATAGTCCAATATTGTGTCCTAGAATCAAAAGCTAACTAGCTGTTAAAATTTTGAACTTAACTCCTGCAAGATAGAAGGCTTAGTTAAATAATCATTGGACTCTAACATATTTTCTTACATAGGTTTCATCTAATCTTTAGTGTGTCTTTACCACCCCAAGGTCATTATATGCAATATCAAAAATATGACTAGTCTMAAATTCAGAGAAGTATATCTTTGCTAATACTATTGTAGGCCAAATGTATGGGGAAAGAGAACTGCACAGTTGGCTTAGTATCTTAACTCAGAAAATCTACATTCCTAGATATTACTTTTCATCCAAAAGCTCTGTGAGCCTACGGCAATATTAAAAAATATATATTTTCCAATCTACCCAAAATGAAATCCTTTACTTTTGCTATATAGCAGCAATTACAAAGTCCTTATCTTCTGGACCACATTAATTTATCCTACAATAGAGCTACCTCCTTTTGCTCTATTTTGGCTAATTTTTGAATCAGCCACAAATTCTAGTCCAATAAGCCTAGCAGTGAAGAGCAATGTGCACTTTTCCATCCAAATTAGCTGCTAAGCAAATTCCATCCAGACAATTATCATCTTTGTTTTCATCAATAAATCATACTGACTCTGTGTTTTATTATGGTAAGCATTTCAATCTTAGTGTGATATTGTATTATCTGTGATGAGTGCTTCAAAGGCAGCAYTAGAATTGCCTAGTGAGGGCTGCAGAGCTCTTCAGTAAGATGTGATCAATCTGAACCCAGCCTGCTCCAGAAATATCTTCTTCCTGTCTTCTTGTCCTCACACTTCTGACAGCCTCTCATGAATGTGACTCTATTCACGAGAATTAGTCATGTATGGGAACCGTTTCTGGGATGAGCCTTCTCTAAACAGGTCATAGAATTTTTAAGCAGGGTCTCAGAAATTATAGGAGCCAAATGTTAGCATTAAAGGAAAGATTAAGTCATTTAGTTCCTCATACTCCCTGGGGAAAATATCATTGCTGCCCTAACAGTGTCAGAAATGGTGTTTAAAAAAAAAAAAAAAAAAAAGCGCTGCTTGCTAGCAAGGAGAGAGCCATATATCCAGAAACATGCTGGTGAGGCCCCCTGTCCAGGAGTGCAGGAACTGCTCACCATCCTGCAGCTAGTTGTTCTTTCAGTCTGCTGAAGAGAGGGAAAAGTAATGCTCCAGTTCTCCTATAACATCTTATGGCTGGAGGCACAGGAATATGTCTTTGTAACACAATTTTCAGTGGGGAAATGGTAAACTGGTGTTTCAGAATTGGATACAGAGGTGCTGACATTTCCTATGTATCAACTTAGAATATGCCTGAGATAGGGGAATGGAGTTACTTGAAATAATACTCTGAGTTAATCTCTTACTGCCTGTACTGATTTGCAGCAGTTCAGTAATAGCTGCAGCAGCAGCACTAAACTGCTGTGGCTGGTCATGGTCCCTTTGCCTGGGGTGAAAGCAATAACTACGTGGCAGACAGAGAGAAGCCTAGGTAATAAAAGTGCCGAGGGACAGGCTCATTTCTTTTGCCTCATCTGAGTGGTTAAGAGCAGCTGTCCTTTGTGTCCTGCTGGCTTGGAACATTAGGGAATATTTGCAAAGTCACCTTGAGCTACTGCTGAGCTCCCAAAATTTGGCCGCACACTTTCTGCTATGGTGACAACTGATGCGTGCAGCAGACCAAAGGCTGCAGATCCATTACAGTTTGGTGTGTCCATTTAAACCAAGAAGAGAGACATTGCACTAAATCTAAGATGGGTTTTGCTGAGGTTATTATTTTTAACTCCCACAATTGGCTATTTATTGATTACCACTAGTGGCGGAATAGAGTTGTATCCATCCCTCCAATCCAGTACACTTGCAAAACAGAAYGATGAAAAATCCATCTGCCTTGCAGAAATGGACTCAGAATCAGACCACCAGGAGCTATGCTGGAGCACGGTACCTGTGCAGTGTTTGTTGCTCATTGTACGTTGGCTGTACTGTGCCTCCAGATATGGCCCTGCAGTGGAGACAGCAGCTTTCCTCCAGGGCCAGAATTCTCCACTTTCCAGTCCTCAGAAGAGGCAAAAGAAACCAAAGCTGTGGAAATAATGAAAAGAAAAGCTCTGGACTTGACACAGGCATTAGTACTATTGCTGTAACAGTGAGTCATTGAGAAGACTGGATGCATTTGCTGTTTTTTTTCCGAAGGCCATTTGTGATGTTAAGTGAGTTTCATTCCTTATGTGCCAAGTTTTATTTTCTTTATCCTAAGTGGTCTTATTTTAAATGATTCATCTGGTGTGAGCTCACTAGGCAAACTATTTTTGCTCTACTGGGATTGTGTCTGACATTTTTTCTCTGTTGYGTATTTTCTGTGCAGAAGATGGCATGTGAGGAGCCTTTGGCAGGTAGTTGAGACTAAATTCTTGATATAAGGTTAGCAATAGCTGCATCTGGTCACAATCCTCTGATTACTGACTGAATCAAGCATCATATGCCATTGCATTAATTCTCCAGATCCCCTTCTACAGAGGCTGAAGGAGTGGGCTTCAGCCCTCAGTTATAAGGAAGATTTGGAAATGCTGTCTGCAAAAGAAGTTTGGCTATGGAGGAATGTGAAGGATTCTCTTATTTAGAGTCATTTAGGAGGAACTYGTTAAGCCCAGCCCTTCTCAACCAGCACAGAAGGCTTTTGGGCCCAGTCTGATCTGAGGCTATGGAGATATAGCTAGGATAGGGATATAGCTAGACTGCGGTGGTGGTCAGATGAAGAGGATGTTTCTCAATCATATAACTGAACATCCTGGGAGCAGAAAACCAGGATAAAAGGAGAAGAGGCAGGCCTCATGTGGGTTAGAAGCAGATCCCTCCTTTCTCATTCCCAGAAATGGTCTTTTTGCCCTGCTCTAGTCTCCTCTCTCTTCTATCCCCATACTGTATTCTCAGCTCCCCCAAATCCCACTTGAACTCTCACTTCAAATCACCAGTTGGTTCTTCAAGGGCACACACATATCCGTACGGAAGAATAGGCACTTGTAGGCTATAAGCAAAGTTCACTGGATGGATCTTGTCCATGGCTTGCCATTTTCTGCTGCGAGTCAGTTGYGTGCCATATGTGGGTGTGGGCAGATCACTTACTGTGCACCTCCTGCATCAGCAAGTCCAGCTGACATATGTAGTCTGACATTAGGCTTCTGTATTTCTTCATTCTGGCCGGATCCAGTTCCGCTACTACTACTTCTATCTTGTCAGCCTTGAAATTCTGATTCTCAATCCTAGGACATGGACAGTCATTTCATCAATGAAAACCATCTAGCATTAGACAGTTAAACTCTAATGGTAGGCAGGTCCAATTAATTAGGAAGGACTCTATAAAGAGGAAGATGCTTTGACAATAGTGTATTACATAAAAATTGCAACTTGCATAAAGAGACTTCTTTATGAGTAACAATTAGACAATTCGTATTAGACCTAGATGGGAACTTTCAAATGCTCAACATGGGAAAGGGGAGCCATTTTGCAAATATTCTTGTGTGAATAGTGTTTGACCTGTTGCAGGCAGACTGTTATTGGAAGCAGAGTAACCACTGTTGTGATAGAAAAAAAAAAAAAGCCAAACATATTAAATGGTGTCCAGGCTTCTGGAAAATTACTTTGATCCCACAGGCTCAATTTTGACTTGTGGCACAGCTATGAGTAATGAACTGTGCTGCTGCCAGCACAGTCCCYAGGTACACAGTGATTCAAAATTATCCTCGCAATCCAGGTTCAAACTCAGCCTTAATTTGTACAAGGTAAAAAGATGACACCTTAAAATACAGCTAAATGTTAGAGCAAACCCTTCATGTGACTGAAGGGTTTATTGCTGCAGCAATAACCTGTAGATGATCTTTAACTTATTGTTGGCATGGTTTTGCACTTTTGATTTACAGTTGACACTCAGGTGTCAATTAGGAAGTGATAAGTCATAAATTAAATGTATCTCTTGCAAGAGAAGGCATAATAAAGCCATCAAGCTATTAAGCCCATCCACAAATAGAACCAAAAATCCATGGGAAAATGAGCTAGATACCTCTGCAGCAAAAAGCTGTACACTGTGACTTAAGTGCAGTAGTGTCACAAGCACACATCTAGTGAGCATGTTCTTCTCAGTAACTGAACCCTATGGTGTTCATCTCCGGGAAAAACATCTTAGTGCTAATAAGTGTCAGTGGTTTTCATCAGAACTGAGTAAATATGTAGCTGCCAAGGAAACAAACTAAAAGGGACCACTGGAATGATAGGCAATCATGTCTCCATTATCATATCCCAGAGATGTGGAGTCTCCTTCTCTGGAAATACTCAAAACCCACCTGGACACAATCCTGTGCAACATGCTCTAGGTSATCCTGCTTGAGTAGGGTGGTTGGACTAGATGTTRTCCAGAGATCCCTTCCAGTCTSAACCATTCTGTGATTCTGCATGTGATTAATTGTGTGGACATGGTGCACTCTAACTCAGCCGGAATAAGAAACAGCTTTGCAGCACGTGAGGATGGAGGGACACAGACAGTGGTTTTAGCTCCTCAATTATCAATGCCATACTTTATTAAGGAAGAAAATAAATGTTTTCATGTGGAACTTACCTATCCTGTGCCAATTTAAATTCCTGCAAAGAGAATTGCCCAAAACAAAAAGAAAAAAAAAAGAAAAATGAAAATAAATTGTTAGTGTGATGGTCAGAAAGGGCAGCCAGCTGAGAAACTCATGTATCAATGAGAAAAAGTGGAATGCTGCTACGTACTTTGAGGAAKAGGAAAGCATCTGGTTGCTCTCTCATCTTCTGTAAAGTCTGAAGATGCTGTGCAGCCTCATCTCTCTTCCGTTCCATTTTCTTCTTCAGTTTGGTAATGCCTGCCAATTGTTTTTTCTCATTGGATTGGATGTCACTCAGGATCTGCTGCTCTTTTCGATTTACCTCTGCCCTGATCTCTTCAAACAGCTTCACCAGCTGAGAAGTCACTGTTTTCGTATTAGTCTAAAAGAACAGACACGAAAGTGATGGACTGACTCAGGAACTCAACAGTTCAGCTTAGTATGCCTGTTTGTTAATTAGGATTGTATATATCCTTTGCATTGCATTTAGAATGAAGCAGACAATAAGCATTTGTTAGGGCATCTGATTAAACAGTGGTTTATGAAAATTTTCCTGCTATGGTAACAAAGAAAAAAAAAACAGATAAAAATAAAATTCAGCTAGCAATACGAGAATTGCATTCATTCACAGCAAAAAYCCCACTTGTACACTCAAGGTGCTTTTATTAACAGGAAGAAAACTTTTAAAATGCATAATGATATGTACAAAGTGTGGCTTGCACATGACTGGAAGTCTACCAAGTCTGCAGCCTCGTTCATGCAACCACATTAAATCTTAGAATTTACCATCTTTTTCCTTCTGTGTAGCTATACTGGGATGCCAGGAGAGAACTTGAATTCTGCTAGTTTCTTACAGTACAAAATGGGGAAAAACACTTGTATCTCTTTCTGCTCATCCAATTCTCTAATAGTTGACTGCATATATAGTCCAAAAAGGATCAAGAGGACACCTGAATTTTCTTCCTGAATCAGCCATTGTTCTAGCCCAGAAATTTCTCTCTTCCTCACTTTACCTATTTAATAATAATATATATTAATAATAATAATAAGATTTAATAATAATAGTACTTTTTATAAGGATCATCTGCAAGGATGAATTAAGTATTATAAGTGAGCCAAACCAGAACCTGAGACTTGAATAACCCCTTATTGAAATAAAGTAGAATTGCAGAGGATTTATTTGTTCCCCAGTGGTCTGAAGGGGGATGAGGAAGGCAGCAYGGGCCACATCCTTCCCATCGGCCCAGGCCAACCCAAATGCCCCAGTCCTCCACACCACGCCATGGTGGTCCTCAGTCCAGCTCGCATCACAGGGAGCCAGCTGGCTCCTTGCACTAGGAAATTTGGGTTCAGGCTCCGGCTCTCCCTCGTATGCTTCCCCTTTAGGTACAGTGGACACGAGGGGCTTGAGCACCTGGGCTTAGCTCTCGCAGGCAGTGCCCAGCACTGCAGCGGGGTTGTCTGCAGCTCGGCAGGCTCACCAGGGCAGGCTGTCCTCCTGCAGAGACTGCCACGGTGGTACTGTGCAACCCCAGCTTGAAACTGCTGCCAGACAGCACTGCCGTGACCACRGGCAGCTGTTAGGCCCTGTCCTAGGGCATGCCTGTTATTTTAGTTAGTATTAGAGTATCTTTACAGCTGCATCTCCTGGAACACCTTGCTGAAGAAGATCCTGTTTTAGTTACCATCATTTATTTCTTATAAATCATGAAGGAAGATGCTCTGAATTCAGTGCGACTTGGGCACAAACCTTGAGCTGATTCTCACTTTTCTGCAGTTCCTCCAAGGCGTTAATTAGAGCACTTTCATTTTCCTGCATCTGTTTCACAGTGTGAGAAAGAACACCCTAGCAGAAGGAAAGACAGCATTAACATTTATAATGGTGAAGCAGCATAGGTCACTTTAAAACAGACTGGCAGTTTAAGGAGCTGATGAAATGGCACGCGTGAGCTGCCTAGCTGCTGTCATAAGCACTGATTTCTTCACAGAGAGGCCTATATCAATTGTGTTTACTTGCTTCCTCATAAAGATAGGGCATAACTGGAAAACTGGTGTGAAGTCAATGCTTATTTTTAATGTTTAACTTAGGAAGAAGTAGGCTAATAAATAAATAGGTTTCACTTTAAATAAATTATGTTTATGCATAATAATTACATAAATGAGTGAAGAAATTCCATTTCATCTGTTACAGCTCTGGTTCTGCCAATATCTCCACCTGTGCCTAATGCCATCCAGATCCTTAGTTTTCACAACTGTCATCATTTGTGGGAACTGAAGATAAGATAAGCAACCATCTTTTTATAAGATCAGCCTAACATTCGTACTTGAGTCACACAGCTGTTTATTTTAATAAGTATCACAGCCATTGAATGTTATTCTAATAAATGACAGCACCTTTCAGAAGGTATCTTAAACTTCATTCTTCRGGAATTAAATAATCTACAAATGTTATTGATTGGGCTAAGGCATGTTTGGGACTGGTTACCCCTCATCTGCCTTCAGCAGTGTTTTAGCACCGGGAATATCTGACGCACAGCTGCCACATTCCAATTTCCTCTGCCCATTTAATAAAAACGATGCAAGAAAGCTTAGGTTTTCTGCGAGATATTTGTCACAGCTTGAAAGTGTTAACTTTTGAAAAAATAAAAGCKAATCAGTTTCGATTAGTTCCTTGCACCAAACCCCTTTCACGTTTCCTGCTGGACAGCCGCATTCCTGATTTCCTCAGCTATTAGTAGAATTTTTTGAAAGACAAATACCGCCGCTTCTCGAGATCTCAGCTCACTCATGGAGGTGGCACCTCGGAAACCGGACAGTGTTGCTCTTTTACCAGCTCCAGGGACACAAGAAATGACTATTTTGCAACACAGACTACTTCCGTTCAGGGGCCCCTAATATTTTGTGTCTACCTTGGGGGTGAGAGTTAGTTTGCGGAACGGGTAACCCCCGAGGACGCTTCCTGCACTAGGATCCCCCGAGGTGGCTCTTCTCCCCCCGGCCTCGCCGCCCGCGGCGCGTTTGGAGGCCAGCGGCCGGGATCGCAGGAGGAGCGCGGGCGCTCCAGGGGCGCCAGGCCCGCTGGGAGGGAGCCGGGGTGTTCAGGGGAGCGCCCCGAGGGGGGAAACCTGTTTCCTAACCCGGGGGTCTGTAGAGGGCAACAAGGTTCACAAAGGCTCCGCAGGGCGAGAAACCTCCTCGGGCCCGCAGGCAGCCGGACGGGCGGGGAGGGCCCCGGCGAGCCGCGCGGGACCGGCGCGCGCTTCGGCGGCAGCGGCGGAAAGGGGCCCACGCCTCTGCCTGCTCTCACACGCGCTCGCCCAAGCGCTGCGCGACCCTGCACGCTGCCGGTGTTACGGGCTTTTCCCACCCTCGTCCCAGGCAGCCCCAAGGCTTTCCTCTGCTCTTCAGCCTCACGGGTGAGGCTGCTGCGGCAACCCACAGACAGCAGGAAAGGCAAACCCCACCGCAACGGGCCACTYGCTGCTGGGGCGAAGGCCGAAGCCCTCCGCAGCACTGCCCTCCTCCCCAATTTCTGCGTGAAAGCCTTCCCCCACCCCCGTACCTCCTCTCCCCTGCAGCCCTTTGCCGGGAGCTGCGGGCAAGCCCCGCTCGGAAAGCCCCTTACGAGCTCTTTGTCGTGGACCTCCTTGAGGGTGACGATGCTGTGGCCCTTGTGGGACCCCGCAATGCAGCACAGTACGCAGACGTACTCCCTGTCGTCCTCGCAGCAGCACTCCAGCAGCCTGCCGTGCTGCCGACACTTCCTCTCCTCTGCAGAGCAGCCCACAGCAGCCTCCAGCAGGACGTGGTCCTTCCATGAAGCCCTGGCATTGTGCTTGTTCAGGTGGGCCTGGCACAAAGATGAGTCACAGGTGAGGCAGGTTTTCACTGATGGCTGGGGTTGATCAAGGCAAAAATCACAGGGAACCCTCTCCTCATCTTCTGGAGAGCTCTTGCCCTGTTTTCCTTTRGAAGTGGTGGCCAGAAAGGTCTTCACGATGTTGCACAGCTGGAAATTCTTCTGCAGCTCCAGGATGGGCCCTAGCTGGATCTTACACATTGGGCAGGAGTAAGAGGCCTTGGATTGCTGCTGGGCACTGAGAGCCTTTTGGATGCACTGCTTGCAGAAGCTGTGACCACAGCTCAGTGACACTGGGTTTGTGTACAAGCATAGGCAGATGGGACAGCTGAGTTCATCCTCCAGGCTAGAAACCTCCTCAAATTCTTCCTTTGCTTTCGCCATGGCTGCAGCAATGACGCTTTAGCTAGTCTGCAAGAAACGAAACTGAAGAGAAGCCTGTGGCTTTCTGCCAGGCACACAGACCCAGCCCGGAGGCTGCAGGGCCTCCCTCCTTCCTCCCTCCCTCGTGACAAGAAGGAAAAGGGAGAGTTGCTGTTTCCTCCTGTCTGACTTGTAAACACCTTCTSCAGGCCTCAGCAGCCGCTTTTAGCTTTTACTATCACTTGCTAAGGGATTTCTGCAGCTTAACGGGCACTGTTGAGGCACTGCCACTCTGTGTGTGAGCCCCCCAACACACTGGTGGGAGCTGGGTGGTGCTAGGGAGGCGTTTACAGACACGGAAAAAGACTGAAAAATTGACCTACGCCTCCTAGTAACATCCTCCATTCCAGGCCAAGGGGAGCAAAGTTAAGAGAAAAGCAGTGGAGAACGTTATGAGGCCTGGTTGGGATAAGATAGCACTTTCCTCTCCGTTGCTTGGCCCTTTTCTTGCCCTTCTCCACAGCAGTTACAAATGCTCCCCCAAAGGTGAAATAGAGAGAAGTCACTGTAAAAGCRTATCAGGACTTGCTGAGGCTGGTCTTCTACCGCCATCCAGCTGACAAGGGAATGGGGGCACTGGCAAAGCCTCTCTGAAAGGGCCTGTAGGACAGGACTACCCCTGTAATGCGGCACAAGGTCTGCTCGCCTCACTTGTTTGGTGCCCCTGTCACCTAAAACAGGCAGAGCAGCAGTGCTCTGGAGCAAGGCAGAGCCCGCGTGTGTGCGTTTAGGAAAAGCAGGCATTTGAGTCCCATCTGTACACGGATTGTTTTTCATACTGTTTTGGTGTAGAAAAGGCAAAAGGCAAAACAGAGCTACTTTCTTCTAAGACTAAACAAGGACAAGGGGCATCTCTTCCTCTCCAAAGCATTTGGATAGGTAATACAATGCAATCATAGGCGTGAACTAGCTCAAGCCCCATATGGCACAGACTAGAAGCAGAAGAGTTTCTCTCATTATTATTCTGTTTGCTATGAGGTTTTGGCTCAGTTTCAGGTGAGGTCGGTCCAGCTAGGAAGATACACACCCGTACAGAGGGCACAGGGAGCTTTGAAAGTAGCCCTGAGCCTGAGGCTGCAGTAATGCCTGAGGTATTCATATTTCACAGAGAGGTCCTATCCAGATAACTGATAAACTAGTCCACCTAGTCACAATTAACACAAAATGGGCTGAGTAGATAAATCCACAACACTAATACCTGGCTTTGATGTAACATTTCAATTTCTGAAGATCTCAGAGTCCTTCAGCAAGAGTTTTTAAGTATCGTTATAGTACCTGAAATTAAAATTGAGACAAGAACTACGTAAGTGATATACAGAGAGCTCACAGGGAACAACAGTAGCGGAGAGTAAAGGAAACCAGGTATCTTGGGCCCTACTAACTACTCATCTCTCAGGCCAGAATGGCTTCTGCGATGGCTGGCTTAGATTGTGCAGGACAGGAGGGAGAGGGCAGAGGTAAAAGCTGATGCAGAAGAGCAAAGATCAAAACTGTCTCTTGCTAGTTCTGTAGCAGTTAATGTTATGCCATAAACATTTTTATTTACTAAATTAGTATTGAATTTTGCAAACTAAATTACTTTAATAACATGCCGCCAGCACAGCAATCTATACAGCTGAGCAAAATAGTTCAGCTTAGCAGTATGTCCATCATGATTATCAGAACAAATTAGATATGAGCTATCATGGTAAGCCTCAGAGCCTTATGACACACTCCGTAATGGCCTTGCCCTCACACAAACAAATCATGCCAGCAATGGTTGTTCCTATATTTATATGGCAGGCACTAAAGAATGATCTTGCCTGGTTTTCTGAAAACCTGATAGGAAGCACCTAGCAATACAGGACCCATTCCAAACAAGTTTTCCTTTTCTATTCTCATTCATTTCAGCCAGTTGTTGTTGAGACATCTGAATCTTCTTACAGCTCCATGACAGGCCAGTTCACTCCCTGTCCACTTGCAGCAACAGTTCCAATACATACAGAACCAAGACCCAGTAATATAATACAGTCCTGCCTCCACATCATTACAAGAGTGTCAAAGTGCCTGCAGACAGGCTGGAGCTATCAGAGACAGGATATTTTGAAGGAATTCCTGCTGTTTTTACAAGCCTAAGGCTCCCAGCAGGTATTTCATCCTTAATAGACTCACTATAAAATGACACTCTATTTCCTGTGCAGTCCAGCTCAACTTTGGTCGAGGAGGACCAGATTAGAGATATTCTAGGCAAACTTGACATCCACAAATCCATGGGCTTGGATGGGATACACCCACGAGTACTGAGGAAGCTGGTGGATGATGTTGCTAGGTCACTCTCCATCACTCTTTGAAAGGTCATGGAGAACTGGAGAGGTACTTGAGAACTGAAAGAAAGCCAATGTCACTCCAGTCTTCAAAAAGGGCAAGAAGGAGGACCCAGGCAAAGTTAGGCTGGTCAGCCTCACCTCCATCCCTGGTAAGGTGATGGAACAGCTTATTCTGGATGTCATCTCCAGACATATGGAGGAAAAAAAGGTGATCAGGAGTAGCCAGCACAGATTCACCAAGGGGAAATCCTGCTTAACCAACCTGATAGCCTTCTATGATGGAATGACTGGCTGGGTAGATGAGGGAAGAGCAGTGGCTGTTGTGTACTTTGACTTCAGCAAGGCTTTTGACACTGTCTCCCATAACATCCTCCTAGVSARGCTCAGGAAGTGYRGGYTAGAYGAGTGGASAGTGAGGTGGATTGAGAACTGGCTGAAAGGCAGAGCTCAGAGGGTCATCATCGGTGGCGCGGAGTCTAGTTGGAGGCCTATGGCTAGTGACGTCCCCCAGGGCTCAGTACTGGTTCCCGTCCTGTTCAACTGTTTATCAGTTATCTGGATGAGGGGACAGAGTGCCTCCTCGGCAAGTTTGCTGATGATACCGAGCTGGGAGGAGTGACTGATACACTCAAAGGCTGTGCTGCCGTTCAGAGAGACCTGGTCAGGCTGGAGAGTTGGGTGGAGAGGAACCTCATGAGGTTCAACAAGGGCAAGTGCAGGGTCCTGCACCTAGGGAAAAATAACCCTAGGCAGCAGTCCAAGCTGGGGGCTGACCTTCTGGAGAGCAGCTGTGCAGAGAAAGACCTGGGAGTGCTGGTGGATGACAAGTTGACCATGAGACAGCAATGTGCCCTTGTGGCCAGGAAGGCCAATGGTCTCCTGGGGAGCATTGCCAGCAGGTCGAGGGAGGTGATCTTGCCCCTCTACTCAGTCCTGGTGAGGCCTCATCTCAAGTACTGCGTCCAGTTCTGGGCTCCCCAGTCCAAGAGAGACGTGGGGCTAGTGGAGAGAGTCCAGCGATGATCAGAGGGCTGGAGCATCTGCCCTGCGAGGAACGGCTGCGAGAGCTGGGGGGGATCTTATCAATGTGTATAAGTACCTGAAGGGATAGTGTCAAGGGGATGGGGATGAGCTCTTTTCAGTAGTGCCGTGTGATGGGACAAGAGGCAATGGGCAGAAATTGAACCACAGGAAGTTCCGCCTGAATATGAGGAGGAATTTCTTCACTGTGAGAGTAACGGAGCACTGGCACAGGTTGCCCAGAGAGGTTGTGGAGTCTCCCTCTCTGGAGATATTCAAAACCTGTCTGGATGCGATCCTGTGCAACGTGCTGTAGGTGACCTTGCTTGAGCAGGGAGGTTGAACTAGGTGATCTCCAGAGGTCCCTTCCAACCTACCCATTTACTATGATTCTGTGATTATCACAGCAGAGATGCAACCGCTGCACCTGATCTGCAGGATAAGCCAGGATGGTGCGACCTGTAGGCACACAGCAATGGACTATGTTGCGGGAACAGCACAGGATAGGCACAAGGAGAATGAAGCAGAAGGAAAGCAATKAATATTGCAGACTCATAGCTTATCCGCTGCTAGTCTGCAATACATACAGCACTTTTTGCCTCTTTCTGCATTCACTTATGAATACTCATGGAGTGGCAGGCTGGTTCAGCACAACAGCACCATGTCCTCTTCCACCACCTTTCCAGCATGGGACTACCACTCTCGGGGCCATCAGGAAGCAACTGTAGAGTGCAAGCACTGCAGATGTCTATCTGCCCAACACAGACAGAAAAGCAGGATGGAGGAATATTCAGGATATCAGAGTTCATCCACTCTTTGCATACCCACACAGGGACCTAAATATTCAGGAATTCCCCTCAGAATGTGTCTCAAGGGCAAATGTGGAGGGTACAGAAAAATAAGCCGCATTRTATTTTAAGATTCACGCATGACTTCAGTTAACATATTTGGGCTTCTCCAGGTGTCTGGTTAAGACAGGTTCAGAATATGCATGCTGAAGGAACAATCAGCATGAAACTGAGAGCTGCGTGCCTACAATGTGTGCAAAATGGGCTAACAGCCCAGCATCGTTAGAGCATTAGTCATTAGAAGTGGAAGTGAAATGCAATAATAGACCATCTGGTGAAGTGCTTACCTGTTTCAAATTGCTTCAAAAACCTATAAAAGACATTTTCAAAGTAGAATTACTATAGTGCAGACAAAGGCCAGCCCAAATAATTGGAGTATCTCAGGGAAGGGAGATGCTGTTAAATACCTTGATGAAAAGAATTGTCTCTCTCTGCCCTCTCAGAGCCTCCAACTCCTGCATATCGTGGTTGGCTGCATCTTTCTCTTTGTATTTTTGTATCTCCATCTGAATCTGAGAAAGCTGTTGTTCCTCATTATGACCGAGGACTTTCAAGGACTTTCTTTTTGGTCTTCATCAAGATGCCTGTGTATCTCTTTGAAGAGTTTTGCCAGCTGATTCCTCTGCATCTGCTCCGTGGTCTTAAAAAAMCCCCACCAAACAAACAAACAAACAAACAAACAAAACCTCTCCAAAACTGTCAGGGGCCAGATCTTGCATTTCACGTAATTTCACTCAGAAAAGCACCTGGTCTTTTCTGGGCCGAGAGAAGTAATTAGTAATTTAGTGCCTTTCCATATGATACACCAGGATGTCCATGTAACCAAGGGACCAAGGCCAAGGGACATAACTGGCCTTCTCTAACATCTAGCAGTTAACTACTAAACACTACCGGCAGTAATTGGGATATGATCTCTTTACCTTTGCAGAGATTTCAGCACCTCTAGAGACTTCAGTTCACTGCTTTCACCAGCACCAGTATTAGATGGTAGATGAAAAGGTAGTAGTTCTTACACTGTGTTTGCCACTATACAGCCTTATTCTATGTTGAATTTTTTTATTGATAYATTGCTTTTTGTTCTTTTAAAGAGGGATGAGGAAAAAACAGTTTATGTGCTTACTGCCTACACTAAGCCTCCTTCACTTTTTGAAAGCAGCTACATTACCACTAAAAGGACACTGATGACATAGAAATAGGTTTGTCGTCAGAGTAGTCTTCAGGCCAGGCCAGGGCTTCTAGTCCCAACATTTCTACTGATGGAGGAATGCAAGTACTAATTTTGTACAAACAGAGTGAACTAGGATTTGGATACCTGCATTAAACTCCTTGCTCTTTCAGTGTTTTTCAGGTAGGTATTTCCATGCTGGGATCAAAAAAAAAAAAAAAAAAAAAAAAAAAAAAAAGAAAAAAGAAAAAAGAAAAAAAAATCTTTAGACAAACTTTTAACCTTATATCTACCAATCTCTTGGATCCAGACTAACCTGAAAGAATAGCTTGTTGTAAAGAGACTTGAAATCACTTAAAATGGTCTGTATCTTTTCAATAAATATTTTAGGGATCTGCAAATTGAAGGCTGAAAATCAGCAGACAGGAAGCATGGCCTCATCAACATCACCTTTCATGCCCAAAGACCATTTGGAAACTGAAAATATATTTCCCAGTCAGTRAATAAATTATTTATCATCCTGCCTCAAATGAGAAGCCTAGAAAAGATCTGAGAATCCACCTAGGAACTGAAAAGCTTTGGGATCCATAATAAAAGTAGTAATAAAGAAAGCATTATCTCATCAGTCACCAGCAAACAGCCATCACCTAAGCTGGGACGTAGGAACAAACCTTTATTTCCTTCTCTTGTCCCAGCAGAATTTCTAAGCTTTCATTGACAGTTGCACTGTCTGCAGAATCTGAAGAAAAGCACTCTGAAAACAACCAGAGGTAGGTATCAGAATAGGACAGACATACATGTCCCAAACCAGCAATCTTTTGGAGCTGGGTTAAGCAAGACCCAGAAGCTGTTTGCTGCACTCTCTCAAGACAAATGAATATGTACAAACATTACTGTACTATTTTATTGCTGGACAAATGCCAGCGTAGAATTATCAGCATAGAAGATRCTTTCAAGCAGAAGGCTGTTTATGTGTAATAGCAACACATAAAGCTATTTTTTATTGGCAATATCTTCCTTTGTAATTTTGTCCTTAATTTTCTTTGCATGTTGCAGCTCAGGCTGATTTTCCTGTTTGAAAGTGCAATGTGGACTGAAAGTAGCAACAGTAAGGCCACAAGCACTCTGTTAGGTGCGATATGATGGAAAGACAGGCATTTACACCCTCAAGGGGCAAGCACATGGGCAATCTGGGACAAAACCAGGAGCAAAAAGCAAACATCCTGAGCCCTCGCAGATGAAATGGGATGTTTCCTCCGTGCTCTGCTCCCAGCACCTCAGCAAGACCTCAGCCCACAGGCACCTGTGGTCCTGGGGCACTGGGCATGCAGCAGCGCTCCAGCGGTGCTGTGCTCCATGCGCTTGCATGCCACCAGTGTGGTCCTTGCAGGAGGTCATGGTGCTGTCCTTGCCCACCGGGCCTGGCACAGGGTGGCCTCGCAGTTCAGGCAGGCCTCAGCCACCGGCTGGGGCTCCTCCGGGCAGAAATCACACCGGACCCCTTCTTGCTGTCCCACTTTCCCTCTTCTCTTAACTCTATATTTCATGCTCCTCCTCCTGATGAGTGCTGTCTGGCCCAAGGGCATCCTGAAGCTCTGGAGATGGATGCCAGGCTGTAGCTGGGCACGCTCCTTGCAGCAGCGGTGGTCACAGCGCAGCTACATGGGGCTCCAATGAATGCCCTCGTGACGGGGCAGGTCAGCCCTRCTGCTGTGGTTTCCTCTCCACTGTTACAAACATGCTAAAAGGGAACAAGGAAGAGAATACATGTACAGAGAGATGAAAAATTGAGAATATGATTTACCTCCTCCATGAGGAGATGGGTAAAAACATATTGTAGAGGAATATCTGTAAAATGTCACAGTGAGTGGAGCAGCAGAAGGGAAAGGAGAGCTAAATTTAGTTTCTATATTAAAATTTGTAATGGCCAATGATATCTTGGCATCTACCTACTCCTTTTTCTCCAAAAGAGAGTAAACTCATGGGTTAGGAGAAAAAGTGGCTTCTCAATTAGTGCTACTGTGAAGCTGAAAATTACATTAACTCTTTGTTCTTAGCTGCTTTCTTTGACTTGATTTAGATATCTCTGGAACACCCCTTCCATCGTCTGCTTTCCCTTTCTCTTTCCCTAATATTGTTTCTCCAGGTAGTCCATAAGCTGGACTTCAAAATCTAAGGCTCTCACCCCCTTCCTTCTGAGAAGCTCTTGTCACGAAGCATGCTGTCTATAATAGTGTCCTATGGAAAAATGTTCCCTGTGAAACCCTTGTGACAGATCTTGCTATCTGCAGTGTTTGCAAAGGCTAGTGTCATCATGTTGCTCTTGTCTGCTCCTGGACTCCTGAGRACTTGTTAAATAGATATTACTTTTACCAACCAAGACTCCTGAGTCTGTGCCCAAGCAAGGATTCTGTACTTGGTTAAATGCCCAGAGGGTCACTTCTCTGTGGCAGCGATATTTATTTTACAAGAATTCATCATACAGATCTCCTCCTAGATGATACTGACCTCCCAGTCCTGTCTGACTTGATGTATCTGCTGAGCATGGGGAGAATATTCCCGCTGTATCAGAGTGTAAGCTTGTTTTCAGATTGTTCCTCCTTACCAGCTCCCTGATGCTTTCTTAGTACCTTGGCTCACTGAATAGTGATGTTTCAGAGATTGTCTATGCTCTCTAGAGAGTATTTGTTATTCTGATTCCTAACCACACTGTGTCCCTTATCATTATTCTTCTCCCCTCCATGGTGTTGGTGGCTTTGCACTTCATTATTGCTAATCCTCATTTCCAGAGTTGTCTCAAATGTCAGTAACAGTGAATTCAGTACTCACCTAGCTTACTATACCAGTGCACCTGGCTTCCCCCAAGCCAGATGAAACTTCTGCTTTTCATTGCCYTTCCCACCTCCACTAACAGGGCAGAACTTGCATTTGCAAAGGCTGTCTGTACTGCTAATGGCACCAGCTGACTGCCATGCTGCTGCATGCATCTCAACCCAAAGAGCCAGGACTTTGTAGGAAAAATCTTCTGACTGATCTCTTACTTGGAGCCCATGAAGGCTGCAGAAGGGGTTTCTACTGCCAGGAGTCCACATGTACTCTGTGCGTAGCTGTGGTCACTTACCATGCCCCACYTGCAGACATGGGCTGCTCTCTGACAAACTGTTGTGCCACCACTGCATGTTGGCTGCTACCAGCTGCACCCTCACCGCCATGCATGGTGCCTTCCATCTGACTAACCTGGAATCTTGTTTATTTACCTTAATTAATTAAACTTATTAATCCCTTAACTGAAGAAAAATTAATTTCCTTCAGGATTTTGGATAGTTGGTAGTTACCAGAAACTGCAAATAAAGACCACTCTGAATAATCTGCTGTGATTCTGCAAGTCTGTGGAAAGTAGCAGCTTCACTGTCCCTTCCTCCAGCCACCTCAGTTAGACCTGAAGTGAGGGTAGATTCAGCAGCAGGAACAAGGCTTATGCCACAATGGAGAAAACAACAGTTTAGTTGTCAGATGTGTATATTTTTCTGTATATTTTTAAAATAAAACAATATTTAAATTCTGTTTGGCTTTGATTGTTTKCAAAGAAAATTGAATTTCTGCAAAAGAAAATGACCACTGTTTCTTGTATGTAAACTTGAAGATGATCTGAAACCCAGAACTGCAGAAGCTCTCTGGACAGTGTCCTTTCCTTCCTCTGCTCTAGAGAGCAGAGGGAAAGAACCTCCTGCCATGTGTGGGTTGCATGTGTTGTCTTTTCTCTTCGGACAGCTGAGTTGCTGCCTGGAACTGAAATTTTTCTGTTTGCAGTGAGGAATGGGGATGATGATGAAAACAAGTGCTTTCACACAAGAGTTTGCCCACTTAACAGTAGCGAGCCAAACCCTTTCTATGCCTGTCCACGGACCAAGACACTGAAATTTTGCAGACCCATAGAAATGCAGATTTTTAGCACAATAGGGTGTCAGGCTCAAGGTATAAATCTAACCCCACGTCTTGCCTTTCTCTAGCAGATCCTACAAGCGCATTAAATCTTCAGTGGTTCAGGGTGCTACCAAGAGCGTGGGGGGAAATCTGTCTTCTCTTTTTGACAGAATTAGGCCCTGGGCATGTGTCTGTTAATGCAGAGTGAACCGTTTCCCTTTAAAATCATTGCTATTATTAAAGTGATGAGGAGGTGATCTTCTGACTGCTCTGCAGTCTGTCGAACAGCAGCCAGGCAGAGGTGAGCTCAGCAAATTTGTGCTGTGTTGGCAGTCCCCTTTTATSGCTGTTGCAGCGAGAACACCTGTGGGAGACCTGTGCCAGCTGGGTGACTGGCAGAGTACGTGATAGCAGCCCAGGAGTGCGCTCGCAGCACCCTGACCGAAACCCGTCAGGGCCGGGCATGCTTGTTCCCTTTCGTCAACAACGTCTAGCTGCTCCGTAGCCAGTAGCAACCCACACTTAGCACAGTCAAGATAAAACGGGCCCTTAAGATACCCAGAGCAAGTCCTGCCGGGGCGTCCAACCCATGCGTCCAGCAGCCTCCCATCAGCGACCCCCCTGCATGGCTCCCAGGGCTCCCTGTGCAGTTTGGAGTGCAAGACCTTCATTAATTCTACTGATTAACTCCGCATGAACCTTGAGTGTCTCTCCATGCCAGTAGCCGACCCTTCTTTTCCTTTCCCACCTTGAGGTCATACGTGTCTTTTAAGAGGAAATCTTCAAAGTCTTTTAAAACTGATATATAAACATTTGAAAGCAAAGAATATCTCGAGGGAGAACTCATTTGTCTGAGGTTGCTTTAAAAGAATTTTTTTTTAAGTGCTATTGCGATTCAGAAGGCCCATGGCTTTGTGTCATGCTAGTCAATGAAAGGCACCAGTTACCTCAATAAACAGGAGAAACTGCTGTTGCCCAAGCATCTGCAGTTCCTACAAGTAGTGTAAATCTCAGGACTCTTCTCTGCTCCATTATCTGCTTTATTTTGAAAATCATGGGAAATGGCTCATCCTTTATGAACTTGATACCCTCCAAGATCTGCTCCTGTGTGTGGCCCAGCTGGCAATGGAGCTCTTTGGACAGATTCTTCAAAGCTTTTCAGCTCATTTTCATGGATCTTAGAAACTGTCCCCCAAACAAGCAGAACAATGGGACAAGCCCAGAGTTCAGGGCTGTAACTATTACTAATGCTAGTATTGTGACATGGAAATCAAAAGGAGGACTTTCTTTTCTTTTTTTTTAATCTGTGATTTTTAAAAATGAGAACACCTGGTTCAAATCAGAACTGACGCTGAAAACCCAAAAGCTGGAGTTTTTGGCTGAAAATTGATTATTTTTTTTCTTGGTCACAAAATCCTGCAACCCAAAGAAATACTGCCAGCTGAAATCTCCGTTAACACCTCCATCCCTTCCTCCCCTCCTTACAAATGTTGCAATGAAGCCTCTTCATTTTATTATTATTTTTTGTCCACATCTTTTCAAAGCTGTTTCTTTCAATGTCTCTAAAATCTTCAGATATGTTTGCAGTGCAGGCGGCTCGTGTGAGCAGAGCTGAGCCAGACGCCAGCCCTGCCCCGTACATCATTGAGGTCTCCCTGCCCTCTCTGGCCATCAGCAGTTTCTTTGGCGGTCAGCCTCTGTCCAGCAGCCAGAGGCAACTGCGCGATTGCAGGGGTGTTGAAGGGATTTTGCTGGCAGTGCCACAAGCATGAGCGGCAGTGCTGTATGCCTTGCCCAAGGCTATCCAAGGGGCTGTCCTTTTGCAGACCACCCTCTGTAGCAGAGCACACAACTGGCTGGGCAACATTTTCAGTCTAGCTTTTGGATGTCTCTCCTCTAGATCTCCAGAGTAGTGAGGTGGTGGCCTTTCAGCTAGTCAGCAAAACAGCACAATTGGGTTGTCCTAACACAAACCATATGGCACCCCTTGGTCCTTGAAAAAGGAAAAAGAAAGCTTCCTTTTCTGTGGGAGCAGCTAGCATCCACTGAGAGGCAGCCTGTGTGGGGAGTGTTGGTGGTGTGCTTCTTCAGATATGCTCAGAGGATTGACGCAGTAGGACAAAGATGTGTTAGGCAGAAGCAGCAGGCGATCCCATCCTCCTGCTTTGATGTTTATTTGTCCTTCTGCACTCTGAGACCTGGGTCAGGAATTGGCTTGGTGCAACATGTACYTGGGGCTGTGCTGGCAGGGGTACATATCCCATGCTTCCGCTGGCAGAAACCAACCCCTCCTCAATGTGCTCCTGGCACAACTTGTGGCCCCAGCTCAAAGACRTGGGGTCCTTGTAGATATCAAACTGAAAAAGAAGCAGAGATGCTTAGAAAAGGGGAGAAGTGGAGAGCCCTACCACTTCTGCAGATGGAGCCAGCTACCTTCTGAAAGTCAGTGACCAGCTAAAGCCCCTTACCAATTGCAGCTGCCTGCTGAAATGATGCCAAACCGAGCCCTTTGGGCATTGCACCTCTGAACAACAGGCTTGCAGGTAGCATCACTAGCAGCTCCGTTCTCAACTTCCTCTGGTCAACAGGGGCTGAGCAGGGTTTGTAAGTGCAGTCAAATAGGGGTGTTAAATGACATGAACCAAGGTCTCTGCAGACACCAGTTGGCTCATTTATTCCTAACTGACCTGGCACAACAGTTGGATCAACTTCCCTCATGTTGTAGCGATAGTTAAAGGACCTATTCAGCCAACCTTGACTGTAGCTCACTGTGTAATGCAGGCAGCAAGACCACACAAACATAAGGAGGTAGAAATCTTCACTCAAACTCAGCAATGTGGTAGGACTTTGAGGAGTAGGATTAGTGCTAGAAAGCAGGCAGCAAGAGGAAGTTATCTTCTTACCTGCAGGAGGCTGCTGAGAAGCACGAGGGATCCAAGTCTGAGTTTGGAAAGGTACTTGGATGTAGAGACTGTGAATGAAAAATTAAAATGTATCCAACCAAGGTCTGAGGGAGAAAAAAGAGGGAACACAGACTGCAAGACAGAAAATGAGCTGCAGCTAGAGAACATTCCCCACTGGCATTTAAAGCAGCACAGCAAACACAGAAGGCAGAAGCTGCAGGTGCCTTATGGAGGGAGAAGCAAAGCTTAGAAGAAGAGGTAAATACTGATGAAAGCTGTGAAGAATTGCTTCCAGGCAAGCCAAGCAGTTGCTGAGGACACAGATCAGCATAGCTGCGCAGGCAGGCAGAGAAGTCCATAGAGCTGGCAGAAAGCGAGGAAACCAAACCTTTTAACCATTTGTCCCTGCAAAGACACCTGTCAGACCCAGACAGCAAGCAGGGGTTGATGTATGCTGAGAGCAGGCAAATGCATACACTATTCTACGTGACGCTTCTGGTCTGTGCATATACCAAGCAGCCGAGGCCTCCAGAGTCCTCCCTGACTGGAACCTGTGTCACACAGAAGCTAAAATCAATGTCTGAAAAACAAGGAGTTCCTGAAGTCTGTTTATAGCACAGGGCTGTGCTTTCCTGCCAAAGGAGTCCTCATGTATTTCCCAGCACAGAGACAGCAGTTTGTCTGACAAAGCCAAAGGAAGGATTAGGTACTGGATGTCTACGCCTGAGGCACTGATATAAATTGAAACTAAAAGGTCAGCCCAGGACAGCTTCTCAGAGACGAATAGTGAAATAAATCCCAAGAAGCAAGAGTGGGATTTGGCAGCACCCCTGACTTATGGATGATAATAAGTTTGAGACAATAGTAACTTTTAGAGCATGCACAATACTGGCCCTCAGAGGCTGCTTCTTTAGCAGAGCAGCCTGGTGAAGACAGATGGGAGAGCCTGTCAGAGAAGGACAAGAACTGGTTGAGACAGAGACCATACATACACTGTAATTTTTTTTTCTGGAAAATCTGATTTGGAGAATGAGACATTCAAGTGTGTATCTGTACCAGCTCAGGTATCTTTTAAAAAAGCTGTTCACATAGGAGAGCAGAGGTGTTACTCTGCAACACAGGCTAATGCATCTTTATTTGCTAAAGAAGAATCTCTGGAAGTAATGATGGGAACACAGGTCTAGTAGGGACCTCTTGGGTTAGCAAGTCCAACCCTTTCTCTCATTGCATGCTAACTTTTGTATATGCCAAAAGAGCTCTAGTTTGAAGTTCCTTAGATGTCTTGCCTGTGATCGTACTGGGAAGCTCCCACTTCACAGCTTTACTGGCTAGCAGCATCTCCTAATATCCAGCCTAGCTCTGTCTGTGGCTGGCTTCAGCCCAGTTGTGATAATGACAGTGCTGCCCTTCAGCTTCAGTAATATTTGTTCCTTCTCAGTCTTCCTCTTGTTAGGCAAAGGGACTACTCTCTTTTAGCTTCCACTCCGTGATAGTTTCTCCTTTCCTTCTGTCCTAATAATGCTCTGCATCCTCCTCTTCAGGTAGGAACACTTTGCTCCTAGCGCCTGCATTCATTCACACCTTCCCTTTGGCAGTTCTGAATCCACTCCAGCAAATCTGGCTTGTTCAACAAGGCAACACCAAAAGCATCTTCAAGTCACAGGTTTGTTAAGCTACATTAGGCTTTTCTTTCTTGGCTCTAAATTAGAAGAGATAAAGCTTTACAAGAGAGGAGCTGCTTGCTGGACACTGTTTAAGGTTGGACATTTAGAAGGTGCTGAAGCTGTTCCTTCTTAGAACAAAGGCATGTTCCCAGAAGAGCCACACCTGCCTGTAGATCCTTCCCTCCATGAGAGAGTATTTGGGTGCATGAGCTGTTCGCTCACAGTGGTGTGGCATTTCCAGGCATTGCCACTAACTTGGTGCCCAGTTAGTCCATCCTGCATGTCCCCATCCACTTACAGAGCTATCTGCATGTCCTTGCCCACGGGGAAGGTTGAAAACCACCAAACTGGTGGAGTCTGGGGCAGCTGCGGTGCCAGCTGGCCTGGCCGAGCCTGGCAGATGTGGGCTCTGCTGCTGCCCATTCACCTGGGCCAGGAGCCGGCTCTTCTCCCCTGGCAGGGAGCCTTTGCGGTTGGTGCCAGAGCAGGGACACCCAGCACCAGAGACACCAGCCAGCCAAGGTCAGCAGCAAAAGTTGTTCCTATTCACAAAAGCCAGTTATTGACTTCTCTTTTCCTCCAGTAACAGGAATGCATTGCTTCCCCGGCACAGGAGAGGAGGCTGCCTCTGCTCCTCTGGCAGCAGATGAAGGGGGAGAGGAGCCATACAAGCTACAGCAAAAGCAGCGACCGGGTGGGTGAAAGGAGGATGTTTTGCCAGAGAGAAATTTATGCCATCATGAAGAACTGTCTTCCCTTTTTCTTTTTTTCCCCCCTGAAATTGATGGAATTGTTGGGATTAATTGATCTGCTAGATTGATTTAGTGAAGTATTCATAAACAGYTCCTTTTCGGGCTTTAGGTCTGCTTACCAGATGGACAGATAACAGTCAAGAAATGGCAATAGTCCTTTATTTTCTGTGAAGCTCCCTGCAAATGAAATGTCTGGTGATTTGGGTAACACCAGAAAGGATCATCTTTAACTGCTGCCCCGACCTTCACTACAGCCCCCTTTCCCCCCGTGCACCCACCTGCGCCGTGCTGCCGGGCCAGCACACGTCTTCCCGTGGGGCAGCCCTGGCCTCTGCCAGCCCTCACTCCCGCAGCCTCGCCTCCATCTCCTGCTGCCTGCGTACCCGCCGACACGGCGCTGAGCATCCAGCTGCGGCTGTTGCTGCCTTCCTGGATTTTGTCCTTGCATTTCATGTTGTAATCTGTTGTGCCACTGGCAACGTAACTGTGCCCTACCAAATCTTAGAAAAACATTTCTTCGGTGGCCCTGAAGCCCTTTTTCGGTCTCCAGATTGGAAAACAGCAGGGAAATTGGCTTCCCACTCATGCTCCATTCATGGTGCCTCAATCCCAGGGAGAAGTAGAACAGCTTTGGGTTTGGAGGAGAGTTTTGACTTGTGGCTTTTGGGCAAGAGATGCAGAAAGGTTGTCAAGGGGGCAGGGGACTCCCGAGCTGGGGTCTCCTGCAGGCTGTGCTGTGCAGGAGAGCCATCACCTACTACTCACATGCTGGCTGAGCCCACTGCCAGCCTTGCCTTGAGGCACTGGCAGGCCCCGGACCGCTGGGACGGCCATGTGCTCTCCAGCTCTGTTATCTGAAAGCTACTGTTCTAGGAGGGCTGGCTAAATCAGTATAAATCAGCAGAATAAAATGGCAGGGACATCTCAGCGTGTTATGGGTTGCCTCAATTAGGGCCACTGAGGCACTCCCACCTGGTGGCATCTCCGAATAAACTCTGGATATATTCAGTGCAATGCCACTGACCTCCAGAATCCCCCCAGGCACAGCTGGGCACAGGCACTTGCTCCAGCTTCCTGGCTGTGCTGCCACACAGCACTTGTTGGCTGCAGGTGCTTTAAGTATCATTTCTTCCAAGAGTCTAGACTCTGTTCATATGGCTACTGGGGACAGGATACACTGGAAAATGGGTGTTAGCTCATCTCAGCTGTCTCTTGCTGACAGCAAGATGGATCCCTGGAGACCCTTCTYCTGGTGTTGTGTTGGGGACTACATAAATACCTTCAAAGACTGGTGCTCTTAAGCCACATCACCACCTGGGGACTTTTCCATGCAGTTGCAATTTTTTCTTGCGATCCAGCCCTTTGCTTTGTTACAGCCTGTTATTCCCAYGCAAGCACATTCCAGGAGCTCCAGCTGTCGCACTGGCCTCCTCCCTCAGGCTCCTTCCGCGCACACTGACCCCAATCATTATGAATCCGGAGTCACGACATAAAGCTAGATACTGAACTTACACCGCTAGCGTTTACTGCAAAGGGAGAAGTACGGTGTTTCAGGACAGGCTGATTTTCTTTCCATTAGCCAGCACCCAGGCCTGGAGCAATTCCYGCTGAAGTTTCCGGGGCAGCTGGAGCCTCTCCTGCTGCTGGTCCGAGCCTGCAGGAAAAGCAGTCGCCCCGCAGGGTGGCCAGTGTCCGTCGGAGGCGAGCATGGGCCAGGGGATTTCTTCGTGGAGGGCCAGCTGCTCATTCCKCATGGGCTTCCCAAAGCCCAGGATATCAAACCGAGGCTTTTCCTGCACACTTAGCTTAAAACAGCGAATACTTGTATTTAACCGAAAAAAGTCGCACGTAAAATAGTAGCACACTGGGCTTTCCTGCACTGCAACC
>NW_028186657.1:1972126-2003668 GCF_003343005.1 Rhea americana
GGCAAGCCGGGCGGGCGGCGGAAAGCACTTTGTGGGTCGCGAAACACCTCCTCCCCGAATTCAGTGTGCACCAGTAAACTGAAGTATTACCAGCACAGACTTGTTGTTTTTTTTTTTTCCACTTTATAGTATATATGTTATAGTTTATTTATAGGCAGATCACTTCACTATTTACAGTACATGAGCGTAGAGATTCTACAGTCTTTGTGATGTAAACAAGTAACTCCGCGGCAGGGGGAGTCTGAAAAAAGAAGCCAGTTCTGAAGTATTTACACAATTTAAAATAGAACTTTTATACCCACTGGATAGATATAGATAATACATTGAGCGATTTGGTTAAATTATCTATGAAACTATAGAATCTGACAATGTAAAAATACAAGAAAACGTTCTCTTGTTTTAGAAGGTAGACAGTTAAATCACACTAGAAATAAATCTCTTTTTAAAAATAATAACAATAATAATAAAGGAAAGGCATAAGAATCCATGCCGTCTTTTAAGGTTAAAGTATATTACATAAATAAGGACACAACGGAACGGAACTGGGGGAAAAAAATTAAGTGAAATATAAAAAACCATTACCGATTAAAAAAAAATCAGACTAAAACCTTGATTCCTAATCACAGAGGGATCAATTCTGCTAGTTTTACTTACTCTGCAAATAGAAAATCACAGAGTTAAGTAGTACTTACTCAGCATGAGGAAGGGAGGCAGAATTGGCCCCTATTAGCAGTGTCCTTTTATAAAAAAAAAAAAAAAAAAGAAGAAGAAGAAGAAGAATTTAGCTTTTATTATAAATAACAAAGCAGATGTGCCCCTTTTTAGGTGAAATTCTTACACCTTTCTCAAGAAATGCATCAATTTAATCTTCCTCTCTTTCTCGCGTGCGTACACACACTCCCTCCCCCCTTAGTATTTAACTCAGTTTGGCGCTCTGATAAATAATGCCCCTTTCAGTGCCACCTGGTGTGTAACAACCAGACTTCCTAAGCGACTACCTGATTCCAGAACTGATGAAGGAAGAGGAATGGAACCCAGAAGAAGGCTTTATTTGGTTCTGTATTGCTTGAGATTGTCAGGGAGGGACTAAGATGCTTAGAACAGAAAGGGTTTCAAGGCTCAGCTACGCATAACGATGTGTTTCAGTATTCAGCATACTTCCAAAAAGAAAGGGGAAAAAAGAGTATAAAAAAATAAAAGTGCTGGTCTGTAATRTTCCTTGGCATGTACCAGTGCTGAAATCAGCCAAACTGTAACCTAGTGACTGAGCTGCTGCTTCTTTAAGGAAGACACACAACTCAGAAAGCTGCATGGGGCAGGGATCGGGAGAAACCTTTTTTCGGGGCAACATCAAACTTAAAACCCTGGATTGTCCTCTGCATTCAKCCCAGACATTCAGAAACATTTACTCCTTTCAGGAGTCCCAGGAATCCACTAGATTCCAAGCCAAAAATGTGTATCCCACCCTGAAACACTGACACTGCACGGGGCAAATCTGTGCAAAAAAGTGGAAGGGCGTTTCACCACTAAATTCTTCGCATTTAGCATTTCCCCGCAGTACTTCAAGGAAACTATCAGGGGACATTCTATAGTTAGGTATTTTTTTAAAAATAAATCTGCTCCTTACTTATTGCCTACTGTAATATACCCTTTTGCTCCCATCTTGTCTCCGAGAGACCCCTTTTCCTGGCAGCGTGCCCCGGCCTGGCCGGCGTGGGCTGTGCCCCGCCGAAGGCCGGCGGAGCCCCGTCCCCGTCGGGGCCGCTAGCGCCGCGGCACACAGCCCGCGTGCAGCGAGCTGCAGCGGCCTCAGCGCGCACACACCCCCCCCCCCCCAGGGGTGCAGGAGACGGAGCCGCCGGGCTCCCGCTTGGCGCCCGGGGCCGGGCTCGGCGGCGCTTAAAGCTACTCCTCTGGCGGCAGTGCCCCTCGCCGCGGGCACCCGCCCCGGCCCCGCGGACCAGGATCGGGGGCCTGCAAAGTGCTGCGTGCCTTTGGCTGCCCGGCAGCGCGGGTCTCCTCTCCCTGAGCATCGGGGCACCTCCTTGCAGTGGGAGTTTCGTGCCTGCCCCTGCGTCCTCTGTAGGATCCGAAACAGGATCGTAGTCCATTAACAGAGGAAACTTCCATCCGCACCTTGCGCCAAAACCCTCTTGCAACACCCCTTTGCAGACTAGAGCACTGTGAGCTAAAGAAACCTTTATATTTAAAACAAAACCAAAAAAAAAAAAAAAACGAAGTGGAAATTTATTTTTCACCACAAACCTTGCGTGAGTGATTCTAAACCTAGTAGATATTCACGCCTGTGCTTCTCAAGTTGAACATCCTCCACCCTCACTGAGCATTTAAAGTCGCGGRCAGCCCCTGGGGCTGACCAGCAGGGACTGTGAGCCTCAGCCCCTCTGCTTTTACATTCAGCAAGGACAAGCCGCGGCGGCCGGAGCCGTGAGCAGCGGCAGAGGGGTGCGTCGGCACCCAGCTCCTGCCGCAGACGTGAGTGCATTTCCTGCACCTCTGTGCGTATTGCGAAAGTCCAGAAGAAATTGCTCAAGGGAGGAGGGAAAATAAGCCATCCACATTAAGAAAAGAAAAAGAAAAAACCCTACCCCCCGTTTATAGGCTTCAGGCAACACGAAGACCACTTATTGCATCTCTTCCTATCCTACGACTGCAGTACTGATGGGCTCTGTGCGTTACAAGATCTTCCTTTCTCCTCAGGAGATCCTTACTCGAAGCGCAGAAGCTCTGCAAAGGTCATTGGCTGCTGGCTGACACAGGAAGTCCAGCCTTGGGAAAACAGTGTGAAATTTTAACTCTACATACATGGAAATCAATGCTTGTGAAGCGACTGAGTGATTCGCACAGGAGGAGGCTCCTTCCGGGCTCTGGAAAGGCCTCCCCAGCTGCTGCATTCAACCCTTTCACGTCCGTCACATTTGATGCATTCTCCATCTGGGACCAAGCCCGTCTCCATGGGCTGTGATCCAGCCTTGGACTGAGCAAGGAGATGGAAGAATTCCACTTAGCTTTTTTTTTTTTTTTTTTTTTGATTGATCGTTTTCTGAAAAACATCAGCACAGCACAGGACAGTACTACCCACCCTAAATGTGTCGCTATATACATTCTACATAAGCTTTATAGCAATCACATGTAAACATCATTGTTGTGAGGAAATACTAGGACAGAAAAAGGCAAAGCTACAATGAGGCAATTGCCAATAGCAGATGCTCAGTCTCGGCCAGAGTTACTTGTGTGTGCTAAGTTGGGATGAGGAGTGGGGGAGAGCCTGTGGCTGTTTTACAGAAGAGGTGTCAAACCTTGCTGCTACTCTGGGCTGAGACTGAAATGGCACCAGGACTACTAACTGACAGCGATTATCACTGGTGATGAGATTCGGGAACTGCAGTTCGAATCACCACAAAGCCCGCGGGACGTTACACCACCTAGCTGGTCGTTTTCAGAACCATGGGTTCCACAAAAGGGAGAAATAACCAGGTAGTTGTGCTGGTATCATTGCTTCTGGTATTCTTTCTCCTGCTAAAGATTATCTTATGCTGTAAGTGGTGCAAATAAGTCCATAGAGCAAAGGACCACATCAGCAGGATTACGTTCTTGAAACTGAATCTCATGCAATTGTGGAGACTTTGGTCATACTCCCTGTAAGATGAAATAATATCCCCACTACGGAAATGAAAATAAAAACCCTAAGTCATGTATAGGGGAGACCCCAGAAGACTCTAATCTATCTATTGGCAGAGTTAAGGCTATAATATTCTATCTACATAGGATGGCTGAATCCCTAGTGGTCTCTGTGTCTGGAAAGCAAATGGAAACTCTGGAGATGGCTTGAGGAGTCAGCAGGATTTCCTCATCCTCCTGGGAAATGGTGTTTCTGGTCTGCTCTTGGTTGGGTTTCCTCCAACCAGTAGGGGGGTCTTTTCCCTCCCAGCTCTCCCAGAGATGGAGGGCAAGTTTGCAAGCAAATTTCATGGGGATGCCGCTTTAGCATGCCTTAAATCCAGCATTGCCAGAAGGCCTTGCCAGCCCTCAGCGAGAGGCAGAGCAGGTTAGTGCTGGCCAGCAGGCAGGCCAGGCAGGAGCCACGARCACACTGCAAAGCTGCGACGCTTCCTTCGCACTGCTAGACATGAGCCTTGGCTAGGGAGACAGAGAGGACGGCAGAGGATGGGCCAAGATGGGTAGGGGGAAGGATTCTGGTTGCCAACCTGGTGCTGGGATAGTGTATGGCTTTTAGATACCARTCAGAGAAAGGGCAGCGTGTTGGAAGGGGCAGAGCTCTTCAGCTTAGCTGCCGTGTCCCCTCCCCTGTCGCTGCGCATGTGGATTTTGGGCTTGCTGCCAGGCRGAGATGAACAGAAGGATATTCGTGCCCCAGTTGCTCTGCAGTCGGTGGAAGYGAGCTGTGAGCGAGCTGCTCTGCCCCAGCTGGTTCCCAGCCACCAGAGGGACTGGAGAGAAGCTAGTTAYGTTGCACAGACCCTGCGGGCAGAGGCGCCTCTGCCCGCAGCAAGACCAGCAGGTCCCACCAGGCCACGCAGGCAGGACCATGCTCGCTGTGGGCTCAGGCTGCTGAGGTGACTCCCCGTGGGCCTCTCTCTCCTGACCCAAAGGCAGGTGCCTCGCTGGGGCAGTGACGGCTCGTGGGCATCGAGCCCACGTGCCCACTTTGGTAGTATTTTACTGCTGCATCCTTCCACCGCTCCTTTCCTTCCCACCTACCAACCTGCACCGCTGTACGGCACGAAGGGCACCAGGCCGGCTGCTCCCGACCCCTCTAACCTTCTCGCGCCCCAGGACTGAGCTCGGCATCGGGTTCCCACAAGTGGGCAGAGCTGGGGCTCAGGGCTCCAGCCGCACGGGCGAGAAGAATGGCTTGACAGCAAAGTGGGAGACCCCAACCCGACCGCAGAGCACCCTGGTTCACTGGTGGGGAGGGCGGGTGCCTCCGCGACCAAAGGGCGAACACTGGCTCTGTGATTCTGCTCTGACTCCCCATTTGCTCAGTGGCAAGTGCCTCATTACAGTGCATAGTTAAAAATCAAGGAAGCGGTACAATAAATCTGAATTACAGTACATCTGAGCCATAAATACATTTTTTAAGTATATACTTTTTTTCTTCTTCTATTAAAAATTAGTTTATAATCCTGATTCTATTCACAATTAACAATTTCATCATTACACACTACAGACAAAAATGTTATGGTGAACACAGCTGCAACTCCACAACGGGAGCACGGGGCGGGGGAGACGGGGGCAGGAGACGGGCCGAGGGGACGGAGGGCTCCTAGGCTCACCCTAAAACAACCAGTCAGAAGCAGGGAGACTAATGTGTGGCAGTGAGACATCAACACCATGGGGACTCACAGACAGAAGCAGCTTTGTTCAATGTAAACATCGATCGAAAGGGACAGCAGTCTCTCTCTCGCGCGTGCGTGCTCTCTCTCGCTCTCTCTCGCTCTCTCTCGCTTTTCATAGACTGAATAATTTCTTTGAAAACGTAAACATATTGGAAGTGCCTTGACTGAGGTATTGAGGTATTCCTCCAAGGTTAAGGCTGTTACCGATGCAGGCTTAGCTGGGCCTCCTGCAGCAAGCTGTCAAAATCCATGGTCTCGTACTTGCTTTTCACTGGAGCTGGGGAGGACTCTTCCGCGCTGCAATCTGGGAACGGCAGGGACACAACATGGCAGSGTCAGGGAGGCTGGCGCCCCGGCTCTGCAAGCCTGGGCACCTTTCGGGAGAAAGGTAGCTGCTTCCTGGTGCCTTGAGCTTGTAYGAACGTACTCGTTCTCCTACAGATAGGAAAACTGAGGCATGGAGGGGTTCCTGGGTGCTCCTGCATTACCGGAATTATATATCATGGGACCTCAGGACACTGGGAGAGGGCGAAAGGGAGACGGGCTGCGCCATCCTGAGAATATCCAGGAGCAGGGACAGCTCTCGTGCCACAAGCGCTGGCCCATCCTCGGGGCAGCCGCTGTGAAGGGGGGAGCCCAGGTACCCACCAAGCTGTGCCGCCCCAAAACAGAGGCTCAGTTGGGGCAGCTGTACCCCAGGCTCGGCTTTACCAAAGCAAACAGCTTCCCAGCAGCTGGAAGCTTGTTCCCGAGCAAACTTTCCGGGAGAGGGGACCTCGGTACAGGAAGCAGCCTGGGACACCCTGTCCCACCGGTGCTCTCCTGCCTGGTGTGGGGAGTGGGACACCCCGAGTAATTGCAGGTTTTCACTCCAGGCTCTGAGCAAACCCTCAAGTTACAGCTTCCCCATGTTCCCAGCTATAGTACACTGTGCTTTCAGCTGATTATAACTTTAGTGTTAACCACCTAAATGAGATTTTTGCAAGTAGGATGTCTGCCTCTGACTCTTTTTTGGAAAGTTTTGGTGCAGTCTCACGTCCAAGAATGAGCTAAAGCGGAAAAAAGTGCTGTTTCTCCCCCATTTGAAAGACACAAACAGCTGTTTGGCAGTCAGGCTCTAGCACTGCCCAGCACTGCAAGCCACACATCAGCACCTGTTCTCAGGATCACAAAAATCTGGCCAGATGCAGATGAGTTCTGAGCCTCTGAAAAATGTCAGTTTTCATATTATCTAGGTAGGTTTGTAAAAAGYGCTGGAGTCTGCTGTAGTGTTCCCTCATCTCTCATATCAGAAGTTAAATAGTGCCATCACAAAGCCCAGAAAATTTAGGAAATACCAGAAATAACATTGCCTATTTTATGGCAGCTCAACTCCTGTGTGTGTGTATTTTTGACAGAGACATTAATGGCATAATTTCATTTTGCTTTTTCCATCTCATCCTGTACATAGTACAAATTGGATTTTGAGAATAAGCCAGGTTATACAGCAAGGAAGCAACTATGGTCCTTGCAGCCATCAGCCCATGAGGAAGAGAAGAGCTGGGAGAGCTGGGATTAGAGGGGGCTCTCCTGCAGCAGGAAGGCAGACACATGCCATCCCTGACCTCCCTGCCAGTAACACTGCACCACCATTTGCCAACGCTTTCATCACAGAACACTATCTGTTTCTTATTTCTCAGTGCCCCAAATGGGAGACACTGGGATTTATTTGGATGAATAAATGCACCCACAACCAAAACCAGAGTGACAGCTGCTCTGAACAGATGAAATAGAAGGTATTGAAGGATCAGGCAGTATTGGTGTCAGAACGGACATTGAGCTAAGTCAAGTCTTATAGCTTTATTTTCTGGGCCTTGGTATCTCATCCATGAAGTGGGAAAACAGAATTACTTCACCTCCTGCAAAGGATATAAAAATAAATGCATGGTGTTTGTGGAACAACTGAAGATCATGATAACAAGGACTAAGCAAAGCCTAGATCACATTGCTCTTTCAGGACTAGCAGAAGTTTTGCTCCTCTGCTTTACATAAGGCCCTATCACTTGCTGAATGAGCAGGTAAAACGAGATCCTGGCTGACTTTTTTACTGAATGATGCAGGGGATTCGGTGAAAACCATGTGTGCGCTTACCCAGATCAATACAGCACAGAAAGAGTTAATGCAACTACAGCACATCTACGCATAGTCATTCTGAGTGAAAAGGACCTATCCAATGTGGTGAATATGTCCTATGGAGCAATAAACAACCCATATCAARTCTTGGGCTAAGGACTACTTTCTCCAACAACTAGAAAGAGAGTTCTCTGCTGGAAAATGTCCAAACCCTTGAAGAAACACAGCCGAGGAAGCATGAGCTGTGGCTCAGTTGAGACTCAGTAGTTCTGGGGTGTGATGATATCTACAGCCAACACACTCTGGGTCCTCAGGCAAGTTGCTTTTCTTCTTTATACCTTAGCTCAGCTTCTAAGGCTTTGGAAACTAAGAACAACTACATGAATTATATGGGAGCAGGTGGGCATTAATTACAGTTTCTAAAGAAGTTTGGGRTCCTGCATGATAAGGGTTCAAAAGTACAACCTGCCATTACAGCTCTGCACTGATAAACAAGACACTGTTGACAAATCAGCTCTTGCTTTCTTACCCAAGTCAGCATATCTGGTCCAGAAGAAGTGCCCGAGGCCACCAGAACTGAGCTGGAACGAAGGCTCATTCCTCTTCCTTAGCGAGGGGCCATTCTTCAGAGATAAGGCGGCATGCTCTGAATACCGGTAGGTGATGAAGCCATATTTATCCCCCCTGAGCAACCAGAGAAAGAATTCAAGATGCGACAGACCCCACAGTCCCTCGTCTCTTGACAGCGTGCCTCCTCAAACCTTGCGCCAGCCAGCTCCTCCATGCTCTCCCTGTGCAGGGCCACCCGTAGTGCTTAGGGCAGTCCCAGGAAGAGGGATGCGCTGAGCCTCCTCTCTCAAAGTGCTGAGAGGAGGGTGCAGCCCAGTTCGAGTCACTGAGGGCCTCCGGGTTTGGACCTGTCCAGAGCATTTCATCCCACTCACACAATGTTAGCCCACTGGCTTCACACACTGCCGCTGGGTGCACAGATGAGCATGCAAAGTCTGGAAGCAGCTGCCAGGATATTGCTCCCAGGAGCGAGAGGTTGCCCTTTGCTGCCGCATCCCAAGGGGAAGAGGGCAGACACACAGCCACCCCAAGTTTTACGGGCTCCCCAGAACCCACCTGTTAGTCCTGGAGAGGACCTGACACTCCACAATTTCCCCAAACACTTCAAAGCGCTTCTTCAGTTCACTGGAGCTCATGTTGCTGGAGAGGTTTCTGATATACACCACCCGGCCTTCGCCCTGGTAAACACAAGCCAAATGTTTTAGGCCCCCTTCCTGACTCCGACCTCTGCCTTTGCACACGGATGATGGAAATGCGAAGCTCCAAGGAGCCCACCCGCCCTCGTGATGCAGCACTGCACCCGCTCTGGAAATCAGACTTCAGCAGGGCTCTGCCACGTGCAGGCTCAGCCCTGCTCTAGCCCAGTATGTCGTTTCCGAGATGCACAGTGCTGAGATGCACCAATTCACAGCTAGTTCAGGTGTCGCTCACAGGGAAACGCTACTGCAGGGCATAGCCATATGCCACATCTCTTTAGACAAGGTTTCAGCCAGCCTGAAGCCACCACACAGCCTTTTTTCCCTTTCACATTTCTCCTGCAGCTTCTCTAGCTTTTCCTGCRTTAAGTTGCCAGGAAATCTTGCTCTTGAGAATTTCTTGGGATAAAATTCAATTGTGATGCAGGGAAAAATGCCAGAAGGGTGTGTGTGAATGTCCATGTGTGTGTATGTGTACAGCAGCACAGAGGACCAATACATTACTGTCCTGCACACACAGACACCACTCACTCACACACACGCGCAGTGCTGCCACGTGCCTCTGCTGCTCTCTCTCTGCAGCGAGGCTTTCGTCAGTAATGGCTTAGTAATTTCAGGGATTCCCCTCGTTCACCAYCCTAATTGCCAATTCCAAGTGCGTGGAAGCACTGACGTAGGATGCTCTGGACAGTTCTGTGCCAAGGACTCCGTGTATTGCCAATTTCCAATTGCTTCTGTTTTACTTTAGGTTTCCCCTCCCCATGTCCTGATTTAACACTGGCCTTGCACCAAGGGATGCTGAAGCCAGGACTAATATGTGCTCCACCATCTCTTTTCTGGAGCAGGAGATGAATTGGGGCCTGTGAATTGCTTTTTCCAGTGCTGACGTGGTGTCAGCAGGAGGAAGCTGTCTGCTGCCCCTGGAAGTTGGGCCTCTTCCGTCTCATTCAGCGAGGTGCCCACAGGTCACTTACAATGGCCTTTTCTCTTCTCTTCTCCATCTGGCCCTGGTTCATATTGCCACCTTGACACTGCTCACTGTTTTCACATCTGTGAAACAACAGAGAGGAATTCAGCCCCAGAAGAGGATCCTGTAGGGAAAGCTTCAAACATCTGAGGGAAACTGAGGCACATTAAATTCTGCAGAGGCAAGCAGGAGCTTGGGAAACACAGGCAGCTAAAGAGAGTCAGATGGGGATGATCGAGAAAACATTATGCTTTTCTGAGTCAGGCCACTTTCTCTTGCACCTGCTCTGACGCTGAAGTCACTGGGAAATCCTTACAGGTACTGGGGGGCCTCTGTAACCAGCCCTTGCACTTTCCCAGGAACTGCTCCATCCTCTGCCCATGCCCTGTGTGCTCCCAGCACTGTGGAAACACATGGTATTTCGCTAAGAGGTTGCTTTCTCTGGCCATGGCAGATGTTTTCAGCAGTTGCTGATGTACTAGCAATTATTTTAATGTTTTTTTTAATTAACTAGTATTCTTCTTACTTGGGCTAAAAGACTAGAGACAGCCTGTGCTGTCATGCAGTATCTTTGGCTAGAGCTTGGACCATGGCTCATGCTAGCCAGCGTGCACAGGAAATCCTAAGCGATGCTGCCCCAGGGCTAATGCCAAAAGCAGGGGTATCCAAGACTCCTTCAAGGAAGCATTGATCTCCTCAGATCTGTGAGGACCAGAAGAGCCACCATGCTGGGTCAGGCTGAGGGCCCAGCATTGTCTCAAATAGTGACCAAAAGCAGGATTCTAAGAAATCATGGGGCAACAACTGCCCCAGATGCTTCTGCCTGTAGCTCTTGCACTGGCTTCTGTGTATTCAGCCACTCACAGTACACTTCTCATCTCTTGGCAGGCTTCCTGTTTATGCTGATTTAGCCTCCCCCTGATCCTGGGCCAATTTTTAGCATCCTCAGCTTCCTGAAGAAAGGAGCTCTGCAGACGCATGCAGGTTGTGTGATGAACCACCTGTCTGTGCTTGGTTTGAACCTGCCCCCTCCTAGTTCCATTTAGTAGCCTGTAGTYTTTGCATCAAAAAGGATAATGAAGGGTCAGCCCTTATTTACCCCACTTCAGGGATTTTATGAGGGACAGTTGCATGCAGAGTTCATGTCAGAGCTGGGACAGAGAGCTCAGTCAAGTGCTCTGTCCTGCATCTCTCTCATTAGCAGGCTGTACCTGTCCGCCTGCCAGAGACCTGCTGCTGAGAGCCACCGATCCCCTGTCACTGCCCATCCATACCTGAAGGTGCGTCTGCTTGTTGGAGATCGGGACCGGCAGCAGGAAGACCCCGAGCTGGATCTGCTCCGAGAACAGTAGTGCAAACTGGTCCTGGACAGTGGGTTTCTCCGTAGGCAGAGCTTGGTGTTCAGTGGACTATCGCAGTGTTCTTCCTCCTCCTCTTCTTCCTCCTCCTCCTCCTCCCCTTCCACTGGAGAGCCACTCTCACTGCAGCTGTCATCAAAGACAGTGTCATATTCAGGGGTCTTGCAGAAGGCCATGTCCTCATCATCGAGAGCACTGTCCAGAAAGCCAAAGTGCTTGGTTAAGCTGGCTCTTATCTCCTGGTCTCTCAACTGTTTGATGCCATCCTTCCACGAGATCTCACTGGTCGCCTCCTTGCCGCTGAGGTCCAGCCCCTGGTAATGTGCATCCGGGACCCTCCTCTTGTGTTCATTCTCCACCTGGCTAGGGGGCTCCCAGGACTTGAGCACCTTCCTCTGGAGAGTGGCCTCAGGCTTCATGACCTGGCAGTAGTCGTGGTCCCCAAAGGAGCGTGAGAAGGGCCGTTTCAGCATTCCCTGCTGCTCCGGAAGAGCTGGGCGTGTGGCGGCTCGGCTCAGGTGTGCAAACAGCTCTGTCCTCTCGGGATGCTTCTTCAGGGGTTTTCGGGGAGCTGCCACATCTGGTGTGAGCCCGGGGCTGGAGATGGTGGTATCCTCCTTCCCTGCCTCCTGGGGGATGTCTGGCTTGTACAGGTCCTCCTCGGCTGGTTTGTATGGTGGAGTGGTGGGTGGTGTGAGACCTTAACCCCCCAGAACAAACCACAAGAGTCAGATCTCCAAGGAGAGCTTGTATCAATGAAGCACTACACTGTGTTGGGAGAAGAGGGCCCAGGGAATCTCCAAAGGGGACCAAACCACTGTCCCACAGTGAGTCAATCCCTGCTACTTATTTCTCGTCTTCTGACCTCAAAAAGTCCATCATAGCCAGCGAGTTGGAGACCAGCATCAACCATAGGGCAGGCTTTTCCCTTCTCAGTCCCATCCATCCCCAACTTGAGGTGGTTTGTGGGCATCCTGAGCTGTGCCAAAGGACACCTCAGGCCAGGTCCTTCCTTCTCTCTGCCACACATCTTGTGTGTAGTGATAATGCCCTGTCTGATCTCAACACCTGAGTTAGATCAGATGTGTCTAGGGAAGGAGGCTGCTCTGGAAACTTTCCTTAATGTGAGGCTGTGTGGTGCCCCACAGTCTCCACCTCTGTGGCCTCAACCATCAAATGGCAATTTGGGGAGAAACAAGGATGCCTGGTGCCAGTGGGATCACTGGATTCTCCCTGCACTGCCCTGTCCCCAAAACTCTGTTCTACGGGAAAGGCTTGCAAGCTGCTCTTGGTACTCCCGACACAGAGGCAGCACGCGGTAAATCCCCTGGGTTTACTGCATTGGGAGGGCTCCTCACCCAAGAAGGGTTAACATGGTGCTCCCCTCAGTTGGGCATAGCTGGAGTCAGGTGACTCCAGGCTGAATTTAGGGCAATGTTACYCCCCCTCCCAGGATGAATATTGGCAATGTAGGAAGAAAGCGCTGTCCTACCTGCTGTCCCACACAACTCCACAGTCAGCATTGGCTCAAAGTTTCTCTTCCCAAAGGTTGGGTCTCTGGAGAGAAGAAAATGGAGAAGAGAGGAAGCGTTTAGATGAACCGCAATCCAAAAAAGGAGGCCTGCACTCCCTGAGCCTGCAAAAGAGCTCTGCAACATGGCCAGAGCCTGATGGAGCAATCTCAGCAGGGCACCACCGCACCSGGGAGGGGGGCTTGGGTGAGCAGCRTGCCCTGGCCACCACCATGGTGGGGTGAGCCACAGCCTGGTCTCTGCACCATGTTCTGCGGGGCACAGAGAAAGACCCTGTTCCAGCCCTGCCCCCAGTGCTGCCCCAGCTCCTTGCACYGGGGCAGCGGGTGAAGGCTGCAGCCCAGCACCAGCCTCCGCCCTGTCTGCAGCTTTCCCGGGCCGCTCCGCGAAAGCGGCCGCACTGACGCTGCAAAGCACGCCCAGCCAGGCGCCACGGGGAGGCTCTGCGGCCCCAGCGTGGCTTGCTGAGCCGACGCAGACTCTGCGGGCACTTACGTTTGCGCCAAGGACAGCGTGAGACACCTGGCCGTTTCTGAAAGACAGAGAGAGAAGCAGCATTACGAGCGGAGCCGTGCTGCCTCCGCGGCTGGGGCGGGCGGGGAGCGGGCCGATGCTGCTCCCCGCGCCGCCCCGGCTGCCCGAGGGGCAACGCCGGACTGACGCGGGGGGTGAGCCGCTTGCGCTGACGAAGCAAGCGCTGGTCGGCGAAAGGCTGTGGGAGGCGGCGGCACTTTGGGGGCAGCAGGAGGGGCGAGGGACGGAGCCGYGACCTCCTGCTTGCCTCGGGCTTCCCGCTCGCAGCACTCGCGGGGCTTCCCGGGAGAAAGGCCAGCTCGCTGCAGGGGTGGGGAACCCCGGGGCGCGGAGCAGGCGGGCCRGACAGGGCCAGGCGCCGGGGCAGGGCGGTGGGGCCCCCGGCCCCGCTCACCTGCTGGCTCCAGGAGGGCACGGCGGCGGGTCTCGGCTCCCTCGGCCCCCTCGCCGTCGCCCGGGGGCAGCGGCCGGGGCTCGGCCGCCCGCGTGGGGCTCCCGCCGTCCCCCTCCTCCGCGCCCCCCACCTCCACCTCCGCCGCCGGCTCCTCGGCCGGGAAGCTCTCCAGCGTCGGGCACGGCGCCGGCTCCCCGGCGGCCTCCCAGGGGCCTCGGCCCTCGGCCGGCTCGGTGGGGGCCGGCGGCTCGGGGGGCGGCTCGTCGAGGAACGAGAGCCAGTGGCCCAGCTCCGGGTTGAGTCTCTTGGAGCGGCGGACGGCGTACACGGCGCTCTCCTGCCTGCGGGCCGCCTTCCCCGCGGCCGGCTGGCCGGCAGCGCCCCCGCGCCTCCCGCCGTCGTCCTCGAGGCCGCTGGGCTCCTGCAGGGCTTCTGCCTCGGCCCTGGGGCTTTGCCACAGCTCAGCCTTCTCCGGCGGCGTTTTAGCTCTGGCTCTGCAGGCGCCGCCGGCGTCCTCCCCGTCCTGCGCCGCTGTCCCCGGGGACCGGGCGCCGGCAGGCCCGGTCAGGGAGGCGTACACGGGTTTGCCCAGACGGTATGGCTTGCTCACGTCACACAGAAGGTCCCGAGCCAGGAGCTCCTTCAGGATGGAGAAGGAAGCCCTGGGCTTCTTGCAGCCGCCGGCCGCCTGCCAGGCGCAGCCCGCGCGGCTCCCGGCGCTGCAGGGGGGACACGCCGGCGAAGCGCCGGCCGGCTTGGCTCTCTTGAAGGGGCTGCGGCAGGGCTGGGGCTCGGCGTCGGCGGGGTCGCGGGCGGGCAGCTTCCGAGGCGGCAGGCAGTAGGTATGCATGTAGCGGATGAGCTCCACCACCGACTGCATCTCCCTCTCACAGGAGAGCTGGCTGCCGGCGCTGTCCTCTGAGGAGGAGGGTGGGGTTGTCACGATGTCGCCGGAGCTCAGCGAGTCCTCGCTGGAGTCACTGTCGTCTTCGTGCTGGGCGCAGTCGGCCAGGGGTGGGTGGTGGTGGCTGCTCTGACAYTCCTCAAGGGTCCGGGGGGCTTTGGTCTGCGAGCAGGGAGCCGCGGAGGTGAGGTGTCTGTGCAGCTCCGTGCAGCTCCGGCTCTGCGCGGGCTGGGAGTTGGCCTTCCTGTCCCGGGGACCTTCTGCCTTCAGAGAGGAGAGAGAAGAAACTCAGCCCGGAGCTCTGCACTGAGCCACCCGGCTGGCAGGCAACTACCAGGCACAGAGGAAAGGCCACCAGGGTGACAACGCTGCCCAGCATCCTCMAACCGCCCCCTGCTCCTCAGCCTGCCGCCCTCATGCTAACAGCAGCGGGAGCGCCCGAGYGCGACGAGAGCATGCGCTGATCTCAGAGGTGGAAGAGAGACTCCTCCTCGCTACTAGGCCTGCAGTCTCTGGGGAACAAGCCGTTTCTCTGAGCCCTTCATCCGAGGTGGCACTCATGTGGGGTTGGCCTACAACCTGCCAGAAGCCCAGATGGCTGGATGCACAGGGGCTTCACTGGGCTTCTCTAAAAAACACAGCAAACAAACCCCCATACGATGAACAGCTGACCTGAGCTGCAGTGACTCGCGGGTCAGTCATCCCAGCCTTTCGCTAGCTAATTCTTCCTGCTGTCCTAGTGATGGCTTGTCCTGCCCCAAACTGTCCATGGGGCAGGCTCCTTCTCTTGGCATTGCAGTGAGGCATTGCAGCCCCTCGGGAGGTGATGCATYGCCCATCGTGGCCTTCTTCCTCTCACCCCCAGCCTGCTCCCAGGTACCCGGGATCCCCCAGCCTCTGAGCCGGTGCTGCCTGCTCCATGTCCAAGGAAGAGTTTCCTTCGGAAACACCAGCCTGGTARCGAGGACCTCACTGAGTCCTTCCCCATTAGCAGCTCACAGGCAATGATGAGCCTTTTCAGTAGGAGTTTTTCTGCTGCTTCCCAGGCAATCTAATTTGCTGGGCCTAATGCACTGCACAATTACCATTATCCAAGTAGAAAAATCTTTGATGGCAACTTCTGCTGGATTTCAGGAGATTAGCTTAAGTGACCGGGTTGGGCTCTGCAGTGCTGCATGCTACTCTCCTCGGGCTAAGCCCAGGTGATCGATACCATGTTTGATTGTAGGTCCCTTGGGGAGGAGGGAATGAGGGGCTGCGAGACAACGTGAGGGGTTTTCATAAAGCAGTGCTCGGGGAAACTGGAGGAGTCACTGGGTCAAACACTGGGTCAAAATGAAATCGAAACATTACTTGAAAGAGAACAAAGCCTGAAGTTTTTGCTGAACTTGAGCTGCCAGTAAAGAGGAAGAACTGAAAATCCAGCTAAGCCCAAAGCAGAAGGSAACAGAAAAAAAAGCACTGGGCTAAATGCCTGTGGTGGAACCACATGGGAGGCTCTTCTCCCTCCCGCTCCCAACCCCCCTTTTTTCTCTGTAATCACCATGGGACTTGGCCTTGTCTCTTTTCCTGCCAGATGCACCCCATGGTCCACGGGCACTGCTCAGAGGCTGTTCACGCTCCCCTGATGCCATATCTGGTGACATCCTTTAAGAGGACAGTTTCTGAGAGCTGGGCATCGAGAGGATCTCAAGCGTTCCCTTAGGGCAGGCCCGGGCTCGCCAGCATGAGGAAATACCTTTGTGCAGGGCCGTGCGGGTCTGGCCTTAGGAGTCCCTGGGCGCCGGGCACTCCCATCTCTCTGAGCCTCGCAGCTCGGAGGCACGTGCGATGGAGAGAGAAGCAACTTCTTCAGCTGCAAAGAGAAGCGGTGAGAAAAAGGATCGGACTTGCAGTGAGAACAAGGCTCACGAGCAGATCCCGACTGGCAGGATGGTGGCTCGGCTCCCGACCACCACTGCCTGAAGGGTCACAGGCCCCACAGCTCACACCACTGCTGGCCATCTCCATTGTTTTGCACCAAATTCAAGAAGGGGAAAGGAAAAATCAAAAGCAGGGAGGAAYGTTTCACCCCTCTCTGTGTGCCCCGTGGCTGCAGAGAGCACCGCAGCCTSTGGGAGTGGGCAGGTACACACAGTGCTCAGTGCTCCAGGTGTTCAGAGCAGCTGCTGCCTCTTCTCCCGCGTTTTCAATTAGCCCCCCACCAGGCAGGCTGGGGGATGGGAAAATGAGGCACAGGCAGGGGAGTTTACTTCCCAGGGCCACCCCCACTCCAATGAGACACACTGTGTCTTGGCTTCCAAACTTCTCACTCCATCARTTCTGTCCTTAGGTGACAGAGACTTTACATTTGCATGAGTGACTGATTTGGACAGCTCACTTGGGTCCCCTTGMAAGGCTCGTTTAGCTGTAACATGCAAAGAGGGCCTCGATTCATTAATTAGCTTGCAAAGCATTCTGCAGATGTAAGCCCTTATGGGAAATGCCAAAGATTTATTGAGGATCTTCCTCAACATGATTCTTTCAAGAATTCCACTGTGATCCCATCAGGAGGGCCGGAGTGGGAATTTCCCTCAGGTTATGCACAGCATAGTCATTTCTGATCGCAAGGCCAGCATAACTTTCTTCTATTCAAAACTTCTTTTGTTAAAAAAGCACACCCAGCAACAACAGCATTTCTTATTCCACCCATGTTGCACTAACAACTGAAGGCGACAACAGATCAATAGCAAGACGACTGCGTAGGCTCCGTGAGACTGCACGGAGGAGACAGATCTAGGGCTTGGTCTCCCAAGCTGGCCTGCAGACTTGGAGACCCCTGTTCTCAGGTGCTGTAATTTTTAAAGAGCAATAGAAATAGGAGGTTCCCAGGGAAGGGAATGCCAGGAAATTTCAACGGGGTGCCTGCCCCTTTAGGCATGCAGCTCCTGTTGGTATAAGCAACCAGCACCTTTTTCCTTCCCCCCCTGTAACGTATACATCCTATATATACACATACATATTGCGTGTGATATATACACCCACCTGTGTGCAGGGCCGTGGGAGGTGGAAATGCACGCTCTCACCACTGGATGTCACTCCTCCCCACCAGAAACCAGGGCTTTTGGGGAGACCCGAGAGCAAGCCTAGGGGGTCCCTGCTGGGGGGACTATGAGTCACAGGTGCCACCAAGCTGCAGCCCACCCCCAGGGTGCCAATGTCCCAGGAGACCTCCTGGCATGGCTGTAATTTGCAGCAAACACTGCTAGTTAGTCTGGGCCAGGACGGGGAGCAGGGCTGGAGCCCTGTTATTACAGGGCCCTAAGAGGGATGTTCAGGCCAAGTCCCCTTGGTCCCTCCAGTGAGCGCAGAGGGGAGCTTGGCTCTGGGCCCCCAAGGCAGCGACCCCCCTCCCCAGGGCTGTGGAGACAGGGCTGTGTCTGCCCTGCTGCTCATGGGAATGGGGCTGGGATGTGTTAGAGAGAACCCCCAAAGAACCCCACACCTGGGCTTCGGGTTGGAAAAAGGCATAAGCCATGCCAAAGCAGCCACCACCCATTTGGCACCCTATGCAGTAACCCAGAGCCCAGCCCCCACCCCCTTTATATATATATTTGTATATACACAGCAGCAATCAGCTTGTCCCCATGAGGATGGTGATGGAGGTGACAGCAATGATGCAGAACATGTATACGTATACAATACAAGTATATGCTTTGGTATTGACGGTTAAAGAGAGTTTTAAGCCTAGAATGAAAAAATTCAGACCTTTGCTTCCTATCATACCCATGCAGCCGGCTTATCAGGGGGCTCATCCAAATCCACCTTAAACAGTAGGAAGTGGGTTCTTACTAGAGACAGCTCATCAAACTCGGGGGCCTGGGGTGGCCCCCCCGTGACCGGGGCAGCGGGTTTGGGGGAGGGGGCAGGCGAGGTGTAGGCATGGTTGAGCGTGTCCCCCTCTTCCATAGTGCGGAAGGCAGCCAGGCCCATGTCATCTCCCTGTATATCATCCAATGTCTCGGTGAGGGCTGCCAGCAGCGCTTCATTCTCGCTGTCTATTATCTGAAAGGAGCAGGCAGAGAACAAGAGAGAGGGAATTAGGCTGAGCAGACAAAGCCAGGAGACTTTTATTTCGAGAGAGACTTTGGGAAGAGGGGCAGGCACTGTGCAGCAGTGGTGGCTGAGCCTGGTGGCACCCAGCACTGTGGGGCTGAGGTGCATGCAGGTGCTAGTGCCACCAGCACCCATGCCTTCCTGTGACCCCAGAGGGGAACTCAGAGGGATATTCCCAAATGAAGCAATAAGACAGGGCTAGAGGGAGAAAGACCCAACTGGAAAAGAGCTGGAACAATCATCTTTCCCACCCATCCCTATAGCAGTCCTAGCAGGAATAGTGACAGCTCAGAGCATCTTCCTCTCTACCTCCCCATGAGAGGATCACATCTCTCTGCAGGAGAGCTGTGGTTAAAAGTCTCCTTGCCCACATACTCCTCCCTTTGGGTTGTTAGCCCACAAGCTCCTGGTTAGCCCCTCATTGCTGAGCTGGAGTCTGCAGCTACTCTCTCAGCATTGCCTGAGAAAGCAGCATCCGCCAGGACAGGACTTCAAGAATGGGCCATGCACAGCTCCCTCGCCCTCCATGGGAGACCGCAGGGCTGGAGGAGACCTGAGGGGCACCACCATTCCTGTGCAGCTATCCAGAAGGCCAAGGCAAAGGGCGGGAAGAACATGTTGAGGGCTGTAAACACAGCTCAAGGCTGCCCAACAGAAAAGAGTACRCAACATGGATTTTATTTTCACTTGAAGTCTCCAAATGCAGGAATCACCAGTTCGCCTGGGAGTCTCAGCTCTCATGTTTTACAGACAGCTACTCCTAGCCTCCGCCTGTAGAGACAAGTGCAAGTGGATCCTAAAGACTCTGAGCAAGGCCAGCAGAATTAAGTGTCTCACATTATAGCTCTTCTGATTTATTTTCTAAGTGTACAGCATGACCTGGGGATGCTGACAGGTAATTTGTGAGTGTYTGGGGCTAAGGCCACACTGTCACATTGCAGTGCTATGATGTGAGGCTCATGTGTGATGGGACTAGAAAGACACCCATGGCACCCACTGCTTTATGACCRCCTCGTGCCCCCTGAGGAGACTACGCAGGACCATGGCTCTCCTGGTTGGTCACATCTCTGCCCACTGCTTTCTGCCCAATGCTGCTCCCAGCCCACCTTTGGCACCAGCTCTGCTGATGCACCTCAGCTGCAGCCTCCAGCCCTCCTGAACCATCCCAGTCCTGCACAGCTCTCCAGTTCTTCCTCCAGTCAGGAGAGATAGCACAAATGCACAAAACAATGTGCAGGAGCAGAGGAATGGCTGAAGTGAGCCAGGAGCTAATTCTTTTTGGTCCTCCTCCATAATAGTCTTAATATAAACTATGTCCAACAAGAAGTAGGATATCACCAGATATAAAATTAGCCTGGGGGTAAATTCAGGCTCCCAGAGAGGACTGTTGACTGTAAATGGCCTCCCATGCTTCTCTTATTTTGTTTGAAAATTAAGTATCTTTTGTTCCATGCCCTAACGCTGCTTGAAGGTACTAGAGCAGGCTCCAGGGAAAGGCAGCAGGATACTCCATTTTTGGCTCCATTTCTTTTCCTCCTGTTATTGGCACGAGACTGCTGTGCATAGAAGTTCAGTGGGATACATCATACACTGCTGCTCCTAATGGGCCTGTCTTTTGCATTTCTTTTCTGTTTATCTTTTCCCCAGGAAGTTCAGCGGAAAATATGCATCTCGTGATGAAGGTCCGTCAGCTGGACTGGACGATTTTCAAGCACAGCACCAGCACAGCATAAAAGCCAGAGGGTTGTTATTATGGCCAGGTTAGCAAATATTGGGATTTTTTTCCTCTTTAAAAATAAATTCTCCTCCTTTTGAAAAAGTAACCAGCACCAAGTGCCGATTCTGGCTGCTAGTGGGCGCCAGTGAGCTCTTACAGAAGATGAGGGGGCTGCTCTCCTGCACCCCTCAGGAGGACACAGCAATCCCGTCTTGTGAGGATGGGGCCGGCTGAGGACAGAGCAGGAGGGGAAGGAGGGCCTCAGGGCTGGGGTGCAGGCTCCTGTCTGCCCCCTGGTCCCAGGGCGCCTCAGCCAGTCCCTCGCTGGAGCCCCTGCCTGGGGCCTGCACTGTGCTGGCAGCTGTCCCCATCCCCGTGGAGCACGCTCAGCTCAGGTCTCTCGTCAGCAGAAAAGTGCATCTTCCAGAGTGATGTGCTGCAGTTTTATCCAGCACTCCAAGGAGTGCTTGCTTKCTTTAGATGTAGCTGTAAATATCGACTTCAGCGATTAAAAATAATCCAGCCTCACTTTTTTAAACCAGCTCTTGACTCTCCAGCCTCCTCCAGCCCGCTGGCTGCTCGAGGTGGTGGTGGCGGTGCTTTACGGGCTGCAGTGGCGAGCGGGGTCCCTGCCTCGCTGAGACTGGAGCCGGAAGCAGGCAGGTGCCTGGGGTCACCCCCACACATGGGTGCCCCCACTTTGGATTTCCCACGGGGCCTGGCCCCAGTGCTGCTCYGCTTTACATGCCAGGTGCTGGTTTAGAGACATGACACCGGTGCCRGCCTGCGGCACCTCTGCCCAGCATCAGTTTCCTCCATCAGCTCRCATCAGCACAGTGCCGCTGCTCGGAGCAGCTCCCTCGCTGTCAAACGCTGCCGGAGGCGTCCGGGGTGCAGGGGTACAGAGGGGACGCCGCAGCCAGGGAGCCAGATGAAAGGGGCTGCTTCCCACTCGCAGGAAACGCGTCTTCCTGCGCTGCGCCACCCCGTGTGCCACGGCCCCAAGACTCCCCCGCCGCCTCCCCAGCACARCCTGCCAGCTTGGGAATCAAGCAGGATGCGCTCCGCACTGGCTGTAATTCCTCTTTAATAATACATCACAGGAGGGTTGGCTCAGCAGCCCTCCTCTACTCTGCCACCTCCTCATTAGCCTTACTCTGCTTGCTCCAGTTAGACATAGAGCACAAATTAATGGAGCGCTAATCAGCTGGGGAAGAGATATTAATAGTTGTCACCTTTCCTCTCTCTTTCTTCCTCCCACGTCTCCCTAACCCTGTGCTCGGGTCCCCTGTGCCAGGCTGTCACCTGAGGGAAGACAAGGGCTGCCACCGCCAGCTAGACGGCAGCCCTCGGCCGCAGGCTCRCGCCGGGAACGGCTTGGGCTGTGGGCGTTCGGAGAACACCCTGCGGAGGCTCTGCACCCAAACCCCAGAACGACGGCGAGGGTTTCCCACTGCTCCAGCTGGCACTGGAAGGGGCGTACAGAGAGCAGCGCGGCACGGCGCCCTGCCCGAAGGAAGGGAGCGGGCACGCCAGCCCGAGCGCGCTTCTTCCAGCACAGCGGCCAGCCCCGTGGCTGCACGTGCGGCCGCAGAGCGGGAGAGACGCGTCCCCGGGACCCGCTCCAGCACAGCGGCCAGCCCCGTGGCTGCACGTGCGGCCGCAGAGCGGGAGAGACGCGTCCCCGGGACCCGCGGCAGCGGCACCTCCCGCGGCGGCCGTGGTACCTGGAAGAGCTCGGAGTCATCCGTGCTGTACTGGCTGGACTCGGTCTCCGAGTGCTCCGCGCACCACTGCAGCTCGCTGAAGCAGCCGGCAGAGTCAAAGTCACTGGCATCCAGCTGGGACAAATCAATCTCGGGGAAATCGGAGTAGAGGTGCTCCTCACCAGACACCTCGTACTGGGGAGAAAAGAGAAAGAGGCTGAGCCCAGCCGCTCTCTCCTCCACTTGCCGCCCTTATGGAGAGCCCAACCATGCACAGGGGCTTGCAGATTGCCYGGGGGCATGCAGGCTGTCCTCCAACAGTGACAGAACAACCCTTGCTGACACTGGCAGATGGCAACAGGCTTCAGCCTCCTTCTACAGCGCAACCTGCGGAGACTGGAGGCCCCAGCTGTGAGCCAAGGGTTGAGCTGCAGGTGGAGCTGTGCATAGAAAGAACCATAGCCTTAATGCATCACCTCTACTGCTCAAGTACATTACTTGGACCCCAGAAACAGCTTTTTAAAATAAGCTTTGGTAAATGGCACAAGGAGGAGCAATTACACTGTAGTCAAGAGAGTGGAGAGCACCTCTTTATTGTGTGTTTTGCAAATCGGTTTGCGCAGCCTGACATGAGTACGAGTTGTTACTAAAAGCTGCCCTGCAACTGGCAGCAAACCCTCCCGAGTCCCTCTTGCGCGAAGCTCTGTGGCAGGTGTTGAAATAGCAGACTTTGTATGGGGAATAGCCTTGTCTCCTCTGGTGAGCATAAGCCCAAAGCACAGCCACTCAGGCTAGGGCAAAACAGCTGTTGGCACTCTTAAATGAAACTTAAGCCATTCCAGCTTTTGGTGGTGTAAGAGTGACATCCAGGCTTATCTAGCTGCCTGGAGAATCTGCAGTAATGGGGAGGGAAGAGACTCGGGGAGCACACAAGAGCGAAGCACAAGGCAAGGCTTTGAGYGGGTGGCTTCACAACCAGTTAGCTTGGCCTTCCCCATCCCCTCATATGAGCTCCTCGACCCCATCCCTGCAGTGTGGCATCCCCCAGTGAATGCCCAATGCTCAGTGAAAACCCTTCACAGGAAGGTGCATCTCCTGCCAGCCCAAAATCACTGTGAAGGCAATAGAGACCCTGACCCCAGTATCTCCTACCACATCCACTTCCCATGAGCATACAGAAGAAGAATGGCATAGAAAAGAATCAATGTCTGGGTGCACATAGGGCAATCTAAGCTCTAGGAACTGAGCTAAAAATATCCATTTAATCACAGAAAGCAGCTGAGACCTGTCCTGTTTCTACCTCGTTCCCAACTGCTGCCTTGCCATAAAGCTTCATGGCTCTCTGAGGAGCAGAACAAATGATTGCATTAAGCACCAGAGCGGTGAAAGCCTGAGCCACTGAGGGCACAGCCCTGGACACCAGCCCAYCACTGCCCTGCCAGGGGGATGCGTCAGGCTGGTGGTACTCGCTGGCAGCAGGGGTCAGACCTCAGCAAGGGGGAATGCAAGGGAGGAAACCACATTTAAAGTAAGAAGTRGCCTTGGGCGAGTGCTAATCTGAAGTCTTCCCATCCTGTTTGCATGTCCTACATTACACATGTAAGTGTGCCCAGGGGAGGCATCCGCTCCCGGCTGACGCCTGCCCCTGCTGCGCATGTGCCTTCGGTGATGCTGGCTTGTGCTGTGGCCCTGCCACAAGCCAGCGCATGGTTGGGGTCTCCATGCCAGCAAGATGGCAGCACTCCCAGGGGTGTCTCCACAGACAAATCCCAGTGCCAGAGGGGCCGAGGCAAGGCACAGAACTGAGCCCGGCTCCCGTCATGTTGCCCACACATGGCCCAACCTGGCTCCCACCGCTGTCGGCAGCACGAAGCCTGCCCGCACCACCACCTCACTGCATGCTGCCGGCCCCCAGCTTGCCGCTGATTTTGCCCCCAACATSTAAGCCCAGGGTTCAAATCCAGAGGTGAAAGGTCTGTTGCAAATGCTTCTGGTATTGGCTGACTGGTGGGAGTTTTCTGGTGATGAGGGAAGCAAGTTTATTTACACAGCAAATGGATTTCAAGCAGATAAACATCTGAGCACATAAGAGAAACKGCAAAGAGAGAAAAACATTGTGGCCTCCACTTCTGAAGTGACCTAAAAGAATCTTCTCTGCAATTCAATGAGAAGCAGAAGCAATTTCGAATAAGCAGCAAAAATGGAAGAGCATTTCTCGCTCTTTTTTTTTCTATTTTGTTTAAGCTGGGATAGTCTGTGATTGTTGATTTTGTTCCCATAGACTGAGGGAACTTTGTGCCAGTGCTCCCCAGTTGGGTTTAGGACACTGTATGCCACAGTGCAGGACACCCCTGTGCCCATACATGCACCATCATTTGCATTTTTCATCTGCTTTCCTCCCCTTCCCCTCCTGGGATAGCAGGAGAAGGGACAAGTGATCTGAGGACACTGCAAGGGCAGGGGAGAATGGCTTCATGCCCCATCTGTGAGCGAGCCCCATACCCGGGCGCGGGAGCTTATTGAAGGCCAAAGCCTGGCTGACTATGGTGAGGCTTGCTGGGCTCTGTGGGGTGAACTTCAGACACCTGCTCCCACCAGCCAGAGCAGGGCAAAGCGCCAGAAAGGAGCCAACGGAGAAACCTGATCTCCAGGCTCAGGGGCGCGTCATTCTCCCCAGCGTCCTTCCCCCTGACAGGGCTGCCTGAGAAAGCGTCCAGGCTTATCAGGTAAATGCCCTTCGTGCCAAAGGATTTCTTTGCTTTGCCCAGCCATGCAGAGGGGCCCACGTGCCCCCAGCAAGGGAAGAAACAGGACTGAGCGGACAGAAGCTCCTCTGAACTGTGCTCATGTAGCTCCTGCTCTCCAGAAAGGTAGCAGCAAGCATGCAACATGCTGCCAAAGATAAAGGGCAAAAATAATGTCTAGGGCAAACCCTTGGAAGGCTCTGGGCTCTGAATACTCCATGCACGTCTGCCAAGGCTGAGGCTTTTAAAACTTTCCCAGTGAAACGCTTCTCCCTGCTCTCAGGTGGCCAGAATGCACAAGGYGGAAGGAACCACCGAGCCAGTAGCCCAAGGGTCCCCTCCTTTGCACTCCTGGGTCTGGGGGACACAGGGATACGGTTTTTAACTTTACCCTACCTCTCCTTCTCCCTATCTCTTCTGCCCCCTCTGCTCAGGGAGGGATCCCAGGACTGCTCCGGGATTAGATGCCCTTTAGCCTCTTGGATGTTTCCATTACCTGTTATGGCAAGCCTGTGCTCTGCTTCCACCACTCTTGCGCCTGCTCCAGAAAAAGTCTCACAACCACTTTGGCTCCCCCTTTTCCCCAAATCTTCCCATGGGAACAGAGGCAGAGGCTTTTATTTTTAGAAAAGTCATACATACGTGTGTATATATATGTGTGCGTGTGTGTGTGTATGCATTCAATTAAAAATAGCAAAGCAGTGAAATTCTCTTGCTCCTTTTGATATGCCACAAGGGAAAAGATCCTGGTGCTAAGATCACAAGGAGCAGCTGACACCAGTGCTTGGGACGTCTTTTGATCAACTCCACAGATGTGACATGTCCCCATTGGCAACAGAGCTGGGTAAAAATAAACTCCTGCAATCTAATGCCACCTCCAGCGCTGAGCTGCCCTCTCTTGGCACCACAGGGACTGGCGGTCAGAGCCCTGGCACTGCCATGTTGCTTGCATCCATCCCAAGCCAGCGGCTGGTTCGACTTCCCAGCAGAAAAGACTCCCAGGTTCCCACCCAGCGCAGGTCAGGAGTGCCTGGGAAGTCATGTCTGCCCRTATCGAGCCCCTCCTCTGATGAAAAAGAGGAGAGAGCCTCTGCTCAGCAAGACAGCCCGTGCCATCATCTAGCACAGAGCCACAGCTGGAATGAGCTCCTTGTGCTATAAAGAGTCATTTCAGGTCAGGTGCAACAGGGCAGAGAAAGCTGATCCTGCCAGTGCGGTACCAGCCCCATCAATAGAGGACTTCAGTCTCTAGAGGGAATTGATCAATTCGAGCACCTTTAGCCTGGCATCCAGCTCACTCAGCAGTGGGAAAAGCACTGCCTCTTGGCTAGCTGCCACGYGGAGGGAGACTCAAGGCAGGGTGGGGGACAGAGCTCCCAGTTCTCCTTTCAGGGACAGGACGGTGGCAGGGGAGATGCAGAGGGCTGACCTTGCTGCCTGCAGGCACTAGATCTCATCTGCTCTAACTTTCCCTTTTCCCACCCTTTCCACTTCCTGCTGCCTTGGGAGAGGAGTGAACTTTTGTTCTAATTTTACTCGGGAGTTTGTAGGAAAATCAGCCATGGGTTCTTGGTGTGCAGCCAGCAAACACCCATGGAGACACACTTGAAAATTTGGAGCCATCCTCCAGTCCAGACACCTGGTCTGTGCACACTGCAGCATGGCTACATCCAGAAAGTTGCAGGGAACTTTGCGACTTGTCTGATCTATCCCTGTCAGGGAAGCAATGAGGACTCGATAGCAGTGCCACATACCTACATCCTTTGGGGAAAAACAGGAACCAAAACCTCATCACCTCCTGGAGCAGGAGTGACCYGTAACCAGCACCACACAGAAGACTTGATGGGAAAGCAAAAGATGAAACGTGAAGGGCATTTGGAGCCAGATTTATTAAAGGCTTGTGCTTTGACCAGGCTCAGAGTGCTGCTCCACATAGCACATGATATCTCACCACAAATGTCAGGAAACTCATGAAGTTCAGCAAAGAGAAATATAAAATCCTGCACCTGGGAGGAATAACCCCATGCATTAGGACTGGCTGGGAGCCCACAAGCAGCTTGAGAGCAGCTTTGCAGAGAAGGAGCAGGAGTTCTGGTGGACACCAAGTTGAACATGGGCATGCAATGTGCCCTGATAGCAAAGAAGGCCAATGATATCCTGGACTGCATTAGGAAGAGCATTGCCAGCAGGTTGTGGGAGTTGATCCTCCCCCTCTGCTCAGCACTGGTGAGACGCATCTGGAGTGCTGGATTGGGACAAGAAAGACATGGACATATTGCAGCAAGTCCAGTGAAGGGCCTCTGCTTACTGAGAGGACAGAGCATCACAATTTTTATTAATTTACTACTAAGTATGAACAGCACTTCCCTACTGTGAGGAGCTTRTAACTTAAATCATGAAAGTAGGGGTTGCTCTGGGAGGCTGGCAAAGATTCTCATGCTGAGAAGTTTGTGCTTGTTTCGTGCCCCTGGAGGTGTTTCAGAGCACCGATTTTGTGAGTTTCTGGGGCAGTTTGGAAAACATGAGCTCTGGAGCCTTCCCCTCGAGTGCCTGACACATGGCAGCACCCATCCTGCTCTGAGCCTGTAACGTATGCATACACCATTGCTAATCTAGCAACAGAGAGAAAGTGTAAGGGGCAAAGTTGTAAATCAGCCAGTGAAGGACTTCTAGAGGTCACCTAGACAATAGTCCTATCCTGGGAAGCATCGACTATACCTAAGCTTTTCCGGACAAGTATTAGYGTAAGTTCTTCTTAAACATTACAGATGATGAAGGCTCTATGCCTTCTCCTGAAAACTCAGTACAAGCAAATAAATCTGAGGTTTTTGGCAGGTATTCCCTGTATTTCTTGGGGCTGTGATTTAAAGGGAGCAGCCCAGGTGCTGCCTGATGCCTGTCAGCTCCCTTGACTTGAGGGGGGCTCTGAGGAGGGGGACCCACAAGACGATGTGGTGCTCAGACTCCCCATCGCTTTGGGAAGGACTTTTCTTGTAGCTGCTTCTCACAGCCCTTTTCCTTTGCATTGGCAGCAGCCCTCACAGAAACAAGACAGAGGGGGAGCCGGCATAGAGGTTGGCTCCCTTTCCCTGCCGGATCGGGAAGGTGGTCGATGGGGAAGACCTGTCCTTGGCGTCAGTGCTGTGGGCTGTTCTGCTGTGGCTGGGGAAGGCAACCTATGCAGCTCCGATGTGGGGATTTTTAGAGGTCAAGTTCTGCAGCAGAGCATGGGCAACTGCTGGCCGGAGCTACATCCAAGGAGACTGCGTTCAGCACAGCTATGACTTAATGCAGAGCTGTGACTTAATGCTGGCCCTGGACGTCATGAGGACAGCAGGTGGGATATTTCTGCAGAAAGTTAATTTTCAGAGCTGTCTTTGGAGCAGCTTTAACTCTGGTGCAGGCACATGTGAGGTCTTATCTCTGCAGACAAATGAGGTTTTTCTCCAAGCCCAACTCTAATTCAAATATTGGATTAACGAAACAGGAAATGTTTTCCTCTTTTTCAATGTGAGCTTGGGTTCCTCAGACTAAACCACACCCCCCCCCCCCCACCCCAAGTCTCAGTGGTGGTTAGAGAGGCAGGTTTGGGGCTTGGCTGATGACTTTCCACGGGYAGCAGTACCTGAGCCAGCCTGCCAAGAGCAGAGAGCTTAGCTCTATTTGCATGCAACCAGCTTGCTCTGGGGAGCAGCCAGTGCCACATGAATGCAGCCTGTTCACTGTCTTCTTGCCTACAAGGCTAAAAACGGGAATTTACCACCTGGAGTACAACAGCCTTCAGGGCAAATGCTTGCGCTTTGTTTTTGCCTTTTCCAAGGCACACCACAGAAGTCAAGCTTTAACCCCGTGCCTCTGGCCCCCAAGCCACGTGTTCTCACCTTGGAAAGAAACAGACTGACRATGCTTTCTCTGGACACGGTCTTTGAAAAACTATAGCTTTGCTACCATGTGAGCACTGAATTAATGCAAGGCAGCATTTCAGCAGGATCGCAACCAGCTGCTCTGTACAGTGCTGGGCCCTGCTGGGCAAACAACATCTCATTTCTCCTTGCCGCTTGCTTATCTGGGCTTTTAGCAGGCATATGACAATCAGACCAAACCCTGCTGTCCCTGGGGAGAGGGGGTAGGGATAGTATTAGGGTATTTGGAAAGGCACAGACACCGCTGATGAAGAGATATCAGGCAATAATTCCTAATTTGTGTTACAGAGGCAACCTGTCCTTTCTGACATGGCTGGCAGCCATGGGCAATAGAAAGCTAAAACTGAAGCCAACCAAGAGAGCTAAGTCTGATGCCTGCGCTGCTTAATGGGCTTAGTGCACTTGCCAAAGGGGCAGGGATCATGAGGAAGAGACCTGCAGGTCCTCCTATTGGTATGGGGTTTTCTTCTCTATCGCACCCTTCCCATGTGGCACCACTGGTGCATACACCCGCATCTCACGGTGCAGCGCACTCGCATGGGTTTCACTGTCCCTAGAACAGCACAGGTGGAAATTTCCCTTATCTAGAAAACTCCTGGTTCCAGCCCCTTGAAGTTTTGGCCAAGTATTTTGCAGCAAGGCTGAGAGCACCCTGGGCAATCACATACAGACTGTGCTCATGTTTAGTGAGGCTGCAAAAGTTTAAGCCTCTGAAGTCTGCCGGCACTAAAATGCTGCTGGAGTGAGCGCAGCAGCTTCTCAATAGCTTAATCTCGTTTCAGCCTGGAAGGCCAGATTTACATTGTCATTTGCATAAGTGGCCCCAGGATGCTTTGCAATTGCTATTGCCTTTTCACTCACATGTCACTTTGCTGCTTTCTTTCAAAAAAAAAAAAAAGGCGGGGGGAGCAGTGGTTCCTTAGGAGGCTGAAGGAGCAATAATGCTGGCCAGAAACAGGCAGGCAGGCCATCTACTTGCAAGGGAGCAGAAGTGGTGACTCATCTGTGTGCAGAGCCTCCTTCCTCCTGCAACTAAATGCCTACTCGAAGCATTAAGGGATAAATATACATTCATGCACGCACTGAAGACAGAGAGCCCCAAATTAGCCTGTAGCATTTAGGCTGGGACCAAAACCAGCACAAGGTGAGAAAATGCAGCAAGCGTGAGGTGTTGGCTCCCTACAGCTTCTTCCTTGGAGCCTCATGGCAACACCGTCTCCAGATCCACTGGTGCTTGCCCTCGCTGAGGGGCATTTGCAAGGCAGAAGGAACTTCCCCATCCCCATCCACACCCCAAGCTCRTTTCAAAAAAGGAAATAAAATCCTCAGGCAGGGTTTTGGAGAGAGTTGCCTGGGCTTATCAGGAAAATCCATAATTACCGACTGCCTGAAACACAGATTAGGGCCATCGAGGGAGACAGACTTTACGCGGGCGAGCTCTTGGCTGGATGGCGAGCGATGGGCGTGCTGGCGGCACCACGGGCACGGCCACCGGCCCTTCCGCACGCAACCCCCGTCGCGGGGACAGGATGCTGGGCAACGCACGGCGCCTCCACCTTTCGCGCCGGCGCGAGGGAGGGGAGGGCGAGGGGAGCCGGAGCGGCCGGGCGCGCGGCACCGTCGGGACCTGGTGCCGAGCCCGGCACCCTGTGGAGCACGCTGCAGCGAGCACGCTGCCTCCCGAGGAGAGCTCCCAGCCCCACCAGAGCTCGCCTGGGCCCTGGCGCCCGGGGAGGGACCGTGGAGGGGACAGACAGCAGCTCCCGGAGCGGAGGGCCCGCATGGGGCAGAGGTGGGCACRGAGGAGAGAGCTATAAATAAGCGTAAATACTGCAAGGAGGCACCTGGCCAGAGCCGTGAAGGTCACCACGGTGTGTGCCGCCAGATAAGCACCCCCGTCCCCGCTGGCATTTGACAAAATGTCACTCGGAACGAGGGAGCCGCGGTGTCGGGTTGTGCCTTTTGTCGGCCACCCCGCGATGCTACGCGACGCCTGGTATTTATAGCCCAAGGCACAAAGCCGAGGGCCAGCGGCTCCCGGCGGGGGGCAGAGGAGACCCTGCCCGCAAGCATAAATATCTGAGGCGGTGGAGGGAGGCAGCGGGAATGCCGCCCCGCCGGGCGCGGGGAGGAGCTGCGGGCCCCTCGCCGCTGCCGGCTCCCGCCAGGCCTTCTGCCTGCGGAGCGCAAACATCCCAGAGCCGATGCCCCTCAGGACGGGCAGGCGGAGGAGGAGCCGCAGAGCAGGGCCACCGGGCAAGGACGCGGCTCGCTCCAGCTGCCCGCCGKCTGCCGGGGGCGGCAGCACGGAGATCCCCGGCTCCAGGGCCCCCGGGAGGGAGGTTTTGTCTTACGTGAGATGGGTAGAATTAAGATCAACCATGAGATGAGAGTAATAGGAAATATTAAACATTAACTGCAAACAATACACACAAACTTGCCGGGATATCTTCGATACGGAGCAAAGACGGAAGACAYTGCAGTCAGCCGTCCCCGCGCCGGAGCGCGGACCCCGAGGAGAGGCCAGAGGCGCGCCGAGTCCGGGCAGGAGGGCGGCGGCGGCCCCGAACCGCGGGCTCCGGCGCGGCGCTTTGGTGCCCTGCTCAGCAGCCGTTCGTTCCGGGCTGCGAACGACAGGGTCCACCTTGTTCCCRCGCGCCCTCCGCAACCAGCCAGGTAACGGCCGCAGGATCCACCGCCGCCCGCTGCGCCCAGGACGGGCTGCCCCGGCGGCTCGCAACACGCGGCGAGGGCGGGACAGGGCGGCGAGGGCTATTTCCCCTGCTGCAGGGGCRGGGGGAGCAGGGCCGGTGTAACCGAGAACGCGACCTTCCCAAAGAGGGACACTCATCTCTCGACACCAGCTAATGGAAACAGCGCCTGCCGCCCGCCGCCGCGCTGCCAAGCGGCCGC
>NW_028186657.1:2003794-2013870 GCF_003343005.1 Rhea americana
ACAGGCGCGCGGCCGAGGTCGCAGGCTGCCGGGCAGGCCTGGCCCTCCTTGCCAGGAGCGCAGGACGTCTTCGTCTCGGCTCCCCCCGGCGCCAAAGCGCACCGCGCCAACCCCACCGCCAGCACCCCCGGGGCCGTTCACAGGCAAACCTGCCTCCTTCGCGCCGCACGCTGCCCCCGGCCCGGCTGCAGCGCCAGCAGGGCCCAGGCGCTGGGCAGGCTCAGCACCAGCGGGCGGGGAGCAGGCTGCCAGACGTGCGGCTGGGCCCTGCTGGCGTTTCCGAATAAACTCCTTGCTACCTGCCAGGCGACAGAAAGCAGGATCACCAAACAGCGACCGGCATGTGCTGCGGCAGGTACAGAAACGAAGGGGCAACTGCAGTCTCAGACAGGAGCAGACGGGCTTTCGCAGCCAAGCCAGTGGCAGCAGCAGCGGTGTGGAGGTTTGAGCCCACCTGGAAAACCCTGTGCAAGGGCAAGGCATGGGAGGAGGAATGTGCCAGGATCTCATCAGCTTGGGGGTCTTTCCAGCCCAGGCTGTGCATTTCAYGAGCCTTGGAAACTGGGAAGCAGCCAGGAGGCAGCTCTTATGCTCCAGTTCAAAGCTCACCTCCTCATAGCAGCACTTCTCCAGCAGGAAAGCRCAGATTGCCTGGGGTCATGCCAGCTGGGGAGGAAGTTTTGGAGCAAGAGGTCACACAACAGAGCAGCTTCAAGGGGTGTTTTGGCCCAGCAGTCTTCACAGATGATGCCTATAGGGCCAGGAAGGAGTGGAGACCTTCACTTGTGGGGGTGGTTGTTCAGATGGAGATGGCAAAACCTCATTAAACCTCCTGGGAATCTGCTTTGCAGGGCTAGCTCTGCAAACTGCAGGTGTGCTCGATGGGGATCAGGGAGGCTCGAAGCTGCCTCCAAGTGCCATGGGACAACCCCAACCCAGTCACTAGGGAGCAGGGCTTTCTCCCTGGGGGTGCGGGGCTCAGGACACATGCCTGACTGCCTGGAAACCACAAACCCTGCTGTACAGCACATGATGGATCCCGCTTAGATCAAGATCCTGCCCTGAACCTCCCACCTGATGTGGCACACAGAGCAGCAGAAACACACCAGCATTTCCCCCGGTGCTTGTGTCCCCGTGACTCCTGCACCAGTTTAACCAAAGTCCACATCTAGACTCAGCTCCTCCTTTATGRAGACATTTCCTTTCAAGAAGAGGAGGTGAAGGGCTATTACTGCTTGGAGACCTGTACCTGGACAGTGGGAGGAAACACTCTGGCCCACGTGAGCCAGCTGGGGAAGCTGAGTGCTGGGGGTTGCAGCCAGGCTGACAGCAGAGCAGGAGGTGAAGCCCCCRGCATCTGCCCGCTTCGCCACACTCCGAGCCATACTGGAGTGGGGAGCGTCTGACTCATTAAGGAGCTGACTATTAGCCATCTCTGCTTGTCACAAAAATTCCCYACATTAGCAACTCCAGTCTTTTGAAAGGCAAAAATGACCAGGCAATTATTTTCAGACCTTCCTCATCTGATGTTCTTGGAGCCAAGAGCCACATGACAGCTGTGGCAGAGCGATGCCACGGAGACAGCCTCTCTGGAGGATGAGGTGTGTGCGAGGGGCTGGAGAAGGAGCAGCGCTGCCCCTCACCAGCAGCCCTTTCGTAGGTCTGGTCACCATCCTGTGGGCTCCCTTCAGCAGCAGGGCACCCAGCCTTGGGGCATGGAGATGACCCTATCCCTCCTCCCCTGCCCACTGTACTGCTGTCTGCYGAGAGGGCAGGGGGACAACACAACCCTTCTGGGCCTTTTCTGTCCTGAGGATATTACAAACGTCCTCCCCTTGCCCAGTGTGCCCCAGCTAACACCAGTTTAGCTTCATGGGCAACATTAGCTCTGACATCAACAGCTCTTCATCAAACCCACAGGCTCATCTGCCCCCCCACAGCTGGTCTGATCAGGGAAGAGCAAAATCCTGCCAGGAGGCAGCAAGCAACTGACCCTCCAGCTCCCAGCACTGTGAATACCAGTGAGGTTGAACCAGTAATAGCACCAGGAGGAAACCAGAGATGTTTCCCATAGGGACTGTGGTAGAAATCACCATTTAACTGCCACACTGTGTTTGCACTCTAACTCCAAAGCTGCCTGCGTTGCAAATGCAAGCACACTTTCACCCACGCTCCTCCACAGGGCATCACATGCGGCCACAACAAAGGATGTCCAGTGCCGTCCTGCTTGTAAAACTCCCTTTGGCTTTGCCGGAAGCCACAGTGTTGGCCTGCGGTCCCTGGGAGTCCATGAACCACTTCTCAGGGGCTTGCAAAGGCAATGTGGGAAAGCTAGGAAGCTTCCAGGGTCCACTGGAAAATGGTAAAGACGTGTCCAGCGAACGACCTGCAAAGAGCTGACCTCCGAGCCCCGGAGAGCGTTCTGGAGGGACGCCTGGACCAGGCTCGCTGCAGAGCCTGTGCCTGCAAGGGTTTGCACCGAAGTGGTGCTCTCCTTTGCCGGCTGCGATTTCTCCCCCTCTCCGGGACTGCATTACCAGCCAGGGCTGGGAGAACTGTCCCCGACAGGCCAGGAGCTCTCCGATGGCAGGGTGGTGGGAGCCGTGGTCTTGGCGCTCATTGCTGTGTTTCCATCTTTAGGCTGAGAAATGACAGGAGAGGGGAGGATAGTACAGGATGAGATACAATTACTGAAATACCCTTCTTCCCTGGCCTGGGACACCAAATGCAGGACTTCGCGGGTGGCAACGTCGCACTCAAGGGAGGTAACAGCTCGGCACACAGCCCAAACTCTGGCTGCCGCAGCTGGAAGCAAGGCTGTAATTTTCAGCAAGTTTTGGCAGATTTTCCCAACGAGGTGCTCTGTGTCAGCAGAACCGTGGCCATGAAATGGGAGCTGAGGTTAAAGCCAGGCTGAATCCCAGCCCTTTACATATATATCTGAAGGGGGGAAGGGGGGCCTAATCTGCTGACTGCTGTGCAGCAAAGCCCTGCGCTGTCGCTTTGTTAGGTCTAGGGCCACCGTCTCCAGGACGCTTTGAGCTGCCCGCGGCTCAGAAGCAACACGGCGCCCGCCGCTCCGAGTCGAGTGCGGGCCCTGCTGGCCCCGCGGCCGGCCGGAGGCGAGCTCGGGGAGCACGCGGGCCCCAGCACCGCCGGCACGCGGGCCCGGCCCTGTGTCCCGCCGAAGGGCCCTCGGCCTCCCTTTGCCGTGCTGCGCTGGGGCGCAGGCGGGTGGCGAGCCGGGCTCCCCTGCAATGGGGCTGGGAGCGCCAGCTCCCCCGGCACGGCACRGCACGGCACGGCACGGCACGCAGTGGGCTGTAAAAAGCAGGTATTGTTCCCAGGCGCAGGAGGGGCGGCGAGCTCGCCAGCACGGGCACCCGGCACGCTCGCCCCCGCTGCCAGGCGTGGGGGCTCGGGAGCGCCTGCACGCTGCCGCGCTCCCACATGAAAAGCAGAAAGTTTTCAGCTGGCGTCGCGAGGCGCCGGCGGYGGGAAGGCAAAAGCACTCGGATCTCTCCGCACCCTCCTGCCAGGCCTGTTCATTCGTGCCCGGGGCCCACATGCCAGCGGCGGTCGGAGCAGGAGCCCCGGCAGCCCTCTCCACGTGGCCGGCAGTCATCCGGCACCGCTCACTGCGCCCGCCGCCACGGGAAACGCGAGCGCTGCCCGCACGGCCCCGGCCGTGCCGCGGGGCAGCCCCGGGCAGCCGGCAGCATCGCCCTTTCCTAAAGCAGGGGCTCAGGCCAGGTGAAAAAAGCAGTAGGGAAGGATGATACCAATTGGCTGKGTGATTTCCAGGCCAGGATAATGCAAGCTAAGAAACCCATGGTATTAGCTAATATCAATGGTACTGATCTGCGGTACCATTCCAGTTGTCCGGTGGGGAAACTGAGGCACGGGAAGGTGAGAGCAGAGCAGGTCCTAAGAGGACTCGGGCCGCACGGCCCCRCGGGGGCTGCACACAGAGCCCCGCGCGGCGCATCGCCACGGTGCGACCCCCAGCAGCGCCTCCAGGCCAGGCGTGCAGCGCTGCAACCACCGGAGCGGCGCCGGAGCCRGCACAACCCGTTCTGCGCGGGGATTTCCCAGCGCTGCGCCGAGGAGCCCAGCGCTYGGCTCGGCTCGGCTCGGCTCTGCGGGCGCCGGCGTCCCGGGAAGGCGCCGGCATCCCCCAGGCCAGGGCTGTGCCCGCCGCCCTCTGCTCCGCGGGCAGCAGGGTCCCGCCACAGGCGCCACGACGGCCCCCGCAGCCGAGCCGCGGCGCTCCTGCCGTGGGGAGGGGGCCGAGGCCCCACGCGCTCCCTCTCCTCCCCCTCGCCCCCCAGCAGTGACTCACCCCACAGAGAAAATGCTCTGAGATTTCCAGATAGAAAAATCCCTCTAAGGGCAAAATGCTCACTTGGGAGTACACGCCAACCAGGGCGATCGCACGCACACGAAGCTTGTTCAGAATCATCCCCCGCGAGGAACCACACCTTTCCCTCCCGAAAACCCCAGCCCGGCGGGCACCGGCGGGGAGACGCGGGGCAGCTGCAAACCCGCCCAGCGAGGCCGTGGCTGCTCCGGGCCGCGGCGGCTGGGCAGCACCAGGAGCCGGGTCGCCTCCCCGGCAGACCCGGCGGCGGCATCACCGGCGCCCGCCGGAGCCGCCCGCGTCCCTCCCGCGGAGCGACCTCGGGCCGCGGCACCGGGGCGCGCTGGCCTTGAAACCCAGGCCCGCGGTGGGGCTGCGGCAGCCCTGGGGCCGCCGCTTCCCGGGGCGCCCCAGAAGCGGGCTCGGCGCCCGGGGTCACCTTCCCGCCGGGGGCCCGGCGCGCTGGCGGCGGCGCTGCCCGGAGGGGCCCGGCGCCGGCACGCGAAGGGGTTAAGGCGATTGCTCAGCACGCCGCCTTCATAAACTTTGACTGGCTCCAACGCCTGGCAGCGGCTCCCGAGTCATGTGAGCGGCTCCGGTTACTCGGGACGCAGCCGCGCCGCGCCTTCGCCTCGCTCTTATCCGCTCCATCTCCCCGCTCAAAGGAGGCCGTCGCTCTCTCCCGGCCGCCTCTGCTCTCCGTGTCGGGGGCTGCCGGGCRGGAACGCAGCCAGGTGTCCTTGGGCAGAGGCGGCTTCGCCTCCAATGTCACCTTGGCGAGAGGCGCCCCGGGCTGGCGGCAGGTCCCGCGCCGCTCAGCGGGAGGGCGGCTGAGCCCAGGCGAAGCCTGCTGCCTTCGCACCCCGCTGCAGCCAAACGGGAGCGTGTCTGGGCTCCCSCTGCGCCCCTGCTGCAGCGCCGGCGGGGCAGGCACCTCTCCACCTCCCGATCCAGCGCKCAGGCTGCAACCTCCCAAAATCTGGTCTCTGACCATAGGCGACCGGGTGCAGCCRCACACCCCCAGACGGGGCTGAGCCACGCCTGGTTATGCAAACAGCCTCGGGAGCTGTGTCACCTAGTTGGACCACTGCCTTGCGGTCAGGTGCCTTCTTCCTCCTGCCGAAAAGGCCGCTGGCCCCCGGCACATCGTGGCTGCCCCCGCGCCCTTGGGTGCCTCTGTCCTCCGTGCTGAACACGCCACGGCTCCTCGCGCCACCCGCCAGCACGTGGCCTCCCGTGAACAAGGGTCTCCCCTCCCTCAGGTGTCCCAGGAGCTCGGGGCAGGAGCTCGGGCTCAGCGTCCCCCAGTGTGGCGTGCTGTCATCCCCCCACTGTGCTGCACGGCAGCACCGAGATGCAGCTGTGAGCCAGCCCCGTCAGCGAGTTTTGCAGACCTTGAGGTGTCCTCAAGCGTCCCCATATTGCCAATGCACAGTGTGCACGGAGGAAAGTTCACCTGCGAGCGGCTTGCACAGACTCAGCSTTCGTTGCACTCGGCTGGGAGCAGAGCCGGGGAGCCCAGTGTGAAGCAGAGGTGGGAAGGAGGCCGTTTGCCGTGTCCCTGATGAGGTTTGCCACTCACCGCAAACTGCTGGGATTTTCCACTCTTTCCAACGTAGCAGATTGCAGGAACCTGAGCAAATTGCTTCTTGCAACTTGCTGCGATCAAAATTTGAGTGGTGCAAGAGCACGGTGGGGGTATGAATAGAGCAGAGGCTGTCAAAAAACCCACTGAGGTGCTGTGAGCCACAAGGCAGGCATCTGACAGATATGGTCAGCTTGCCTTTCACAAGCCAGACAGGCCACTGGCTTCTTCAGCCACACTTCGGGCTGAAGGCAATGCCTCAGCATTTGGCTTTCCCTGCAGAAATCCTCCCCAAGTTTCTAGGAAGTGAGAGGATCCGGCACAGACGAGCCTATGTTCCAAACAGCTTCCGACGCATTGCAGAACAGGGAAAAAACCCAGGATTGGAGCACCATGCATCATCATGCAAATCTCAGCCTGCCCATGCCAGCACCAATCTCACTTTGCCTGGGATGGTAGGAAACCTGCAGCACAGGCCACGTGCGGCTTCACTCTGAGCAGCCAGCTTCCCTCTTTGCACAACACTTCTGCCTCTCCTTAAATTTCAGCATGGATTGCAGGGAAGTTCACAATCCCCTGTTTGAGTCAGTGGGGTCCTTGGCAGCCCTGGCTCCAACAGGGAAATTCTGCCTGAACACCCCCCGGCCGCTCACACCAGCTCCAGTTCCACTGCTGCTAACGCTGCCGTGGCCCGCGCAGATGGGCTGCTGCCGGCAGTTTAAGCGCCATATGGATTAACRTAGCGCTGAGCGGCGTTCAATGACAGAGTGCTGAAATGCCAAATGAAGCCAGCRGCTCATCTGCACCAGGGGCTCCCCGCACTCCTCCAGCAGACAGTGTGCAATCGAGGGGACCCCAGTGGGAACCTGGATGAGGGGGATTGCTTTGCGCTGCAGATGCAGCCTCTGCACTGCTCTTTGGAAAAGAGATAGGAATCAGCCAGCAAAGCTGGCAGAGCCTGAGGAGAGCGATCCCAGCCTGGCTGCATCTCTGGCTTTGCCAGGAGAGAAGCTGACTCGGCTGGGATGACACAGAAGACGGCTCCATCCCCAGAACACATTTCTTTAGTACAAACCTCTGTGCAACTAAGTGAGGCTTTCGCCAGACCAAAGGGGCTCTGAGCCAAGTCTCTGCCAAGGCTCCCTGGCAAAGGCTCTGCTCTACATCTCCTTCACCAGGTGCCAAGCTCTTGATGAGGGTGCTAGGTTTTCTGTGCACCTGTTGTTGGGGAGGAGGGTTCCAGCTGGTCCTGGATGTCCTTGACAAGCTTTTCCACAAAGGTGGCATCAAGCTGGAGGAGCAGGGAAACCTGCCTGCACTGAATAGTAAACTCCGCTGGCAACACTGTGACGCTTCTCCAGATACCGCATCTAAATATAGACTCCTCATTTATTGCCATGCTGGCTGCTGGATTTGGTGCGAAGGAGCGAGGGTGCCTGCCCTGATGCTTCCCTTTGCCCACAGCTTCTGCCAGACCTCAGCCAGCATTAGCGACTCAATCAGCACACAAGCACGGCAGGCCCACYGCGCACAGGCGTCTGCCGCAGGACCACAATGACAGCATCCAGGACGCAGATAGGAGAAAGCAGGGAAGTTTGGCAGCTGTAATATTACCCTTTGGCCAGGTACTTTCACTAGCGTCCTGGGTGTACAAATGGAAAGCTGAGGGCTCTGCAAGCTTCTGAAAATTTGCTGAAGACAGGAGCTGACATCTGCATGCAGAGAGCAGTCTGGTCCTGGTCTAACYGCAGGACAGTTCACTGGGATGGGAAAAAACTTTGGACGATAACTGGAATCCTCGGTGAGGGTTCACGCAGGAGCCATTTGGTATCTCTACAAGCCCRTTTTTGGAAGGGCCCATTTGACTGATTGGCCCTTCATCCACAAATCAGTATGCTCATGAGAGACTTAAGACAGAGCCCCTTCTTTCTTTGAAGATGTCTCAGTAACCAGAAGGGCATCATGCCCCAGGTCATACTGACAGGGGGATGAAAAAGCCAGTCCTAGCTGGGAGGGATGCAATCTGCAATATAGGTTGATCATTTGTCTATGCTTCTCACCAGCCCTGCAAGGAGCAGCTTCCAGCAGGTGCAGCAGCTGCAGACAGTGCAGCACAGTTACTCCAGAGTATGTGAAAGAAAAAGCAGGTGATACCGGCAAAGTCTCTGCAGCACCTTGCTGATCTAAGCAAAGGACAGTAGCGCAGCAAGCAGCAGCAGCCGTCCTCCTGCGAGGTGGATCAGACCTGCCACTACACAGCAGCCAGGCTCGCAAAATTCAGCTATGCCTCGTCACTGCTGAGAGGCCAGCATGGCTTATAGTCAGATCCCATAGGGAAAGCTGATACCAGCACCAGCTTTAGGAAAAAAAAAAAAAAAACTCACTGAATCAAAATGCCTCAGTGCATCCTGCCACCCACCTCCTCGTGCTCAGCATTTGATCAGTGTAGGCTCTGATTCTCATTCTTCTGCCTGCATGGGTTTAAAYGGGGTGCAACACAAAGTCTACTAAGAGACTACTCTTTGAATGTCCCTCAAGAAACTGGAAAGGCGCAGGTCTGCTGGTGGGTCTGAATCCCCCAGTCATGTATCTCAGGGGATTTCTAGGGATGCTTGGAGTGAGCAATTGCTCCCTCAGTGCAACGGGATTCCCTTTGCTCTTCACGAGACAAACTGTAGTACCCATAAAATCTAACTAAGGATGCTGAGCCAGCCCCTGAGAGATCTAGCCTGATATGGCTTTCCTGCTGATGAAATGCAGGTATGCTTCACAAGCCAAAACAGCCAAGGATGCCAGGGATCAATCTGGCTGCACTTACTGTCTGGGACTATGGGCGAGGGATCATTTGTGCCTAACATTCAGGTCACACAAGGATTTGTTACTCTGTTCCACATTCCCTGAGGGGAAGAAAATGTGGCCCACAATTTGCTGGGGACCTGCACCCTCCTTGAGTCCTTGACACGACTTTCCTGAGAGAGATGGTCCTCCTATGGGAAGGGTTGGGAAGGGAAGGGGTCAATTCTCAAGGCTGAGCCAGCAAGGAAGGCAGAAGAGGATGGAGAACTACGTCTACATGCCCTAGGAGAGTCAAAATATTGCTCTGCTGTGGGAGATGGTGTGCAGCAAGCTGCCCTGAGGCTGAGGGACGAGCAGGAGGAAGGGCAGGTCCAGGCCTGGATTCCTTCAAATGCTGGATGTTGCCTATGCTCTCACGCAAGGCTGTGAGCTGCTATGCCAGAGCATCACCCCCCTCACAATCGACCCCCTGCCCCCATATTGCCCCCACAGAGCCACCCTAGGACAGAATGGGTCTTTTTTGCAAACCAAGCACAATTATGCATCCCCCTTAGCCCTCACCCCCGTGGAAGAGCATTTGGAGGGGAGTGGGCTAGGTGTCAGCCCAGGCTGGTCCCACAGAAACTCTGCTTGAGACTCCTGATGCCATCCCCTGTCCCTCAGAGACATGCCGGGGTAGGGACGAAGACCCTGACCCCCACAAACCTTCTGCCTGAGCTGTGCCCCAGGGCATCCAAACCATGGAGGACAACAGTCCTATCAAAGCAAGCTCCTGAGACCTTTACTGGTGTTGGTTGGTGTGGACACCTGAGCAGGGACTTCTCACAAGAGGCAGGGAGGTGGCAGCAAGCTGCTGTCTCTCCTCAGGGTGCCACCAAACACTGCACTGTCATGACAGCTGGAGAAATGGGTGACACCAGGGATGCACTGCGAGGCAGCCCCTAGCCCTGCACTGCTATGCAGCTGCGAAAGCTGGGCTGGAAGAGGCGCCACTGGTTGCTCAGAGCAAAYGTCTCCTCTGCGCTTGGCGCAGAGTCCCATTGAGACAGGGCCAAGGAGGACGGGAACTCCAGGCATCCTGCCTCCAAATGCCAGCGCTTCCAGCTGGCCGGTTCACGCTGGGACACCTGCGCCCCGGGAGGCCGGGGCCGGGCCACGCTGCCTGCCAGTGCCGCTGTCCCATGGCGACGTCTCCGCTCAGAGGACGCCCGCCTCGTGACGGGGGCGCTGGCCAGGGGCACCCGGCCAAAGGAAACACCCCCCAGCCCACCCGTCCTTCCCCCCACGGCTGCCCCGCGACCAGATGGGAAAGTGGAGCAAGTGCAGGCACAAATC
>NW_028186657.1:2014775-2028173 GCF_003343005.1 Rhea americana
TTGCACACCCCTCTTGTTCCTGTCGCACACCCCTCCCGTTGCACACCCCTCCTGTTGTTGTCGCACACCCCTCCCACCGCACACCCCTCCCATCGCATGCCCATCCCGTTGCACACCTCTCCTGCCCCCATTTCAGAACCAGAGGGAGGGAACATGGTTTTGGCCCTTTTCCCCATCTTACCATCTTCCCACCAACCTACAGCGCTGTTTGCTTTTCAGATTGCACGGAAACGTTAGAATGATTAGGTTCTTACTGCCTCTCTCATTTGGGGTGAGGAGAGAGTTCGAATGCAACGTTTCTCAGCCATGCCTCGCATGGTCCACGCTCCCGGCCACCCCCAGCCCTTGAGGCCTTTCCCCTGCTGTCCTCCTGCTTGGGAGGGGGGGTATAAACCCTTGCGTGCCTGCTGGTATTTGGGTAGCAGGCCACCAAGCCCCGAGCAGCGGGGACAYGGAGCCAGGAGCAGCTGAGAAACAACGCGCTAAAATAGAAGCTGGCAGGAGGCAAGTCCAGCTTGGCCGCGACCAAGGGACGTGCTCGCAGCACGGATGGAGACCGAGAGGGACCACCGTGCCGCACGCCCAGCTCCTCGGCGGTCGCCCGTCTATGCCTTTTCACCCCTCTCCTCCCTCCCGCGCAGACGCCTTCGCCGCCCAGCCCCGGGCTCTCTCCTCCCCGGGCAGGCGGGTTTGCCGAGAAAGGCTCCCAAAGCGAGGTGACCGCCGCCGGCAGCGCTCCCACGGCCRCGTGGGACCATCCCGGGGGCGCCCGGCGATCCAGGCGCCCGGSGGGGAGGGCGGCGAGGAGCCAGGCGCGGGCTGACGGGGCCCTGCGTTTCGGACGGCAGAGGCTTCGCTCCGTCCCTGCCGGGACGGGCCGCGTCCCGGCCCTCCCCGGGGGCRGCTGCGCCGTCCGCTCCCTGCCCGGCGGCCCCCTTCCGCCGCCGCCTCCCTGGGCAGCCGGCCCGACCGCTTCGCCGTGCCTCAGCGTCCCCTGCTCCGTCCGTCCCCCGGCCGGCGACGGTAGCCCTCTCCCACCTTTCCCCGCAGGAGGATTTCGCTAATGCCCGCCAAGGGATTTGCGGCTATAAAGGGCTCGCTAAGCGCCAACCGTGCCGGGGAGCCGCCGGCCTCGAGAAACCCCCACGGGAGTCGCGCCGGCCCGGCCCGGCCCGGTACACGGAGCAGAGCCGCCGCCACGGGCGAACCCCACGCGCGGGGTGACGGCCGCAGAAGGGCCGCGCGAGGAGCGCGGGCCGGCGCTGCGCGGGCACGGAGGACAACCAAAGAAGGAAAGGAGCAGGACGGAGGAGACGGCCGGGCTTCCTCGCCGGCCGGCAGGCCCATACTGTAAAAGGAGCGGTACCGGGCGGCGCGGCTCCGGCGGGGGCTGCTTTAAGGTGGCTGGGAAGGAGAGACTAGGAGGAGGAGGAGGAGGAGGAGGAGGAGGAGATTAACCCTCCACGCACCGGGCTGCTGCTGGGGCACCAAGGGCAGGACGGGTGGGAGGCTTCCTAGCCCCCACCCAGGCTCCACGTAAAACCACACAACGGGCCCCCCGACTCCTGCCCTGATAAAACGCACCACGTCAGCCGCAGGCTTGGCCGCGCTCGGGCGCAGGAGCRCCGAGCCAGGAGACCTCCCCCTGCGAGGGGCGGCTGGTGGGAACGCTCCAGCCGATACCTGCTCCTGCCGTGCCAGCAGGAACGCCGGCACGCCCCGCACCCCGGCTCTCAGCCCGCTCCTGCCCGYGCACCCGGGGGACAAGGATTCCCCGGTGCTTGCAGCCCTCGTGGCCACCCTGTTGCATCCAGAGGTGGTYGCACCTCCAAGGCCACGGAGATGGCCTGCAGAGSGTGCACCCCTCCAAMGCACAGGYCARCTCGGCAGGGAAGACCTCCAYGCCCTCRAAACCCCCCTCGAGCATCGGCTCCYTCAAATGGTTTCTTGAATGCCCACTCAAGCCCTGGGGAGGAGCTGATGGAGAAAGTTGTTCCTCAGCACCCTATGGCCAAGACTGCCCCACACCTCCAGCAGGGACCACAACTTSGGGGGCAGGAAGGAAGCAGCGTCTGGAGGAAGGGACTGTGGCCCATGCCACCCGGCTGAGCCCCTGCAAAGCCCTGCAGAAGGGCCTTTGGGCATTTCTACCCCTCTTGAGCTGCCCAACAGAGAGCAGAAAGGCTGTGCGTGGTTTCTCAGCTTCCCATCTCTCTCCACCATGGACATGCACGTTAATTAAGTGCTTTTTTCCTGCTTAATTTTTCCATTGGAAAACATTAGACTAGTCTCTCCTAGATGTTTTGTTGGATTCATCAAAGCTTCAGGAACTCAAACACACTGACTGGAGGAGCAAAGTTACTGGCTATTTAACTGCAGCTTCCTTTCTCTGAAATGTTTATTGGTTATTGACGTCAAATAATTGTTAAGAATTATTAATTAAGAAGGCACTTAAGCATGTTGCCTTTGTTGAGGTTTTGTCATTACAATCATTTTATCAGTCAACAATAAAAACATCAGCCTTTCCAGTCGCTTGGAGTGAAGCAAAGCTCCTATAATTAATTTCCTTTTCCGCAACAAACATTTTACTTTGACCTACCTTAGGGACTTCACTTTCTCCAGGTGTACCAACAGCTCCAAAAACACAGAGCCAAGGGGTCCTCAATGAGGTCATCAGCCTGGTTTGCTGAACAAAATGTCCTCTCTAGCTTGTCAGGTGYGACTAGCCACAGCTGAGGAGAGATGACTTCTTTGGGGGAGCACCCAAGAGCCCCCACCTGACATGGTGGGAGGGAGCTGTGGAGAGGGTACAGTCATGCATGGCCCCAGGTGAGCCTTATCACAGTGGGGAGGTGCTCACCACCCCAGGACTCTGYACCCAGGGGCTCCTCCAGCAGCACCTGCACCCATTCTCATGCCCAGGACTGGGACCAGGGGGCATGCAAGCCCTTTGGGACTGCACAGGAGATGCCCAGCAGTCAAGAGTAGCTCTCTGAGAAGCTCTTGCCCTGGGGCTTCCCACCACTGCATCCTGCCTGGGTGCTGCTTACAGAGCAGAGCCATCTTTAGCTCACACCCAAATAGTTTCTGAAATTCTCCACCAAGAAAGATGGAAGGTAGAAATTCCCCCAGGGGGAAGAGCCCAACCTTCTCCTACCAAACCACATCCCCATTCCAGAGGACATGTTCTGGCTCCTTCCTATGCCTAGGAGAGCGGGCAAAGGCTGGGCTGGTGAAAGAGCTGGTGAGCCCAGGGGTCTCCTCTTGCACTACTGAGCAGTACTGAGTCTGCCCCGATTTCACGTCTTGCCTGGCAGTGACCAAGAAAGTCACCACATGGGAAGGCTGTCAAACACCTCTTGGGAGCAGTTCTCTGCAAGGACAAGCCACTTYTCATTCCTAAGAAACTGGCCCACACACATGAAAATACAGACTTTGGAATGATCTCTTCTTTACGAGCACTGGCGTCCCATCCATCTCTTGGCTTGGTGACCCACAAGCTGCACATGCTATGTGGCAGTAACTTTAAAGTTACTTTAAAGCAGATTTTCATTATATCTCCTTTCAGTCCTGGGAAAAGTCCTGGGAAAACGRGTAACTTCCATCAGCTTGTCACCAAGAGGTCTAGTTTGGAAACCGAGCGGTTTTCAAAGACTGTCCCAAGCCCTTCAGACTGCAGTGGAGAGAAGACAGGGAGCTCCTGGTACTGAYGGAAGAGACAGGGTGGCAGCTAGCAGGAAGAAGTGATGACTTGGGGGCCAGGAGGGATTCCCAGTGATCAGACAACACTGTGAGCAACATGCAGCAGAGAGGACAGATCAGTCCTCAGAGTTGTCAAGGGCATGAATTTCAGAGGGTTATTTCTCCTTGATTTGTTAGATCATTACAGCCCAAGGAAACACAAGCCCCATAGCAGGGCATCCATCTCAGCTCTTAGCTACAGGCCACCCTCCTGTTTCCAGTTGCTCTGCTAGTCCTCATCTTTGTAATCTATCCTCTCTGGGAATCCGACCCTTGGATACCACCATGCTGCATTACAAGGCTGTGCCTTTGAGATGATGTGACCCTCAGCAAACAGCATGGCWTCCCTGAGACCAGGCCATTTCGCTGGAGGATGTCAAATGAGGGCAGAAAGCCAAAGGGCTCCAAGGGGTGATGCAAGAGACAAACAAGGTACTTGTGTCTCTGCCTCTCCGTTTCATCCATCCCAGCCCTCCTGCCTGCTGGCCAGGCTGGGGTGCCGCGAGGGCATGACTGGGAGGATCACTCGCTCTTGTGAGGGGGCAGGGAAGGAAGAGGAGCAGGATAGGCTGCGTGTGTCGGGGAGGACTGCTGCGAGGGCATGTGTAATTACGCACCCACACAGCGTGTGTGTTGGGARGCCTCATTCCCAGCAGGCAGAAAAGGGACTTCACGCTACAACTCCCGTCTTGCATGTGCATGCACACACACGCTCTCGAGCACACCACCTCACGCGAGTTGGAGACGAGCAGCAGCTCYGCGGCTCCAGCGCTCAGCAGCTCCAGCCTTACAGCAGCCTGAGGCCTGGCTTGCCTGGAGAGGAGGAGAGGAGCCCGGCGGGCAGACAACCCCGGGCTCCTCCGCAGCAGCGGAGAACCTGCAGAGAGCTCCGGCGCCCCAGGAGGGCCTGCCACAGACACAGCCCAGGCCCGCGGGGCTCCTGGCCCTGGCCCAAGCTGGTGTTTTATGAGGCTCAGAGTGACACTCAGCCAGACAGCGCTGTGGGGGAAGCAGGCTGGGCACCTTCCCCTCCTGGAGGAGGGAGCGCAGCGGGGGTCCCCACGCTGAGTGACACCAGCTCGGGCACCTCGCCAAAGGCCAAGCTGCAGTCTGCTTTGAGCAGCCCTGGCTGTCTCGCCACCRCTGCGCCTTCGCACCACAGGAAACCTCGCAGAGGAGCCAATCTGGTTTGTGCTGCTGCTTCTCCTGCTCCCTGCTGGCATCCAAAGCTGTTCAAGGATGGCAGTGACCCCTCTCCCCGCTTGCTCAAACCCTGGCAATAGGCTCCCTGCTGGCCTCTGATGTGCTGCAGCACTGGCCTCCACTGCACTACCCGCCCCAGGCAGAAAACCTGCTCCTCCTCCCCAGGACCCTTCCCCAGGCTGGGGTCGTGCCTCAGCCCCTGGCACGGACAAGACAAACCAACGGAACCGGCCCCTCCAGCAGCAGTCCCTGAAGGCTCCTGTCTCCGCTGAGAGGCTCTTCCTTCCCCGGGAAAGCCAGGGCAGTGGTTCGGCAGGGCAGGCTCTGGGGGCTGCTGGAGAGGGCAAGCTGTGGGGACCTGCGCATCAGGGGAAGGACGGCAGGCAGCGTGTGCACCGCCTGCGAGAGCAGCGCTCCCAGAGCCCTTCTGCAAATCAGGCTGCAAGCTACCACAGCACACGCATCAACACCCACACGCTCCCTGCTCTCCACAGAGATGTGTTCCCAGCCATGGACACATGTGCACACACACGCTAGGACTCACCCCTGCGCGCACACATGTGCCTCACGCACGCGCCCTGCACCCTCCTTGCACTCCTGCGTGCCAGCACCCACAGGACTCCCGCGTGTACCACACACGGCACTGGGAGAGCCACAGGGGCAGGCAGCGATATGGACAAGGTCTGCGCCCGCACTCACAGCTCCCCGTTCCAGCAGCGATGCAAAGCCTCCTTCGGGGCCTGGGGCAGGGAGGCAGCAAGGGAGAACAGGAGGCTGCTGAGAAGCATTAGCTTTTCCCTGTCCCCCTCCTTGCCCTGCTGCCTTGCTGGCAGCCCCCCACTGCAGGCAGAGCCTCTGGAAGTGGGTCAGCTAAACATAAATGAAGCAGCCTGAGCACCCWGGGCACCAGGCGCCTTTCTGCCTTGCATCATTGCTACCATAAAAACCATGGCCTCAAGACAGAGACTGGCTCAGCCTGTGCTGCGGCAGACATGAAATACTATTGAGGCATCCGAGCCACTAAAACTGCTCTTTCGTAGCAATCATCCCAAGGGCTTTCAGCCCTGCACACCCAGGTTGGCTGGGGAAGCAGCCACGGAGGTGGTGGGCCAAGATGGGACTGACATCTACAAGACAGACATTCCCATGAGGCCAGCGCTGAGAATAAACCAAACCATTTGTGTACTCATCAGCACAGCACAGCCCCAAGGAAGAGGATATAAATTTCCATTTATTGAAACCAGTTAGCTGCCTAAGCTCCTAAGCAGACAGACTACAAGCTCAAAACTCATCATTAAGGTTTGACAGACCACCCCAGGACCTGACACACGCACACACATGCCCGTTCTGTGGCACACACTGGTAGATTCAGCTAGAAAGGTCACGCCAAGCATATGAATGTGGTACTTCAGCGGATAAGGACATTTTGCAGGAAGATGTGGCCCAACTTGTCTGCTTGGGCAGCAGGACAGTTCAGGTACCAGTTTGCTCCACCTCCAGGCACGATGCTCTTCACCCTCAGCAATCTGCCCCCCACTGTCACTGCCTCCTCCCCAGCTGCACTACCACAGTTTGGTGGGACTTGCAAAACCTGGCACTCACCCCACTAGCTGCAACCGGGGCACTGGCTTGTTCTCCAGGGGTCAACTCCATGGCTAGAGACTGAGAGAGGCATCACAGTGGGGACACTTTGGTCTGCTGCCACAAATTGGCATCCCCACTACCCTTCCTCACAGTCACTGCAGTTTCAAGTGAGAAGAGGCACTGTGACTGTGCTTGGCGGGGAGCTCCTCAATGGTAGAGGACCCGGCATGCTCTGCGTGGAGCAAGCACCACTAGCATCGCACAGGTGGAAATGATGTGATATTCACCCCTGATCCTAGCAAACAGGCTGGAAAAGGCAAACTTTGCAAATTGCAGGTCTCCAGTTGCCTACAATCTAATATCCTCAGCCTTCAGACTAGCCTGGAGGGTTGATTATTAGGGAAAAACAGGCTAATGATGCAGCTTGTTAGGCTCACAAACAGATTAGCCTCTATAGGGAACCTCTATGACTACAGAGTCCAAGTGTGTGATAGATAAGCTATCTCCTTACAGATGTTATGAGATCCTGCCTTAAAGCAGTGGAGTGAATGATGAGTCTTCAAAGTCCCTTCACAGTCCTACAGCCTTCTAGGATTCTGTGGAAGAGCTCCAGAGATGGATAAGATAGGGAAAGGAGGACCGTAACTAAAATATTACGAATGAATTAAAATGTGTCCTACACTCACTGAAATATAACTGGGAAAGGTCCACTCCATCCTGGACAATCAAGCCCAGGCACTGGACCTCCAGTGACTGAGCAAAATCCCAGCACTGGTTTGGACTTCCAGTAGAGATGCTTCAGGGAAAAAATCTTTGGCACAATATAGCTCGGCTGGATGTGAGCAGGGCGTCGTGGGAGGAAAGGCAAAAGCAAGCAGAGTTCAGAGAGTTAAGGTCACTAGAGAAAAATAACCCTAGAAAAARAAATCCCGCTCCATTTCCCACTGCAGGGAAGGGTTTGGTAGAACGTCTTTTCCCAAACTGAAACGCTGGCGAGAGGCTGAAGCGCGAAGCGAGCTGTGAGCAGGGGATCCCACACCCGGGCCAGCTCCCACGATGGCACGGGGGTTACTTCACGGGAGCAGACCGGGACCCGTGTGCGTGCTCGTATGAATGAAGGTGGGAACAGTGCTGCTAAAGATAACTTTGTGAAAAGCTACTATTAATAGCAGCACTATGCTTTTTTTTTAGCTGCTTTCTGCACGGCTCTCTCTAGGATCGGCAAATGCTGTCGGATTAGGCCCCGGTACAGCTCCAAGACAGCGGGCGCGCACGCGGGCAGGGGCAGCGCTACTCCTCGCAGCTGCTACGGACCCCGAGGCCCTGGAGGACGCGAACGCCACAGAGGTCGCTGCGAGGCAGGGCAGCGAGCCCCGGCGGCCCAGCCCCGGCGGCCCCGCGGGCACGGCCCCTCTCCCAGCTGCAGGCGGCGACCACCGTGACGCCGGCGCAGCGCCTGGCAGGGGAGCCGCACAGCACCAGCGCAGCTGTACCCGTTGCCATGACGACATCACCGCTCCAGCGCAAGATGGAGACGACGGGATCGGGATCGGCGAGGAAAGCGAGGGAGCAGAGCCGGCGTCCTCCGCCYGCCGCGCCGCTGCCCCACACCCCGCGCCCCGGCCCGGCCGCGCTCCCGCGGCGCTCCAGGCCCCGAGCGGCCCGGGCTCGGGGCGAAGAGCAGCTCCGCGCTGCCCCGGGAAGTGGTGGAAGCGCAGGACGCCGGAGCCCAGCCCCGCTCTGGGCCGGCTCGTGTCCCRCACCGCACCGCACCGCACCGCCGCGCAGCTCATTTTGTGCCTCCCCCGGCGCGTGCTCTCGCCCTTGGGCCACGCTCCCGCTGCCGGTGGCCGAGGGTCYGTGTCTGCGTGCACATGGCCCTGCCTCGCGTGAGCGGGTCACCAGGCCGGCAGGCTGGGCAGGACAGGACAGCCCAGAGCCGGGCCAGGCCGCGACTCCCCTTCCCGCGTCACGGAGACGCTCTACAGCCCGGCCCCTGTGCCGAGGGAGCTCGCGGGGAGGAGGCACGGCGAGGCGACRGGCCGCTCGCGGGGAGGAGAGCTCTGATCCCGCTGTCCCGCAGCCCTGGGCAGGATCCCACAGAGGCTTTCCCCGGCTTTCCATTAATCCAAGATCAAGAGCTCCAGCAAGACACTATCAACGACAAGCATGCGGAGGGACAAGCAAATGCCCTCCCAAACTGGCACGGACCCGCCAGCCCAAAAAGCCACCCAAGCCCAGCCAAGGACACTTTCCAGGAGCTCGTCCCTCGCCAACCCCACGCTCCGTTTCCCAGGGCCCCGCTGTCCCGCCAGGCACGTGCCGGTTCGTCGGGGCGCTCGCGGGCCGACACAGCGGTGCCACCGGGGCCCGCAGCACCGCCAGGACCCGCCACCACCTCCTGCCCCGCGTGCAGGATCCTGCAGTGCGCCCTTTTATTACAGCAGTGCAATTAGCCCTGCTGACCTCTGAAATCCTCAGCCTCTCTAAGCAGCCATGCATTAAATCCCGGATCCAAGAGTGGAAATAGACTTCGTAAAAGGCTTATGGCCCTATTTATTACATTTTACGCATGACGGAGTCCGACAGCCCAGCACAGGCGCTGCGGCCGGGGCTGGCTCTGTCTGCACGCTGAGGCAGACAGACAGACGGGCAGGTGGGCTCCGGTGCGGCAGCAGAGCCTTGGCAGGTGCCTGTTCCTGCCCCAGCTTACGTTGCCACCCGAGCGCTTCCTTGGACATGGATGGGCCAAGATATCGATCTAGATGAAAGCTAACACTGCTCTCAGGGACAGGTAACCGTATCTGCTGCACATTTGTATTCCTTAGAGCAGGGCGTGATGGTTTCAGCCATCTGCCTGTGCAGCATGGGGGTCCGAGGGGAAGTCACAAACCCCTGGGCTGGATCCCTACCATGCTCCTACCTCCYATTTGAGATGTGCAGCTTCTACCTTCTTTTCCCTGTGTTGCTAGGGCCAAATCTCCATGGGGTTAGCAACACAGGCTAGAGGAGAGTGTTACCCAAAATGTAGTGTTCCTCAAATCCCGGCCACTTCAGCCTACCATGCCATGAGGTACCACGGGGCATGGCCAAACCTGCCCACGTCCATGCCTRTGCAAGGAAAGCTGAGGGGGTACCACGGCAGGGGTGTTGCAAGGTTATACAAGGGCACTGCACAAAGCTAATGTGCGCATGCTTGCTGACGTGTCCCAGAGGGTCCCACTGTTTGGCCAGATGGCTCATAAGCCAGTGGGATGGCAGGGAAGGCTGGTGGGCATTTGGGCTATGCTGGCCTGGGCCCTGAAGGTGTGAGACTGCTTGGCTTCTGCCCTAGCACAGCCCCTGGCCCGACAGGGCAGCAGGAAGGGTTTCTAGGCAGGTCTTCTCCCACAGCGAGCCGTGGTGCAAAAAGGGAAACAGCCAAGCAGCTGAGGGACCCTCCACTTTCCTGCGGAAAATGTAAGGCAGCCCCATCCCACACCTGCCTCCATCAGAGGCAGGATCACAAGACAGATCAGTTAGCACTTCCAGCAGCTCAGCTGAGCGACAGCGCCGGGCCGGGAGGCCAAGGTTTTGGTGTCAGCGCTACAAAGCGTGGCAGAGGGGAGGGGGGCACGCAAGGGTGCCCCTCTCTATACGCTTATAAATAGCCGGCTGCAGAGACTCAAGTGGCACACCACGTGCCTCATGTCCCAAGTTCCTGGGAGACCAGCACGCACAAACAGCAGCTCTCCTCTTCCTCTGAAGGAGCCGATCGAGTGACTCTGGCACCCACATCACAGGTCAGAGCTGAGAGGTCAAGAGGCAAAAGCAAGGGCCGCCCTGTGCATCTCTGAGAAACTACATTTCCATAAATATTGGTGCAATCTACAAGTCTTGCTGGATCCCCAGGTAATATGAGAGATTCCTGCTGTGCCTCACAAGGCAAGTTAGTGAGATGATCAGACAGCTCGGGCCAAATCCATCTCCAAGTCCCCGCTTGTGCTCACACAGAAGACAATAACAGATCCTGCATGTATCAAGAAGAAGCAGCTGGTCCATGAGTTGTGCTAAGTGCCCGGATCATACATCCACGTACATCTTTGCCAAGCATAGGGGTTGCTCTCAGGCAAGCAGAGCTGCAACAGGAGCAGGACTGGTGGGGCAGGAAACTGGCCCAGCTACAAGAGGGGTGGTGCATGTAGCCTCGCGATGGCAGGTGGGAGAGCTCTGCATTTCAAGCACCACTTTCTGGTGGTGAAGCTAGGGTTCAAGGACAGCTGAGGTCTGAGCCTGTGGTCCAAGGCACTAGAGGGCATCCATGGCAGAGGGAAACTGCACATGTAAGGTGCCTTTCATCTTGGTATTTTTAAAGGGTAAATCACTCATTTTTCATTAAATGAGCTCAGTGGTCTTTGATGCGTGTTCAGTGCCCTATCTGCTCAAGAAAAGAAAGACCTTTGCTTTTCCTTGCCTTTCCTTCTCTCCTGCCCAACCCCATGTCACACTCAGCAGCTCTGTTCCAGCAGCCTGAATTCATTTGCACAAGGCGTCACAGCCCCACCAGAGCCCTCCTGGACCAGGAGATTTTGTTCTGTAGCTAAGCTCTGCTTGGTGTGGTTTGGAATACGACTCCTTCCTCCAAGGGGAGACGGCATATTTACAAAAAGCATGCTTGGGCATAGATGGGCTCTTGCCTCAAAAGTCACACATAAAAAGAAATACCTGCAGTTCACCTTTCAGCACACTCCCTGTTCCCTGCACACCCTGTTCACTGCAGGCAGCAGCTGCCCCAGGATAGCTGCAAGCAAGCACTGGTAATGGCAAGGGAGTAACTCCAAAGGGCTTGATTGAAAGAGGTTTAAACTCCCCTAACAACCCTCCACAAAGGTCCCATATCCTCCAGAGCACTCCCATGCTAATCCTCTCTCAAGAGTGGCTGCTATATTTAGGTATCTAAATGAGACAGAGTGGCTCTTTCCAAAAAGAGTAAGTTTGGGTTACATAAATACAGAGAGACACTTAAAAGCTGTGTTTTCAGGTCCTTGGACTGTCATAAGAGAGCAGCAGAGATGGGGACGGTCCCCTGACGATCTGTGTTTCGTTTGTTTTGAACTCTGTTCGATATGCTGCCCCTCAAGTCAGATAAGTTTCTACGTCCTTTAGGCCAGTTGGCCCCATTTAGCTTGTGGCAATGGGTCTAAGCTGCAGTGAGAGCACCTTGGCAAGCCAACCTTTGCTGGTGGCCTCCTGAGAGGCTCCTCTGTGCCCAGGTCACCAAATGGCCAAGTGAGCGTAAACCAAGAGGGAACCGGCAGAGGGAACTCGTCATCCCCTTGGGCACTGCTCTGGACTACTCTTGGGCAGGGCAAATCTCCCCATCCCCAAGCAGCATCACACCTCACACCTCAGCTCACGTGTGTACAGGCACCGCATGAACGGGAGTGCTGCCCTGCGGAGACGAGCAGCTTGGGGGCCACAGCCAGGTCCCCACCACACTGACGCCAGCTGGGCAAAGAGGAATCACACAAATGGAGAACATATAACCACWGACAGGCCAGAAAGCAAGAAGAGGAGGAAAACACAGATGTAAAGAGGCACCCAGAGGACTGCTGAAGATCAAGCAATGAATGAACTGAGCAGCTTGAGCCCTCCATGTCTGCACTGCCTGAGCAGTTCCCCTCAACATCCCTCCCAGCTCTGCTACTAACTTCCTTCCTCTTGCATCTAGTTGATTGAAACCTCTGGTCGGAGCAAGGAGAAGACCCATGCATGTGAGCATGCCCCGTACACCCACCGCTTCTCCTCCTGCATCCAMAGGGCGACTGCAGGGCAGAGGCTGTCCCTGCTCCAGGGCACCCAGGGCGCAGGGTGCCCACCAGGACCGGGGCCACCAGGGGCTGGTGGAGCAGGCTGGCTGTTAGTCATTAGAAAAGTAACTTCTTCACTAGAGCTGTTTGGTAACACTCATAGCTGGAGTTTCTGCGGACATGTACCAAGCGCTTTCATTTTCAAAACATATATAAATAGACATACATAATCCTTCCTAAAAGGACATGACCACAAGAAAAAAACAGCTTTAAAAGYTTTACAATCATCCGAAGTTTCAGACTAAGAAAACCACACAGTTTTCATAGGTCTGATCTCTGCTACCTGGGAGATGGGTGATGGCAAATAAAAACACATGTGCCAGTCTCCTGATGGGACCCCCATGTACACAGAAACTTCCTTTTAAAGAAATACATTTGCAATTTCTTCTTTTCCTTATTAGCACCGTTAGGTCGTGGCTATCTGTGTATAAGCAGGCTCGCAAGGAGATATGATGCTACTTGGTTTAAATCTCCAGCTCCAGCTAAGCAGAGCTCTGTGGTTCACATTTTTCAAAGGCAGGTTTAAAAATCCTCTTGCCATTAAGGCTGGAACGTGCCTCTCTGAACCACAGGCACCTCACAGGCAGGGCTGCAGGCCTAAAGAAAACGAAAGCAGCTAAGTAGATGTGGTTTAAAGAGAGCCGATAGTAATGCAAAGTTTAATTAGCTTAAATCAAAGGACCATGAAAGTTGCAAACATTTGCACTGAGGCTTTGCGAGTCCCAAGAAATCAGGAGAGAGAGACTCGAGCTGGAACAAAGTTCAGGCCAGCCACGCCGGTGCCAGGTGAGCAACCTCTGTGTGGCAGGAAAGGGCACGTCAGCTGGTCTGGTACAAATCACTGCTCAGCCCCCCCGCCGCGCTCTCCGCTGTCCTGGTTTGCCCCYGAGCCAGCGCTGAATGAGATCGAGCAGAGCAGAGCTGCGAGTGCGGAGACTTCAACCACCGGGAACGGCTGAACGCCCCCCGCGCGGGCTGGGGGGCAGCGCCTCCCTCCCGGCCGGGCGCGCGCGGCGGGTCC
>NW_028186657.1:2028371-2033412 GCF_003343005.1 Rhea americana
GGGCCGCCTGGCGGAGCGGGGCCCCCTCCGCGAGCGCCGCGCTTCCACCCCTCGGCTCGTCGCTGTTGTCCCAGCGCGCCTACAACCACCGCTCCAGCCCGATCCCAGCCGCTGCGTGCGCCAAACCAGCCCGCTGGCCGGGGCCAAGCCCAGCCCCGCTCCGCGTCTCGGTGCGCGCGAGGCCCGCGGCGGCGTCCCGCTGCGACGTTTCCTGACACGCTCTGCCCTTCCATCTGCGGTTTGCTCTAGAAGAGTAACGTAACTCACTCCTACCTAGGCACTTTGATTAAAAATAAAGCGAGAACGGGCCCAGCAAAACGACGGCTGGGGCCAGGGCCACGCTGCCTCCTCCGAGCAGGAGCTCCCCCCCAGCCCGGCTCCAGCCGCCGGACTTGGCTCATTCCCGACACGACTCCCCTCCCGAGAGGGCAACCAAGTGCCACTTGCAGGCAGCGAACCTCCTCCTCCGGGCAGGAGGGAGAAAAAGAAATGTGATTCGAGGCAGATGGGCTTCCTTCCGTCCGAAACGCGCAGCCGGCTTCCCCCCGCAACCGCTCCGACCGCAGCATGCAGCCGGAGCTCAGTGCCGGCTGCGCGCGCCAGGATGCGCTGCCCTCTCCCCTGCATCTCCCCCCGCCACAGGATTTCCTTGCTCTTGATGCGCATGAAAATTCGGAAATGAGGGTTCCTCGGGGACGAGGCAGGGAAAGCAGTTTCGGTGTGGAGAATGGATGACACCSGCTCCCCAGCCCTCTCCCACCGCCCCTGCCCAGGCCGAACGGGGCTCTTCAGCCTCTCCAGGCAATGCCTGGGGAAGCAGAAGCAACAGAAACGATGAACTTTCTGCAAACCGAAACAGGAACTGAGGTGTCTGACCAGCAAAGCCTTCTCAGCTGGAGGAGCTTTTCTGTCCAGCACGCTCAGTGTCGCTGCAGGCAGCGAATTCACAGCATAGAAGCGACGCAGGGGAAGAATTCAGAAAATGCATCCTAGCAGAGATATGCTACCCTGCAGCCGTATTCACCGCAAGGGCCAGAGGCTCTGGTTTTATCCTAAGCCACTTCAGCGGGAAAACATGCATATATAAAGTACGTACTGCTCCATCCCAGGGGAAGCGAGAAGTGTCACATCAGCCCTCGCAGCACACCAGGGTCTCTCCCACTTACGTTACGAGGAGAAGCCACCATCACACGAGATTCTTCCTCACCACCGGCAAGAGGCCCTCTGGCTCCCTGCTGCGCAAAGGGAAATGCATGCCAGACRCAACCACATGGGTGGGAAGGGTGTCGGGAAGGAAGTGTGGGTACACACGGGTGGACATAAAAAGCACCTGTGAAACTTCAGCAGGATCTTTATTGTCCTGCCCTCCGGCACTCRGCGCCAGGGAGCATCTTCCCCTGCAGAGCACGCCTCTCCTCCGGGCGCAGCCCAGCGTCCAGCACCCGCCGACACAGGGGAAGCAAGATAAGCAAAACGTTTTCCCCAAGCCTCACAGGGCTGCCTAGGAGCCAGCAGTGATCAAAGGTTAGTCTGGCTACCAGCGGGGCCATCCGACATACCCCAAGGGCTGAGGCGTCTCGGTGCCCCTCCGCTTGCACGCCAGCAGACACTCAGGACACTGCAGGGGGAAGACCCCCCGCCAAGGATTTTTCCATCTCCTACAGAGCCAAGGCTAAACAGGGAGATCTCTAGCTTTTATTTTTTCCTTATCTTAATTCTAAAGTGAACCAGTTTAATGTAAGAGTATTGATAGCAGCAGCAGCTCAAACCCAGTAGCCTTCTGCCTGCAGAGGTGAACGGAAATGGAGCAGGAGTAGGGACGGGGCCAATAAGACTACGAGCAGAGCCAGATCTGTGCAAAGTCCTTGGCATTTCTTGGAACTTCCCATTATAAAAACAATAAATAAATAATAATTTGTGTGATCTCATGGCCGGAGCTCAGAAAAAGTGCTGAAAAGCAGAACAGCCTTGTGATAAGCTAATTGGGCAGACTATTACCTGGTGCCCATGGCACGGTGGCACTGCTGTCCCTGAAAGTAGGTCAGTTTACCTCACCTGACCATCTGCGCCATTAACTTTAACCTTTAGTCTTTGGCTCATTACTACGAGCAGAGGCAGTTTAAAGCGTATTCTTCCAGACACTCACAAGGYGGGAGTTTGCCAGTTTGCAGGTGATGGGAACCATCTTTCTAGACCTAGTTTCAAAGGAGAGGTGCTGGCCACCTGGGGTGCTAGTGTGGGGCTCACCGTCCTCTCTGCCTGCAGGCAGCCGAGACCAACCGCTTGCCACGCTTCCACCGAGGGCCGTGGGGCCGTGGCGAGGACGAGGTGCTGCCGGCCGGGGACCTGCCGCTGCCAGCCCGCCTGCTTGAGCACCAGCTCCAGGGCTTAGGAAGTTCCCCCTCTGCTAAATCACCTCATTCCACCCAACAATCACGAGAAATATAAGCCTGCACAGTGTTGCCATGGAGCGGGTCTAAGCCACGTGGACGGAGGCCTGAAGTGGATTCCTCCGATAAATGCATTTACCCACTGGGGTCCTCGCGGCACCTCCGTGTCCCCCAGCCCCACGGATGGGCGGGCTCCTCTCGCCTGGCCACGGCCGTCCCAGCGGCAACCAGGGACCGCACGTGTCGCGGCCCCAGCAGAGCCGTCAGGCTGGGGACAGCCCTCTGCAGGGACCCAGCCGCCGTCCCCGCTCCCGCGCGCCCCCGGCGCGAGCTCTGCCGCGGCCGTGGGAGAAGCGCAGCGTTTGGGAGCCGTGCGGGCTCCCGTGCCTCRGCGCTAGCCGGCAGCAGAACGACTGGCGGCCCGGCACGCCGATATCCAGGAGCCGAGCGGAGGGAGCGCGCGGCGTCCGCTCGCCAGCCCCGACCCGGCTCGCAGGCAGCCCCAGCGGCCCGCGGGGGCACAGGCACCCTCTGCTCCAAGGCAGGACAGGGCTGGGGGAAGGGACGGGCTTCCTCAGGTCCCGGGGCATTTTTCATCGGACAACTGACAGCACTTTAAGTGCCAGAGCAAGCTGAGTTTCTAACTACAAAGAGGCTTTTGACATTGGAAAGGTTAATGTGGGAGATAAATCAGTCTCCTTCACAAAGCTTCCTTTGCTAGAGGCGGGAGGTTAAGACCTTAATTATTCACCTGTTGGAGGGACRCCTTTCCATTACGGCACGACGCAGGGAAGGGATGTGGAAGCACAGCTGAGAAAAGCCTCGCCGCGGCAGAGCCACCGGGGCCTGCCGCGACGGGGAGCACGAGGAGACGTGCTGGAAAGCGCAGGACCTGGGAGCAGGCAGCTCCGCGCAGAGGCTCTCGACGGGGCCAGATTTCGGGCTTGTCCTCCTCCCCCCAGCCCGCAGCTGCTCCCTCCCTCTGCTCCTAGCGGCTGCTATCTCCCAACGGCAGCGGGCGAACCCAGCAGCATGCTGCGCTCTCAGTCGCTCACATCCACCGCCGCGGCACAAGCAGCCGCCGGGATCCCAAGCAGCCGCCGCAGAGCATCCACCCGCCGCGTCGCGAGGCACCGGCGTGGCGGCTGCTAACCGCCAGGCTCAGCAGTTACGACTGTATCGCCTTCCCGCGCGGCCTGCGCCCACTACACATGCRCCTCGCTTCCCCGGAGCGGGCGAGGAAGCTCTGCAACCTCGGCGGTGCAGCGAGCCTCCGACCCAAATTGCAGCAATGCAGCTGAGCTCGCAAAAGAGACGCTTTGCGCAGGCCCCCGGGCTGTCTCGGAAGTCCAGGCCCCAGTACAAAAATCTTCTTTGAGAGAAGAGCCGCTCATAACAAAGCGGAATATTGGTCCACCCAGTGGGGACTATCAGAAATTATGGATGTGTCTCCACTTCATTATTGACAATAACAATTTACCTGACATACTGCTCGTCAACTAAGGGCTTCGGCATGCCCTCTCCACTCATCAATGGATTAAGCTGTTAGAGGGAGGCTGAGAAGTTAAAGAGAGAATATCTTATTTCAGTTCCTGTGATCTTTAAGCATCTCTCCAAGAAGCAGCCTCATTTCTTCCCTCCCCCCCCCAAGCACTTTGTTTGGAGTATTTCAACAAATCGAAACCAGAAGAGTCAAACTGCTCCTCACGCTTCCAGGGATGCCAAGGGGACTCTCTAGCCCCTCCGCAGTGCTCTCAGTAGAGCCCGAATGGCTGGCACAAACCAGCTACGAGCAGCTTTACCCCTTTGAGTTGCAGAGAGTTGCACAAAATGGATTAAGTGAGCCCAGGAATCACACATTTTGAGTCACTGTAAAATAAACCCACATTTTTTTATAAAAAGAAAAAGGAGGGGGCAGGAGAAAGGTGCATATCAAGTGAAAAATCCTGATTTTTTTCTGTAGCAATGCAGTTACCACGTGAATCATGACTGTCCTCAATATGTAAATAGAGGTTAGCAGGCATCCTCAGCACAATCCCATATAATTAAGAGACCAGTGCAAATGTTCATGTTAAACCTTCACCACGCATCTCCAGGAGCCTTCCTGAGGATTCCTCCACTGGGGAGGACGGGATCAGCTGGCACCCACATGCATCTAACTGTGCCTTTCTGTAAGCCTGCTGCAAAAGGAAAGATAAGGGAGAAGCATGCGGAGAGAGGAGGAAAGATAGTGGGGAAGAGCCGGAGTTCTTCAAGATTTCCACAAAGGAAATGGTAATATTCATGATCTCATGGCCTCCTGACATTGTAGCCTCTTAGGATAATCTGATCCTGTGCTGGAACACTTGGGACTTTGCGGAAGCAGCTTTCAGGCTTCATTGAGAAGTCAGTAACCCAGTTGTAAGCAGAGGCTAGTACAGTAGTAATGGGGAGAAACGTCAGAGGCAAGCTTGGGACCCGCCTCCCGTTTATAGTTAAAAAGAAAGCATGTGACAGCAGCCAGGGCTGGAGCCTTCACTGCAGTTTTATCAGAGGTTAAGGTACAAGCACAACACACTTACAACTTCAATCATTTCTTAAGCAAATGCATGCAAATCATAGCTGGAGGATCTTTCTTCCCCCCTCCCCTTTTCTTTCTTTTTTTTCTTTTT
>NW_028186657.1:2033447-2035110 GCF_003343005.1 Rhea americana
TTTTTTTTTTTTACCAGCCCTTAACTCTTCTGTGCACGTGGGGGACAGAGAGGAAATGCAATTATCCAGAGCAACCTCCATGCCATAAAACAAACACAGGCTGCATAGGACTTCTACGGAAACCTGCAGCAGTCTGCAAACATGTATTTGCTGCTCTTAACATTATACACCCAGCAGACGTCAGACTAGCACTAACCCTATGCATGTGCATACGGCATTCCCTCTAATGTAGTACATATATGGGAGAGGGAGAGAAAGAGAGGGGACAAACATAGCAAACCTTATTTCAAGAGATGCCATAAAAATGGTCTTATTTCACCACAGGCCATTTCATAGTCCCAAATTTTGCAGGGGGTGCTCACAACATGGTGGATTTGCACCAGAGAAGGCTGACAGTTCTGAGGATTTTCTGCTTTTCYGTTAACAGTCCCCTTTCAGAATAAGATTGAAATGTCAAATGCCAACACAAAGAATTCAAGTGAAACAACTCTTCAGATATGTGCTGCAATCATACAAGCTTTTCACTTCATATCAAACAYTCAGGGACCATGCATGTTATCACCAGGACGCAGAGCCAGGAACTTTCACCTGCCTAGAGAGTAAAGAAGCTGGTGGGAACTGCAGCCTTTCTGCAATACTTTGTAGGGATGACATCCCACAGAATCAGCCTGCTATTCTCTAACCAGTAATTTCTCTCCAGTAATAATAAATCCTTCCATATCAGAAAACATGAACCGCTTACAAAATCTTCTCGGCCCACTTCTCACCTCTCCTGACCCTTCTTCTGGAATCAACCTGTCAACAGCTCTTAGTTAACAACCAAAGTTGCCACCTCCCCCTACTCTGCCCCCAGCAAACTGACCGTGTGCTATGCCAGGCTGGAGGGCTCTAGAGCAGGTGTGTGCAAGGAGAGGCACTGGTACTACATCAATCTAGCTGGTGGCAAGATCTGCCTGGTTCTGTCTGGCACATGCACCAGGGGCAAATCTGATTTACCGAGTCTTGAGGTCTTACTTGTTTGGGACCCAAACAGCAGGATTAATCCCCCCTACTTTCCCCCTCCACACACACACACACACACTCACACACTCCYGGTGTTTGCAATCCCAAAGCTAAATCGGTGAGAGAGCAAGGGCTGGGATGAACATGTTAGCTTCAAAATTGAAGCTCTTTTGTAATCTGCGGTTATGAAAGTGAAGGGCTGGAGGGATGATATGTAACTACAGAAAACTCTTCCCACTTGCACCAGGCTCATCAATCCGACTGCGAAATGCGTGGTTGTGCTCCAGATCAGTCACGGCTCTTGCTACTGCCCGGCTCATTGTATAGTCTCTCTCTTCCACCCCCCAAAATGGAAAAGCATGCAAGCCCTATAGCCAGCACGACTCGCTCTCGTGATTGTGCAGGAGCTGCCAAGGAGCCTTAATCTGATTTTAATATCCAGCTCCGTCCAAAAGGGAGCCGATCCAGATTTTGGAGTTGCTTATTTGCAGCACGAAGACCCCTGTCCCTCCCTCCCCCATTCCTCCCTCCCGCCATCCCCCAGATCCCAGCCCGTATGCGTGTAACTGACGCTCGGCATGACTCATCCCACAGCCGGCTCCTATCTGCCCCCACCGCGCAGCCCCCCGCGGCTCCCTGCGGAGCGCCGCGCGTAGGGGCC
>NW_028186657.1:2035905-2077902 GCF_003343005.1 Rhea americana
GGAGCACGCTTCCCTTGCGCCAGCCCGGGCGGCTTAGCCGCGCCGGCGGAGCGGAGGCTGCCGCCAGGTAACCGGCCCGGCTGCAGCGCTGSCCCCTCGGAGAAGCCCTCTGGACCTCCCCGGGCTGGTTCGCGGCAATAAACGCTGCGCCCGGCGCTAAGGTGGAAGGATTGGCCTGTAAAACYGGGGACGCCGGGCTCCCGTGGCGCTTCAAGCACTCCCGTGAGCCTGTCAGCAATCTCTGGATTGCACCTTATTGACATATAAATCCTGACAGCCACTGGATTTGCTGAGCCGGGGACATTGAACTGATCTTTATAGCTGTAAGATCAGCCTTGGATATACAGGAACAAGGTCAGGTGACTGAAAGTGAAAAGTAGACAGGAGCAAAAGGTCTTCAGATTTTCTTTATTTCCATTTAAGTGCTGTTCTGTCTGTTACAGGAAGCATCTTGATGTCATATGCATCATTTTCTCTCTCAGGTTTTGAAGCACACACTAAAAGCCCTTTCAGAAATAATTAATGACCAGACCAAAATCTCATGAATGTTCTATTTACCTACCTTAGCAATTACACAGGAGAGCAGGGCTTGGCAATGCAGGCTGAGTTAGCTGATACACAATCACCCAAGTGGCAACACCTGCAGACAAATGGGTCCAGATCCTCATATCCCATCGGATGGGCCTGTAGGATATTTAGGTGCATAAACGGCTGGTGGAGGAAGGAAATACAGAGTGATCTAGGTGGACAGCTTTCTTGTGTGCTCTCAGGGATGAACAGGAGTTGCTTCCTGTTGTAACCCTCCAGCACTAAATTCTTGCTGCTGATGAACTTTGTCTTGCTTTTGTTTCAAAGGGTGGGCTGTCCCCAGCCCCTCTTCAGACACCCGTTGCCTCCCTTCGGATCAGCACATGCTCACTGTTCTGTGCAGCAACACTGGATTTTCACAGTGACTCTGAGCCTGGCAAGCAAAGGAAGATGTCAGCAGACAGTATATGTTATATCATATGGCTGATGAGAGCAGGGAGCAGGGGCAGCCTGCCCACTGCGATGCAGAGACAGCATGAGGGAACCTGCCACCAACTCTTTCTTGTTGCTGTAGTACTTTATTACTAATTACTGTTATGAAGTAGTTTAACAGTTATGCAAGGCACTTTCCAAGCTGAGTTGCCAGTGGTAAAATTTCTCTTTCCTTAGGTGGGTTGTTTGGGCCCAGAAATTCTGCATCCAGCATTCACATCTATTACTCATAACAAGCATGGCAGAAAGTGGCAGGGCTCCTTGTCTGCATTTCAAAGACAGGAAGGGCCCAGAGAAGGAAATTGCCTTGCTCTGGGGCACATGCAATTACTTGCAGGCCAAGACTCTAATTCCCAGTTGACTCTATTGCCCAGTGATCTGGAGTGTGTTTCCCCCAGTCCCTCCTTGCAAATGATACATGTAGTGAACTCCAGAGAAAGAGAGGAAGCTAACTGTAAACAGAGGGGACATTTGCCCTGTCAGGGGGAAACGCAGGACTAGAAGACCTCATAGTAAAAACAGTCTTTCAGGAGGAATTTGTTGCACAAAAATTGAGATTCTTCTTCAAGTAACTTGTGATTTCCTATATACAGGTGGTACTCTGATAGGAAATAAACATTCATGGGGATTACTTGCCTGAATTTTTTTCTTTAATCAAGCCTGCTTAGTCTTATAGTTCAGAAATCCCTCTTCTCGTGTGAGTGTGCRCGCAGGTGAATTTCCCCTCTCTTTCCTTTCCACCAGGCAGGGTGAACACTTTCATCACTGCTCAGGTGCAACACAACCATCAGCTGGCATTGAGCGGCCCGGACACAGGGCTGCCTGTCCAGCTGCAGGGGCCGAGGTGCGAGAGGAGCACTGGGAAAGTAAAGCACGGCTGATTCTCTAGCGCTGGCTGATTTCTCCTCTGAGCAGAGCCAGTCAAGGGCATCTTCCAGCCAGATTGACAAAATTGAGCAAGGGTATCCATGCTGGGCTGCCCTTGTGTTAAGAAGCAGCCAGAGATCAGCAGAGCTGATGGAGAGAGATGGGGGCATCTCTGAGAGCCGGACTCACTGCTGGTTCTGTCCCTGAGTTTCAATGGGATCCTGCAGGACGAAGTACAGTTGCTCACGTGGCTGCAAGTCAGTGCTAACATGCTCCCAGCCCTGCTCCTGACTGYTCTGGACTTTTGGACAGTGCAAGTATTTTTCCGTGCCTTTTCTTCTTCGTCTATAAAATGGAGATCACAATACATCCCAGAGCTGTTGGGGGGATTGACTGAATAAAGTTCATAAAGGACTTTGGAAGCACCAGGAGGAAGGCAAAAGAGGACAGGATGTTATAGCTGGCATTATTTCCATCTCCTTAAAAGCCAGTCATGTGGCAGTCTTAGAAATACCCGACGTGGGTATAGAGCATGTCAGCTCCACAGTACGTTGATGCAATGGTGCGAATGGGATATTGTATACCCCCCCACACGCAGCTCTCTGTGTCTGTATATAGAGAGCGACTGAGCAGTTTCACTGTTAACTAGTTGCTCATGACTTTCTTTCCAAATCAAAACCTGAGTTACGCAAGCAGAAGAGCTGACAGCACTGGAGTCTCTATTGTTTTCTCTATTTATGTAATCAAAGAGGTGTCAGCCACAGTCCTGCAGAGACAAACCCCCAGCTAGGGCAGATAGGCCTTTCTCCTGCTGCTGTGTCCTTCCGCCCAAAGCAGTTTCTCTGCACCCCAGAGAAAGGAGACTTTCCATTCCACAACGCTTGTCAGAGTTACACACCCACAGCACCGATGAGGAAGAGCTGAGCGAGCCCTTTGCTGGGAAAGGCTTGTTGCTTTTTCTGCTTGTCACAAGATAAGGCAACTAAATTTCCTGATTTAACCGAAACAAAGAGGCACGGGGCTGAGGCCACTTACGGTGCCAGGAGCCTCGGGGCCCTCCTTGCAGGGTGGCCCCGGGCCGCGTGCTGGGGCACGCTGCCCCCGCACCCGCAGCCCTCGGTGCCACCGCTCTGCGCCAAGCCCCTGCCCTGGCATCACGTCATGTCGCGGTCAGGCATGATAACCGAGCCTTCTCCGGCATTTAACCGGCTTTGCAGCCAGCTGCCGTGGTGCAATGCTGGGCCCGGAGAGGCTGAGGATAGTATTACCAAGGTAAAATATAACAGGAAAAGTCTGCAAATGCCCTTTCCAAACGGCAGAGAGTGAGTGAAGTCATTAGGCCAGCGGTCAGGAGGGGACAGGGTTTGAACGTACCCTTAGCCTACCAAAGGCCAAATGTGGGACACCGACAGGAGCCAATGAAAGTCGGTTGAGCTGGAGACACCCAGCGCTGTGTAAACTCCCGCCTTCGGTTTCATGTTTCAGCTGCCTCTGTTTGTGGATTTGAAAGTGTTGTAAGGACCGGAGCGTGCGCAGAGTGAAAGGCAGGAGCGAACGGGTCTCGCTGGGTTTGGAGTAACCGCATCCTCAGCCGCGCATGGGTCTCCGCCGGCCCCCCGGGGTTTGACACTCTCCCTTGTCACTAAAATTACCATGGTGGATGCAGCCCCAGRGCAAATTTGCAGACCTTCCTGCCAAGGCTACTGGAACTCCTGCCTGGGTGGACTGTCTCACTTGTGGACTGTCTCGCTTGTGGACGGCAGGAGAAAGAGGCTCCACGCTTGGGGCTGTCCTTGCACACGGCAGGGTAAACTGGGAACCAGCTTAAGGGGGACATGCTCCTGAAGGTCTTCCAAAATCCTTCCTTAAAAATAATCTTCATTCAGGTGGGGTGCTAACTGGAGGCACTGCTCCCCATGGAGSAGACAGTGGTTAGTAATGCCGTGGCCTTGGGTTCACTGAGTTTCTCCATTTGGCTCCTTTCTGCCGGAAGGGAGCCCCAAAGCTCCGCTCAGCACTCAGGTTAACATTGTCCTTCACAGGCAGGTGCGAAGTGCAAGGGATCTAGCAGGACTTTTTCTGTGTGCTTTATCTGTCAGATAGCTCCTGACCAGCCGTGGGCACCTGAAAGCTCCACATCTTCCTTCCTTGTTCAAGAGATGAAGTATCCGCAATGCTTAATGATCAGGGAGGAGTGAATTCCCATGAAACAAATGGGACAATTTGCACCACTTGGTCCCTCACTCCCTTCCTACTTCCTAGGTAGAAACTATACCCACGGTTCATGTTGCTCATGTTCACTTTACCAAGAGGCTGAGGAAATAGCCTGTTAGGTTGGAAGAAACCTGGGAAACAAGAGAATAGCTTCAGAGGACAAGTGGATGCCAGCCTGGGATCCTGGCTGTGAGCTTTGGCTTGTCCTGCGATTTGTGCAGTGGTTGTGCTCGCTCTGAAGTTGCTGTTCCAGCTCATAAACTCAGACTGTGCTCCAGCCCTAGCGGTGTCGGAGGGGCACAATCGGTGAGTGACACTCCACCGTGCTGGCAGAGCCCCTCGTGYAGACACACTTGGGCTCCACATCTGCCTGTGCCATGGCAGAGACCCCCTCCAGCTGCTCTCTCCCTGGGAGTGACCTGCGTGCCCAAAACATTTACACAGAGCCAGCTGGGGCAACTGGGCAACCTCGGTAGGTTTTGCCTCGTGAATTAGGCAGAGCTCCTATGATCTGCACTGCGAGCAGTAACCCTGCGCCCAGCCTGGCTGCATGCGAAGGAGGGGTCTCTCCCTGCCCCACGCCGCTGGGTTGAGTCTGCTGCAAGGCCTTTTCCCTGGAGCAGAGACAGGCACTTGCTGCTGTGACCCCAGCAGAGGAGCCCATGGCCAGCACTGACAGTGTGCTTCGGGTGAGATGTGGACAAGTGGGGTGATGTTGTACAGGACCACAGCTATGCTAATTTTGCAGCTTACCCTTCTCCGAAACTGCATCCCAGCACAAACTATAGCGCTAAAGTCGTGCAGGTATTATAGAGAAACCCATGAGGAAAGAAATGTGGTGGTAAAGGGATTAAGAAGCAGGTTGTAGATTAGCTATTAGAACAGATGGGAATTTCCTGAAGCAGGGAGCAGCATGCAGACAGAGCASAGGAGGTAGGAAAGGCTCTTGTGCGATGGCTCATGCTGCCCGCTAGCTGTGTGGGCCGAGCAAGGAGCCCAGGGTGCCCGTTGACTCCTTATGGCGTTTTTAGTGACTCACATTTGCCTGCGGGAAGAAACAAACAACAGCTGAAGCAGGCTGCTCTGCTCCCGGGCGCTCCGGAGCTGGCCTCCCAGCGCGAGCACGCGCCTCCGCATCACATGCCACCGTGGGGACCGGTGTGCCACTGTGATAACCGGCCCCGCTTGGCAAGAAAAAGTCCTCACTCAGAGATTCTGCTGCTCTGTAAGCCTGTCTTACATCCTGATGCAGAGACCCACACYGTCCCCTTCCCATTTTGCCTGGAGGTCAGAGATGTGCCTCCCCGCAAGCAGCACTTGCTGCTTCGAAGGCAGTCTGGAGTGCTAACGCTCGGAAGCGATTTGCTTGCAGGGACCAAAGGGAGCTGTGCCGTATGGCATGTGTCCCTCACAGTTACGCTCTCGCTGTGGCTGAACTCTGCTTCCCTGCTGCACTGTGCAACTGCTGCCTCTTACACGCTGCTTACGGTGGCTGTCAAATCCCATCGATGTCACCTCACTGTCCCCTTGTCGGCCCGCCTGCATCAKCTTTCCTTGCTGGGCTGCCTCTGGCCCTAGCAGCAGTTCCTGGCATCCCTTCGCTGCAGGGTCCCTGTGGTGAGCAGTGTCATTTCACACAACGGGTGCTGAGCTCCCTGCGTGCTGCTRTCCCAAGACTTGGTTTGGCCTCTTGCAGGGTCTTCAGAGTGGCCGTACCTCCTACCCTGAGCTGCTTCCTCCGAGCTGGTGAGGATCTCCCAAGGAGCAGTGCTGGGGCCCCGTCTGCTGGAGATGATCCAACCCCTGGGTTGTCCTGCATGTTCTCATCTCCCCAGCCCAGGGGGTATCCAAGCACCTTTGCTGGGGGCAGGCTGAGGCTCAGTGTGACCTCCAGGCAGGACTCTTTTCTTCCTCTGTATCTTGCAGAACATCATGTTCCCAATTGAACCTCCCACAGAGGAGCAAATAACCATTATTGCTGTCAATGCCACAACGGTCCCCATGGGCTGCCAGCCTCAGGGCTGGGGTCCCACACATGCTCCTGCTGGGACCCAGCCAAGGGGTCATGCAGCAGCATCCAAAGAAACATTGTGGGTTTTCTTCGGAAAGCCAGGGTGGGAACAAGCAGTCATGGGGCTGATGGGAAGGGCTGGTGTGGGTGCGAGAGCGGGGCTTTTTGGTGTGCAAGGGACAGGGACCCCRGGCGTCCCTGGCGCCCTGCCGGCACCACTCGCCGGCAGGACAGCAGCTGGGAGCCAGAGGCATCTCCGCAGTTCCCGGCACTGCCAGCCCCGCGAGCGCGGCTGAGTGCCTGCTCCTCGGCTCTCCGCCCCGGGAGGAGCGAGGGACAGGCAGGAGGCTGGCCAAAATCCCAAACCCGAAAAAGTGCCCGGTCCTGCTCTCCTCTGCTGATCCTGGCCCTGAGCAGAGTGATTCCTCATGCCTCTCCCCAGGGGGCTGTTAGGGTTTACCTAAGTGCCGGGCTCACTATTTTTATTTTYCTCCCTCTATTTAACTATCTCCTCCTAAAGAAGCATCATGATCACCTGAACAGATCCTGATTTTGCTGCCAGCAAAGGTGGCCAAAGGAGGAAGAAAAGCAAGGGAAGCCACTGTGGACCCAGAGCACTGCTGAATGAGGACTTTTTGTTCTTTAAACAGCAACTGCTGGCAGTGCTGCCTGTGGGCTCGTCTCCTTGCCTCATGGCTTGCAGCCCAGAGCGATCGGTGGCCAGGCTCTCCCATCTACTTCTGTCAAAGAGCCTTCTCAATAGCACCTCCCTCGCGATCATCCCTTCCTCTTTCATTAGTCCTGTTCCTAAAATCCACCACGGTGACTGACAGCAACTGTTCCTCCCTCCCACTGTTCTTGGAAGCTCTGGCTTTGGGGACACGGCCCTGAGCACCTGCRGTGGGTGAGGGCTGGTTACCCCTCAGATTCCTGCTTCCCTCTGACTCATAACGGAGCTCAGCAACCCGTGACTGCAGGCTGCAGCTCACCATGTGAGTCTRGGGGTGGACAGAGGATGCAGTGGAGGTCTCACCATGCCAGAGCCTCCCAGGAGGCAGCCAGCGATGCTTAAGGGAGYAAAGTGGATGCTCTTGAAAGACCAGCTGCCAGGCAGCACCTACGATGGGTGGGCAAAGAGCTGGAGGTGCAGTCTGGGAGGGGAACTGGGCCATCCTGCTCATAACTAAGTATTCATCCTTTTCATGCACTGGTGTTGTGGCAGCACCTCCTCAAYTCCCCTTTCTCGGCCTGGGTCGCAGACCTTGTTGCCCACAGCAGCCGTTACTCATGAGAGGTGCCTGCAGCCTGTCGGAGAGCGGTGGAGATCAGGATGTGAGCACAGTGCAGGCCGGAGGCCACGGGGCGTCGGAGCCAGTGGGTCCTGGCATGCCTCCCAGGCCCTGTGCAGACGCAGCTCTGCTGCTCCTCACAACACCTCAGCACTGTGTCCCTGGACACGAGATAGTTCAACTCTAGCCAGCTCTATAAATAAAATCATGCTCTTTTGTCCCACCAAATAGGCTCTCACTGGTTCTACTGATTCCTCCTTCTCCCTCCACTCATCCCTTTGATAAGTGAAGTAAGCTGCTAACAGCATGGGGAACCTGCATAGTCAGCCTCATGGAGAAAAAATGCCACCCCACCTCTAGTATCTCTCTTAGAGATAGCTGCTCTCCAACATTTTTCTCTCTCTGAACAGGCAACATCACTGGAGGAGAAGAAACAAAACTCCCTGTTGGAAGTTTGTGCACTAATTATTTATTAATCTCCTCCTCACCGTGCAATCTCTCACAGTGAAGTAGCTACCCTTAGCCACCCCTGCACCATGGTGAGATTGGTGGGAGAGCTCTGCTTGTACAAATTTCCTGCCACAGTCAAGGAAGTTCGGGGTGAGCTGATGCATTGCTTCCATTTCCGAGATCCATCAGCTGGTTTGGTTACAGCTGTACAAGCAGTTGAGAAAAGGGAGCCCATCTTGGAAACATCGGGTCCTGATCTTGGCACATGTTGAGGGCCAGTCCCAAGGGGATGTGGGCCCTCACGAAGTGATGTCAGCCAGAGAGGGACCTCAGCACTTCCCAGAACCAGGCTGTGTGTCAGTGCCCGCTTGCTGCAAGCAGTTATTTTGCACATAGGAGCTCCCTGTGCAGAGATAGCTAGCAACAGAAATAATGCAGCAAAATCACAGCTCACACAGTCTTCCTGGCACTTGAAAGTGTCTAGAGAGCTTAAAAAGCTGCAAGATGCTCTCATTACCTCCCTTTTCCCTGCTCTCTTTGCTACTCCTTGATTGCATTTCTGAAATCCCCTTTCTGGTGGGTGCAGCAGTTTCCCAGACAAATGATAACAAATTCACCGCGGTGAATCCTCCCCACATCTTGCAGCGGGAGGCAGGGAGGCCCGTGTGCTGCCCGCCAGCGCGGGGCTGCGGGTGACTCATCGACATGCAGTATGCAATTACAAAGGCAAGTGCAGGCCCCTACTGTTTTGCACAGGTATCTGTGTCAGCCAGGGCTATTTTGATCTCTTTTGTGCACTCTCGGCTCATTAGAAAGGTAAGGAATACAGCCACGTATCTAATTTGCCTGCCACAGGGATGGGCATGGTATTCCCATAAGCAAAGAGCTAGGGGAGTGCATATTGCATCCAAATACCTGAATTACACAACTAAGGGGAGGAGGGAGTGGTGTGCAATTGCCCACACATTTTATACATTGAGGAACAAACACAGACATAAACTGAATGGAGACACAAAGAGATACAACATRACTGCACAGGGCCCATTATCAGGAGCTAAGTGGCAGGCGTGGAGAATTTAGAGCTGTTATTATTAGCGATGCTGGTAGCAGTAAAAAGGAAGCATCAGGGATGGGATAAAGCAGAGTTTGAAAACGGTCTAGCATGGAAAGACAGGGGAGGTACAAGAAAAAAAAAAGAAAAGAAAGACCATAGCAGTGAGTAGCAGTGATTTTTTCCTTCCCTGCTGAAGCAGATCAACTGCCGGCTCCGTGAGGCAATGTCTCTTTCCCATGATCTGTACATGATCCATCTCCTGTGAAGCTCTTAAGCCAGATCAGACTCTGAGAGTGAGATCTTTTGATTTCCAAAATGTTTGCCTAAGACTTTGCTCAATACTTCTCCCTCTCTTCTCTGCAAGCAGGAAGCAGCAGAAAGCCGAGGCGTTGAGAAGTTCTTGGACCAGCTCCAGAGGAGGGCTATAGCCCTCCAGCTGCATGCCTCATTTGCTCGAGGGGTTTAGCAAYGAGGGTTGTCACAACAGGGCAGCAGCTGCAACACAGGCCTTGCTCCTGGGGTGCTGCAAGCCGGCCGTGAGAGCAGCTCTACTATTGCACTAGCACTTTGTGCAGCAAAGTGCAGCCACACTGGGGTGGACTGGGAGCAGCCCTCCTGAGCAGGCCAAGTTTCTCTGAGGCACACCAGGCCCCTGATGTGCCTGGGATGGGCAGGGGRGAGATATGTAGCATGGACCACTTTGTGTCTGCAGTACGGTGGAGCTTGGTGTATCTGCTGTTTCTCCAGGGACCCCATATGCTGCCTGTTAGTGTGCTTCTTATGGCCTCTTTAAGTGTCTTGAAGATTAGTGGTGCTCATCACCCATCTGGGCTCAGGCACGAGTCTGCTGGAGGCAGCCATGGTGAGCAGCGGCCAAAGCAGCAATGACTGCAGAGCCGGGACCTGGAGAAAGGCTGGGAGAGGCTGAGAGGGCCCAGCACCCCAAGGAGCGTGTGCTTCAGCCGGCTGCCTTGGCCGTGCCCATGCCGATGTGGCCTGATGCCTGCCAAAGCCAGGGCTGCTGGAGACCTTTCACAGCTGCAGGGATGGACCCTTTGCAGGCAGAACACAGGGCCAAGGCTGCTGCCAGCCATCTCCTGTCTTCTGCATCACCCCTCTTCTTTTCCCTTTCTTGGCGGTTAAGCCCGAAGTGATACGCTCATCTTCAGCAACCGCCAGACTCATGCTCCAGCCCTGAGCTGAGCGGGGAGGCAGAACCGGGAGTTGCCAAACTCCGCTGCTGAGCTTTGGCTGTCCTCTGTCCACCCCGGCCGCTCCCTGTGCCCGGCAGGGGCAGCGCGGGCTGCGGCCGCGGGTCCCGTCGGGAGCCGGAGGACGCTCCCATCTCGCCCACGTGCTGGGGCCAGCTGTACAGCACCGCTGGCACCTTGGTGTCACGGAGCGAACGGCCTGCAGGCCTCCTCGTGGGCACCTGCCCAGAGCCCAGGGCACCTCCGCACTCGTGGCACAGCTGTGACAGGGGAGGGACCGCGACCGGAGTCAGCGGGAACAGGGCTGCAGAGGTGCAGTCGGCGCAGCTCCCTCCAAGGGAAGGGGAACAAGCAACGTGAAGGGCCTCCACCTCTYCCGATCCTCCCCAGACAGCTCCTGAAAGGGGAGAAGTGCTGCATTGTTTTGCTGGAAAAAAATCATATTAATCATCTTCAGCACCGACTCCTTGGCCTTTGTCACAGTTTAGTGACCCCACCACCAGCTTCATTTTAAAAGCGTTATTTATTTTTACTACAATCTAATCTAAACAGTGACATTGTCATGATGGTAAAAATAAAAAGGTAGCGGTTGTCAAAACCGTCAGCATTCGCCGGAAATGGGAACCCAAAGGTGAGGGCACAGGCTGGGACCTGACGAAGGGGCATGACTGCTGATAAAGAAAAACTGAAAATGCTCAGCTTAATTTCGCAGTCCAGCCTCAGTTGCAACACTGGGAAAGGAGGAAATGTCCAGCTATTGTGCAAGGCAGCACATGTCTGCAAGGGATGTGCAGCTCAGGAAAAGAGTGCCTGGAAAGCAAGACTGCGTGCTTTTCTTCTACATACAGGTAGACTTCTTATACTTTTTATTTTCTAGATGGTTAGTAACATTGATTTAATTTATTGCATAAATAAATTAGCATGTATGTCATGTACAAATGTTATAAATACATTAGTTTGTTAAGCCCTTTTATAAAAGGAACTGTGTAAAATATCTAGGGTGTATTGGGCTGATTTTGTGTTAATAACAGTAAGAAATATTGCCTGTCTGTATGAAGCTAGCTTTTCATGGCGCAGATTTGACAGCGTGCGTTCAACCAATGCGTGGCCGAGGACCTGGCACCCGGCTGCACCTGCATCTGTCTGTGCAGCCGCAGTTGTTCACGGGACACCGTTTCACACCCCAGACTGACTCATGATCAAGCCAAGATTGTCAGGCTCGACCAAGACCTTGAGGTTGTCCCTGGAAAAGKCTTCCTCTCACATCTTGTCTAGATAGCTCCTGCAGAAAGCATGCACGGCTTCCGTTCCCAAGGCTTAAACCCAAAACTGTATCAAATTAGGCAGGCTAAGAGAGGAGTTTGAGCAGGAAGTGCACATTGCTCTTTTCCCAAGCGTGTCTCCACTGCTTCCACCTCTTCTCTGCTCACTCTTGGAAACAGGGAATGTAAGGTCCTTACAGCTCTTCCTAACCCCGGTGCTGGGCACCGCTACTGCCTTGCTCAGGAACTGTACCTCTCCTTCCGGAGGATGGTAGCAAAGCTCTGCCAGAGCACAGCCCTTGGCAAAAATAACGTGTTTTCATGCAGACCTCTGCAGGTCTGTGTTTCCACAGGGTGGGACAGAGGGCAGGAGCCCCCAGCCCGCCAGGGCCTGTGGGCTTGGCGAGGGGCAGCCTGAACCCCGGCAGCTGCAGGCGCCTTTCCCACTGCACCAGGCTCTCCGCAGAGCCGGAGGGCAGCAGCCGCCCACGTCGGCCAGGAGGAAGCTCGGCTGCCCCAGCGGGGTCCTGCACCGCGTGGCCAGAGCCCRGTGGCTCTGCGGCCCCTCTTTTGGGCTTCAGTGGCACCTCATCATCTCCAGGGCCACAGCCTGCCCAGCCCGGCTCACGCAGCCCCGCGCTGCAGCTCCTTTCCCTGCTCTGCACTGCTCAGCTGACTCCTCCAGCAGGACCTTTGCTTTTGGCAGGGCCAGGCAAAGGCAGGATGCCACTCCAGGACTCCTTTCCAGTGCCGTTTCTCCCTGGATTTTCCCAACCAGCTTTATTTGCAGGCGGGAACTCTATGATGGGCTGCATTTGAATGCTGCTTCACCGGAGTGGAGTGCAGCCATGTCTGGGAGGAAACAAAACCAGCATTCATGGGTGGTCATTTAAATTCTCAGCAGCTGTTCCACCCCGGCACGCTCGTGCCCTTTCTTAGTTGCCATTCAGGGATACATTTGAGGCTTTTTCCTTAGGGCAGTGGGAGACCTGGTCTTTGAGCCGGTTCACCTGCGAGCAGCATTCTCCTCCTCATCCTCCAAGCTGAAAACAGGGCATGAGCCGGGCAGGTGGGCGGGCAGTGCAGAGCCGGGGGTGCTCCTCGCTCTGGGGTCCGTCGCCGCCCCTGGCGGGTTGATGCCTCGTGTGTGCCTCTTCCCTGCCCCGAGGCACGGTGCGTCTCCTGCCTCCTGCCTGGGCTCTGTTCCAGACATGGTCCCCAAATGGCCCTGATGGCTGCCGTGGAGCGACGACGCCTCTGCCCCACGGCAGGGGAGTTACCTGCACGGTTTTGGCAGCAGTATTCGAGAACTGAGCCCCTCGCGGGGGGTTAAGCTGTCGCCGCTGGTGTGCCTCCTCCGTCAGCCCTGGGTGACTGTGCAACGCGGCTGCAGGGCTGCCTGCAAGCAGCTGAGGGGGACGGCGGTGAGCGGTGCTCGCCCCAGCACCCGCCCGGCGCCCGGCTGCTCCGGCAACTGCCGCGGAAATGATTTCACATCTCATCCCCACCGGGCTGGGAGAGAAGGAGAAAAATCCTCCCCCCGCCCCGGCCCCAGCCCATAAAGCCCGGCAGCAGCCTGGACGAACCCCCCACGCGCTCGGTGGTCGCCGCCGAGCCGGCCGGGCTTGCACGCCGCGGAGCACCGCGGCCACGCGCTGCTCGGTGCTGCAGCCGCCGGCGCCCRGCTCGCTCCCAGGCTCGCTCCTTCCTCGGGATCTTGCCTCATCCCCTCCGCCTCCGCGGAGGCCTGGTGGCACCGCGAGCCCAGCCCTCGGCCGCACGGCACCTTCTGCCGCGACGGCCGCCCGCCCCCCGCCGCCGCGGAGAGCCCAGCCCRGAGCGGCCCCGGCTGCAGGAGCCGAGCCGGGCGCTTGGATCCGGCGCACTCACACGAGGAAGAAATTACTGGCGCGCGTTTCGCCTTGCTCTGCTTTGGCGTAACGTGGCTGCTCCGCTCTGCCGGGCGGGCTGCGAGCACGAAGGGCCGTTCGGAGCAGTGGAGCAGGCGGCGGCACGCCGGACGGGCGGCAGCGGCAGCAAGCCGGCTGCATTTCTCCCAGCGGAGAGCGGCAGCTGCTGTGCCGAGCTGGTGGGCGAAACACTGCCTGCGATCGCGTTGCGGCTGCAAGTGCGAATGGGTTTAGTGGCCTCAGTTTAACTCCCATTCGTACACATTAGGGGGGAAAAAAGGGAAAAAAAAAAAGCAGTAGAAGAGCGAAATCGCGGCTCGTCGCGGCGCAGGCAGGCCGGGGCCGAGCGAGCCGCCCCCGGCAGCAGCCGGGCTGAGAGGTGCCGGCCGGCCGGCCGGGGCCGCGGCAGAGCTGCTCCCCTCCTCGTCGCCCACCCCGCGATGCGCGCCACAGCTTCACGCCCCTCGGCAGTTTGCAGCCCTGAGAAGCCCAGGCTCTGATTTCCAGCCTAAAGTGAGGATTTTCATCTGTATTTGCTTAGTGAGTTAATGACTTTATTTCTGATTTGATGCTCTTGTCTCGGATGACTCAGGCGTGCAAACGGAGCGCAGATAAGAGCGGGAAGGCCCGGCTGGAGGGATGCTCGTGGTGGCTGCTCAGCCCCGGGACTCCTCCAGGCCTGGACCCCGTCCAGCGGATTCCAGAAATGCTGTCGGTAACGCGAGCAGGATCTGCCTCCCCGCAGGCCCGGGGAGGGCAGCGGAGCAGCGGGGTGAAAACAGAGGCAGTGTGCCCCGCCGCGAGAGCAGCTCTGCCCCGTTATGGCTATGGCACTCGCGCTAACAAGGGCGCCGGTTATTTTATCCTCCCCGTGACCTGCCCAGATTGCACGGCAGCATCCCGGAGCGATGACCTCTTTCCTCTTCTGGGAGGAATAAACAGGTCTCATGCTGATGAGAGACGAATATTTCTCCTTGCACTGATACCTCCTAGCTCTGTGGCGGTACCACCACACCGCGCAGCAAGGCAGGAGACATGCCTCGTTCTTTCCCCCATGTGAAAGCTTTGTGATTTTGACCGTGATTCCCAAGACAGGAGAAATTGGCCCTGGTCTTCCTGAACTTCATGACCATTTCCCCGATGCCATGCATGGAACAAAGTCTGAGTCTCTCTCCAGGCATTCCTGAAACGCTTGCTAAAACTCTTGCTTTGTGCTTCCTCCTGGGGCTGCCAGGGCTGTGCCATCATCTTTTACACAACCGAGCYCCTTGCCAGCAGAGCCCGCAGCGGCTCCGGACGGGCAGCAGCCCAGCAGCTCGCATGAGACATGCCTCAGCGCTTGGGGGCAGAGGCACCCACCACGTCTGCGTGATGGAAATGAGGCCGTTTGACCGGCTGTTTCACGGGAGTGCGAGCCCCGTGGTCTACACGCTGGGCTGCCGGGGAACTGCTTGCCAGGCCCTGGCGTTCGCACGATTCCCGACCCCAGGTGGGTGCCTGCCCTCCCGGCCCTCACCGTGGCCAAGTGCCGCAGCCTGGGGAGGAGCCGGCGCAGACGGAGGAGCCCTGGTGGGGGCAGGTAATCAGCCACAGAGCAGTTTAGCCCTTCGTTGTTGCATTTCCCCATCACGAGGAGCAAACAGATGCTTTGAGCCCGAATTACCCATTTTGGTTTGGGAGGACAGAAAAAAACAAGCAGTTGAAGAACAGAAGAAAATAGTGCTTTTCTTGGGCTGGGAGGTGGGGGGAATCAGGCTGGGAGTTTTAGGGGAGAGCACAAACGCAGTCCTCCACCACCACAGGTTGTAGAGCGGAGTTTCTTGCACGTGCGGAAACCATCAGGTCAGCAAGGCTCCTCCTCCAGCGTAGCATGACCCTCCTGCAGCTGCGGTTCTGGAGCGGGAGAGGGAGTTGGGGCACCCTCCGACTCACCACGAGTGCTCTGTGGTGGCCCCAGGACCACAGCGGGCCCCGCCACCCCCGCGCCCTGCTCCTTCGGCTGCTTGTCTCTCTGCCCCGAGCTGCAAGAATAAAGCCYGCGACTGCGCGCGCCAAGCCTGCGACTCCGGCCCACCTGCCCTTTGCTGGAGTCACGGCAGCCTCGCGGACTGGAGGCTCTTCCTCGCAGCAGCACCCCTATGACCTAGCACCTCAGCGCCCCAAAAGCTCATGGTTCTTGCTGCACTGACTTTCACTGCCCTGGGGAGGGGTCAGGTCAGGATTTTTTCCCTGTACCAGTAAGAAGGAATTGGTGCAAGGCAGCAGTGAGTGATGCGGAAGCTCTGCAGCAGGGAATGAACTGCCCTCTGATTTCCCAAGTCCTGGAGCAAGGCTGTCACTGCCCGGTTGTCCTTCTTCCCGCAGTCTCTGGCTGTTAGAGACCAGGGCTGGAGCAGCRACAGTGACTTTGCAGTGAGCTAGCCCAGCAAAAGCAAAGCTCTTCCCTGCTTTTCAGAGCCAYAGGGCAATCCACACCTCTATCCATYSCTTCAAGTGTTTTGTTGGAGTAGTAGTAAGGACAATCAGTTAATTAATTAATAGCATCTCATGTCATCATAGAAATGCTCCTCAAATGCTTTGGACTCAGTCACTTCATCCATCACAGAAAAGCAACCTGAGAAATCAGGCAATTAGCAACATATCARATTTGGTAAACAACATCTAATTCCCCAGGCAGCTTAAACAAGAAGCTGTGAAAAACACACATTTTATTTGGTGAKGGGGAGGTTTCTCCTTTCCCTAGTCGTTTGCTTCCAAGTTCGGCAAACCCCACAGAGATGTGAGCAGAGCTTTCTGCAGCTGGAGGGCTAACATTTCAGCTATTCCAAATAAATAGAAAATGATCTTTTTTTTTTCTTTTCTTTTCTTTTCCTAAAGTTCAAGCACCCAAAAAGAAATGATATAGTAAGTGGAATCCACAAATAGATTTCACATTTTCTGGTGGAGTTTGGAGATAACAGCAAGTGAAGAGTGGCGGCCCCGAGTGCGGCAGCAGCATCTCCTGCGCTGGTGTCACGTTTCTCAGGTTAAAGAAGCAGGAGCAACAGAGCCACTTTGGCTTTGACCTCCAGTTCAAGTCCCACGTTCCCAATGAATAGCTTAGGAAAGCCGCCAGCCCCTGTTAAACCTCAGGGAGTCTTGTCTGCTTTGCTTTTTCACCTGAGCTGGCGTGGATGGGCCAACTCAGCCCTCTTCCTTCCAGCATGGACAGTGCTGGCTGCAATTCGGGCTCTGCGGCCAGCTCGGGTGCAAGCCGACCTCGGTGCCTGYGGCCAGGTGAGAGCACACGCTGGTACCGCCAGGGCAGATTCGCCCCTGGGGCCAGACTGTCTCCGCTTCCCCCCAGAAACAGGCTCGGGTGGCTGCAATTCCTCTTTCTTTAGCGTGTTTTTCCTCAAATCTTTTTCTCCCTGCTTTGACCAATGCCAAGGAGAACTCTGAGGTCCCCACATCCCTCAGGGATGGGATCCCTCTTCCAAAGCAAAGAAAGAGAGATCTAGCGTGGGAATCTTTCCCCAGGGTTGCACCAGTCGGTGCTGCTCAGAGTATTAAGGTGAGCAGCAGAATGTGGCCAACCTTGAACTATTCCTCTCACGTCCCATCTGGAGACAGAAATCTGCCTGCTGGCTTTACAATTAAAATTGAAATGATTTGATTATGGGGCTTCATTAGTAAAAACTAATGCCAGGCAGTCTTCCTCCATTCCCCGCCCCCAGCCCACCCGGTCCTCCCCAGTGTGGGTTTTAGGTAAGTTCTGGCCAGGGTGTGGGGCTGAGCATACAACGGGAATTTATGCCTGCAGTTTATCTACACAGTCAGAAGCAGCTCAAAGGACGCAGATTTTACACCCACAAATCATCCCCTTCAGGCAGAGACTTAGCAACCTCATGCTCAAAGCCTGAGATTGACAGCTTGATTGACTGCTGTCCAAAAGCAGAGGTAGCTTAGAAGTGGCAGGACGTTTCCAAACCTGCACAGCCTGCCGTACCCTGGTGATCTTGGCAGCATGCTCCTGAAGTCCTGCAGAACAATCATACCCCCTTGGGTTTCTGATTTACAGTTTGGCTCAGTTTCCTCCTTTTCAYGAGTCTCCGCAGTGTCTCACTTCGGCCTTGTGCACCTTCCCACTAAGCTGGACTTTCCACTGCCTGATCCATTTTTATTGATTGCAGCTGGTTCATCCCTGAGGATGGAAGCAGTGAGCATAGGGACATTTTGAGCAGGCGTTGTTGGAGGCTGACTAGTGGTGTATGCAGATGTTCAAGTCCCCAAAGCTGCTGCATTTCTAGGGAAAGTAATTCAATTAACATTCCAGGCATTGAAAACTGGTTGTGCAGGCCCAGATACGAGGAATGCTAATGAAGTAGTGCTTGGAAGTCATGGCCCCACTATAATGCTAAAGAAGAGCATATTCTGCTGGGGTTACTGTGCCTCTCACGCCCCGGCTGATGTGAGTGCTTGATTTTATCTAGCAAACGGATGGCTGAAGACAATTAGGAACTGAGATGGGAATTATACAGCCTTTTTGCCTCAGGGTGCCTAATGCTAGGAGAAGGCTTTGAAATGCCCCTTGACACTGAGTTGGTGGCCCTTCTGAAAGGGTCTGTGGTTAGAAGAGGTATGTGCTGTCCTCACTGCAGTGTGCCAACAGGCAGCCCTGCTGGCTGCCTGAGCAGAGTCCAAGGCCTGCAAAGGCAGGATGACTAATACGTCCTCTCACCGCTCAGGATTAGGATCTGCAGGGACACGGTCGTGGGGACACTTCCCTTGCAGCCTTTCTGTGCTCACCCGAGTTTCTCCATCTGTATCTCCCACTTGCACCATCTGCACTCATTCTAGCAAAAAGCTGTGCTGTTGGGGCTTTCTCTTTCACCAGGGAATATTTGCATGTGCAGGGGTGTCCCCAGTCCCGGGCAGGTCTAGGGAGAGGAGCAAGCTGACCCCAAGAGCCACCCCACTGCGTGTGAGCGATGGATGTGGAGACTGAGCAATGACTTCCTTTAAACCATATGCTTCAGGCTGTGTGGGACTCAACAACCCTCTTAGTCCTCCTTATACAAAGAGGGAAAATTAGGACTACACCCACAGGGGAAAGGGGAAAGACCTACAGGGCAGGGGACACCCATCACCTGTGTAGCCAGCACCAGCAGGCAGCCGGGCTTGAGTCACCCAGCACCCTGGATGGGGTTGGTGCCCCCTTGGCCGGGGGCCACCAGCGCCTCCCGGGGGACCCAAGGCCCAGGTCCATGGGGCAGGGAGCCTGGAGGGCAGGCGCACGCCGGGGTGACCGGGTGCCCGTGCAGCGCCGCGCCGGCAGCTGCGCGCAGCCGCCCCAGCGATGCATGCCGGCGGGCTGCGTGGGGGCAGTCAGGGCGTGCAACGAGCGTTTCGGCAGGGGAGCTGCGGCCGTCGCAGAAGCAGACCCGGGGAAGCGGGACTGTGGCGCGCGCGTGCTGCTTGCCTCCGTCCTGCCCCTGCCCCCTCAACACACGCTCTCTTTAACTCTCGTGCCATCTCTGCAAAGCCCCTGGGAGCTCAGCGGCCAGCGGCGTGACCCTGGGAGAGGGAAGAGCCTGCCGGGACCGGCCCGTCGCTGCCGGCGGGCGAAGCCCCCTGCGGCGCGGGGCTCGGGGACCCCCRAGGGGACGGGGGGCCGTGCTGGGACTCACGTCACGCCAGGGACAGGCTGGCTCCGGAGTGGCACGGAGCACCTAGTCGCCGGGCGGGCGGGCGCCTCCGGAAAGGTCGCACCCTGCCTGCCTTCGGTTCACCCTGTTGCCACCTCCCGGCGCGATCCCGCAGCGGACCGAGGGGCCCGCGCCGCTCTCCGCTTTGGCGTGGTTGCGCACGGCACGGGGCTTCCCACYTGCATCCCAGAGCATCCCCGGCTCGCTTCGGCCCAAAGCCCTCGTTGTCCCTGGCGGACGGGGGGTGAAGCCCTCCCCCGGCCCCCACCCCGGCCTCCCGACGTGCGGGGCACGGCGTCGCGCCTTCCCCAGCTGCCAGGCGGGACGGACGCGGGYGGCGGCGCGCGGTCCCTTCTGCCCCACCAACTCTGCTCAAGCAGGCAGCTCTAACCGCGCTGCCGTCCTACCCCACCATGTCTCTCGGACTAAATCTTTAACCAGAGCAAGGGTTTAGCTTTATCAGTGGCTGGAAAAGTACAGCGCCATTCCCCGGGGGCAAAGTATCTTGCCCGCCTGGCATTTCCTTCAGGTCCCTGCGGGAACCGCAGCTGGAGCTCCTTCCCCGTCCCCGGGCTGCGCAGCTCCAGCGGCTCCCCAGAGCACACGCGTCCCGCGCGGAGCCGCGGGAGCCGCGCGCTGGCTGCAGCCGGCGCCCGGAGCCCGGGGGGCCTCCGGCCAGCCCCGGCTCCCCACAGAACCGCAGCTCTCACAGGCCCGGGCAGAATGATTGATTATCCTTATTAAGGCCGGCGAACGGTTCCTGAGCACATCCAAGCTGTCCAGGAGTAATTAGTCGTCCTTCCAGCGCGGAGGCTGCGCGGAGGCGGGGGCCCCGGGCGCCTGGAGCGCGCTCCCGCCCCGTCCCGTCCCGCCCCGCTCCCCGGCTCCAGCACGGCTCCTGCCGCTCCCAGCACCCACCCCGAGCAGCCTTATCTCGGCCGCTATCCGACGGGCGCTGGGCACGTCCCTCGTCCCTCGGCGGGTGCCCGGGAAAGGGCAGGGCCGGGGGGCCGGGCCCGCCGGGGAGCCCCGCGGCCTTGCTCCGGCGTCCGGGGGCACGGCCGCGCGGCGGCGGCCTGTCCCGGCGGAGGCAGCGGAGCGTGAGAGCAATTTCACGCCTTGTTAGACGATTCAGGCGTCGGCCGCGCGGGTCCTCGGTGGGCAGCCCTGCTCCTCCGCTCCCCGCGGGGCTCGGCCCCCCACGGGGGGCCCGCTGGCCCCCCACGGCCCCGCGGCATCTCCCAGCTCCGCGCACCGCAAGCCCGCCGGCCCCGCGGCACTGCCCGGGGTGTCCGGACACAGCTCAGCCCGCGTCTCCTCCGCCCGGCGTGTYCCCGCAGCGCTCAGCACCAAAAGCGACGCGGCAGCGAGGAGCCGTAACGGGGTGCGCCGACCCCGCTTCGGAGGAGCACCGCACGGACGCGGGCCGGCGCTGCAGCAGGCTCCAGGCGGCCGTTACGGGCTCTGTACCGACCGGCACRCTGCAGCCCGCCGTGGCCTCCCCGCTCCTGACGACCCGCGGCAGGGCGGAGGGCTGCGGCTGTCCCCGGCCCCGCCGCGCTGGGGGCCCAGCGCTCGGCCCTGGGCTCCTTCACGTGGGCCGCCCTGCTCCCGCACACGTGCAGGCGCCTGGGGACGGGTGCGGACACGGGCTGGCTCCGCTCGGAGCCGGCTCGGAGCGGGAAGCGCTGCTCACCCAAGCACCGCGCCCTGCGAGCACAGCCCTGCCGCAGACGCTCACGCCGCCCTCCAGCCGCGGGCTGTTCCTGTTCTCCCTCGGCCCGGGGTGCCCTCCTTGCTCCTCTCTTTCCCTGGACGCTGCAGACCTGGCTGCACGTTTATTCTGCTCCTGACGGAAGCTCAGACGTCCTGTGGGGAGGGGATGGGTCCAGGTTGGGAGCAAGGCTTGAGGAGCCTCCTTCTGTGCTTCCCGGCCCGCAGGTCGGAGCTGGCTGCCTCCTGCAAGGCACAGAGGTGCTGAGGTGCCACTGCGGCCGTCACTGAAAACCGCGCTTGGGACTTCCTTGCAAGCGGCTTTCCACTCGTGCCTTTGCAGTGCTGGCGGGGTCCTTGCTGATGGCTCTCTGCTGCCTGGAGCCAAGCCGAAGCCACCAGGCAGGTGGACACCTGAGCACGTGGCCATTCTGTGTGCCTCAGGTTTCTTTCCACTTGGAGATGCCTTTTGTGTCTCCTCATCCTGCCTGAGCCTCCTGCTCTGTCCCTGGGGACAGGCAAGCCAGGGCCAGGAGATAAGGCAGGASGAAGAGCAGAGACTAAACCGTCACTCTACTGTTTGCACGCGCAGCCGGGCTGGCACCCTGCAGCTCGGGGACAGGGCTGTGCGGGGCCAGCAGACCCTCCTGCCATGCCTTGCTTTTCCACCCCAAGCAAGGGAAAAGAGGAATGGGCTGTCCCTACGGAAAAAGGGGCGGGCTGAGAGTCAGGAGACCAGTCCTGAGTCTCTCTCATGTTGCTGAGCACAGGGCTGGATCCTGTCATGTCCCCACTTCCCGCATGGCAGGAGTGGGAGCCGGAGCAATGAGGGCACACCGGCACCGCACTCCCCAGCACTGCGGCGGGGACGGAGGGAGCTCCCGCTTTACCGATCAACCAGGAACAAGGAGTTAATGTGCTGCCTGGCCACAGGCCAACGCATTTACAGCCTGCGCTGGGAGCAAGCAGCTTCCCCTGCATCTCAATACCACCAGCACCGCAGCTGCAATGCCTGCCCTGGACACCCACGCATCGGCCACACTGCCCAGCCCCAGCGGCCTGGGGTCCTCGCAGGCTGTCCTGCTCTCCGTGCAAGACAGTGCTGATGCTATCTGTGCCTAGGGTCTGCAGCCCCAGTGGAGGGAATGATGGGAGCTGAGGGGCTGGGCACCAGCTCTACAGAGGGCTGCAGGGTCCCAGGGGTGTGGGGAAGTGATGACGCCCAGATGGAGACTCTCCCACCTCTTCCCTGCTCCAGGAGATGGCAAAGAGCAAAGAGATCCTTGTGCCTCAATCTTCTCAAGAGGCTGTGGCTGCACTGAGCAAGAGCTTCCCTCGGGTCTGGAGTTCAGCCTGGGTTTCCCAGGACAGGCTAGCCCTCTAATGAGGACATATCTCATCCGTCCCTGGCCCCATGGGTTGCCAATGGCTGTATCAGGCTAAGGTGCCCTCCGGATGCCTCATGCCCCATTTGGCTAGGCTGTTTAAACAGCCCTGTACTGTCTTGCTGCGCTCCTTCCAGCTGATAGTGAGGGCCTGGACCAACACTACTAGRGAATGTCTTTGCTCCACAAGTGAGTGCAGCACACAGCCCAGTTCTCCCAAGCCGGGGCCACCCCACGGGGAAGCAACTCTCCCAAAGYATGCAGGTGGGCATGAGCATGTCACCTCCTGCTCCCTTCTGCTGGTTTCAAGCACCAGGCAGGGCTGTACTCCTGGCTGCAAGGGGGACTGCTCAGCCAGGAAGGGGGCTTTTTGCATCCAATGCAACCAGCAGTGGTGTACACACTTTTGGTGCTGAGGGTGGAGGGGATGGCTCCGCAAACCCTTCCTACCAGGAGAACACAGCGTTTCTCTCCCTGCATGGCTCAGCAAAGAGAAGTCCTGTTGCACCCACATTGTCAATGCCTCATTCACTGTGTGCGCGCACACACACAGGCTCACACACACATGCACAAACAGACAAGCCGGACAGGGGCCAGCAGATCAGGATTTGATCTTTGTCACACCCTGCAGGTGGACTCTATCCAAATGCCTGCACGTCCAGGATATGAATCAGCCCAGATACAAGCAAAGCTCCCATTCCTGGACAATCTGAGCTGCCTGGCAAGCTGCTCTGGCAGCTGAGCTCTGCCAGGCACCAAACTCCACGTAGCCCTGGCAGGGCCAGGCCACATGCAGTAACTTCGCCATGACCTTGCAGATCAGACCTGGGCCCCCAGGAAGTGTTTCTCCACTCTCTCATGAGCTTTTTCCCTGAGCTGCTGAGCCAAAGCCTTGGCAGAGTAGTGGTGCATGACCAGGGCAATCCCTAACCTTGACCTGACTGCCTGGCGAGGAGCCATCCCCCTGCCTGGCTGCGGCCTGCTTTGCCCCCAGCCACAAACATGTTCCACAGGCTCAGCCAGAGCATTCCTCCTGGAAGAGCATGTCCTCACCAGGCTATTTAAAGGTACACTTGTACCCTTTATTCTTCCCCGTGTTTAGGTTGCAAGAGATCTGTACCCTTTGCTGACTCAGAGGAAGCAGTTCCAGGCTCGAGGCAGCACTAGGTGCAACAGGTTTGGGTCAAATAGTGAGAGAAGAGAGGGATGTCAGCACAGTTTCATCAAGCCGAGCAATAGGATGTCTTCTGGAAACAGATTCTGCAGGGAAATGCCCCACAGCCATCAAGGTTCAGAGTAGAAATGGCTATTACTGGAGAGGAACAGTCCTCACCACTCTGGATTCAGAAATAAAACAAGCAGCATAGGTTAATTCCCCTTTTTCTAGCAGGGAGCGTCCACAGCGCACTCCAGATGCCCCCAGGACCTCGGGGTAGGCAGGGCACCCTTGCCACCAACACTGGGCTGAGGGCACAGCACTGACCCAGCTGTTTCAGCACAAGCATGACGAAGCCTTTCGGTTCCTCTTCTGCATCCTGCTCTACACATAAATTGCCAGGGCAGTGCATCATTGGGCAGAGAGGGCAGTTTGTTCCCAGGGGAGGCAAGTCTCTGAGTTTTTTGAGGCCAGACCTCCTGCAGAGCAGCCAGCGTGTGGCTAGTCCTGGTGGCTTTTTCCATCTTGTCTTTCACATGCTCATCACCCCCTGGTAAATGCTGCACAGATGGACATTTAATGGGTGAGACAGAGACTGAAGAGAGGCATTGGGGGTCTAGGACACCTCACAGCCTTCTGCACCTTCCGTGCAGTCTGCARGCAAGCCATAAAGCTCTTTTTGGTCAGCACTAACACACAGCCACCTCTGACGGTGGGCAAAGACAGGAGGAAGAGRAGAGCTGTCATCTCAGAGCACATAAAATCCGGAGTCCTGATGAGCTGGAAGGAGAAAGCCCAACGGGGTTTAAAAGCCTCCAACCAGTCTTGCCCTCCCCAGGTTTCCTTCTGAGTGGTAGATAAGGAAGGGGAAACGCAGCAGCAGCTTCACAGCCCTCCTTGCCACCTTTCACCCTCCGAAGGGCCCTTGGCGCCCGAGAGCGGGCAGAGCGGGCTCTGCCAGGCTGCCGACCCGTGTCGTCGCCGGAGTCGGTGTGCAGCTGATTGCATCTGCGCCCTGCTGAGCTGGCAGGAAGGCAGCTCGGGAGGGAAATCCGACCTGATTTGATTTGATTAGGAGCGGAAAAATCTGGAGGAGTCATCAGCAGCGACCTGGAGGTCTGGGCCCCACGGCTGCGCCGCGAGGGCTTGCTGCTCTGGCAGCGGGTGRCAGCGGCAGTCGGGGACGAACCAGGTCCCGGTGCGGGGAGACACAGGCCTCCCGCTGCGGGACCGCCAGGATGCCCACGGAGCCCTGCCCTGGGCAATCGTGGCCAACTGCACCTTTCCCCTGACGCTGAGGAGGTGGCACYTGGAGCCACCTCGGCCAGCACCTGCACAGTGGTGCCGCCAGCAGGGACAGCGGGCGGGCTGAGGCCTGGCGATGGGCTGGGACTGACGTTTGACCCGTGTTTCGGGGGTACCYGGCCTTGTGCAGCATCTTTGCTGCCTGCTGGGCTCTGCGGAAGGAAGAGTCTCGCTGGTCTCCAGAGCCAAGAAAAGCTTGGAGACACCCAAGCCACGGAGCTGCTGCCAGACCCAGCTGGTGACCCCAAGGGGCTCACTGCAGCCAGGCCAGTGCTGTGCCTGGTGCGGAGGAGGGCTGCTTGCAGCGGCCACGGCCCAAGGAGCTTGAGGCTGCTCGTTTCTAAGAGACCCATGGCTCTAGGACATGGAGACGCTTCTCCTAAGGCATGTGTGTGTGCGTGCTCGGGGATGTGCTCTCGCACACACAGAAGGCCGTGGCCCCGTGGCACTTGCTGCGGTCTGTGCTGGGCAGATGGCAGGTCCCTACGAGCTTTCAGCCTCGTGCTGTACCTGCTCTCGTTGTGGAGCTGACCAGACCATCTTCCAAACTGACACGGGCCAGCCACCAGGCACCCTGCCTCTCCTGTCCTGCAGCCATCATGTCATCTCCAGACATACGCCTGGCTAGGCAGTGCCTGGCGGAGGCAGGCCATCACCCTCTCCGTGCCTAGCTCCAGCCTTGGAGCCCCCCATGGGCTCAGCCTTGCCCTGGTGCCMCCCACTCTGCCCTCCCTGCAGCAGCCRKGCAGGAAGGGGCTGGGGGCATGGCTTCAGTGACTTCCACCTCTTCACATCCCCCGGACAAAAGCCACAGTGCTCAGCACTTCCCTTAAAGCTTGCCTTTGATTTTTCCAGCACACTCTCTCCCTTGCTTTTTCTGATAGAAACCACACATATCATCCAGCCTCCCTGCCCTGTCTCCCTGCCCCAGGAGCACCCCTGGGTGAGCTGTYCCCTTTTCAGAGCTGCCCATGACCCYGTGGAGCAGCAGAGCAAGCTATGRGGAAACTGAGGCACAAAGTGGTGACATCTTAGGTAGTGGTGGGAGAGAGTGTGATGTCTCTGACCTCACCTTACACTGCCTTTAGCTTCACCCCTCAAATGTGCATGGGGACTTCAGCCACCCACCCTCCTGCTGCCACTGCACCTCTTGTCCCCTGCACAGGCTCCCTTGAAATGGCAGCACTGATGTTACGCTAAGACTACTTTTCCCAAAAACCTTTTCCAAGGGGCCCCATGCTTCTACCGAGCACGCCTACGTCAAGCCATTGGAAACTCACCACAGTCAGCAAGGAAGATGTTTCCTAGCACACACAAAAAGGAGGAACTCCCTGCCACAGGATGCCGTGGGGGCCAAAAGCAACGTTCAGAGAGGGGTTACAGGATTTCACGGGAGAACAGGCCAGCAGTAGCTGGAAAAGACATCGGCTCTGAGGTGCCTGGGGGGCCCTGTCTCAGCGGGGACGGCACACTCCTGCCTGGCTGTCTGCTCTGCCCTCRCCGCAGCTGTCCTTCTGCAATCTGGAGAGCTTTCCCAAGCCCCGAAAGCCCCGCACCGCCCCGTCTGCTGAATCACAGGGCCTCTGTCACCGCTTCGCTTGTGCAATGCGCCCGTAAGAGCCTAGCAGGGAYCTGGACTGTGGCCCGGGGCACTGCCAGCTGTGACACCTCGAGGTGTCACATGCCACCCTCCGGCCGTGGCTGGCCACAGATGACCAGAATCCACCACTGCTGGGCATGCAGCACCAAAACCCTCCCGCCGCCCCCTTGAGCAGCGTGGGGCGGCTGGAAACCAGTGTCCCCAGTGCTCCCAGCTCRCTGCTAACTGGGACGCAGGACTGCAGGCCCAGGAGCGCAGTGGTGTGCAGGGGAGCTCTGCCATCTCGTGGCTGTGCTCCACCGCGCCAGGGCTTGCAGGGCTGCCTGCGCCCACGATGCCCGGCTCCCTGCCCGCCACGCAGACCCGCCGACCAGGGGCCGGGCGAGAGTGGGGAGCTGAAACCCAGAGCTCGGAGCTGTCTGTGTGCACAGAGMTATGTTATAATGTCAGCACATTCGTCACATCAGGCGACACGGTCGGACGTACTGACGGGCTCTCTTCTGAGGCCAGCACAAAGCCCGTACTCTTGAGTGCTGGGTTGGCGGTGGTCRCACTGGAAATAAGAATCGAAGAGGGAAAGGGCATGCACAGCAGGGCAGGATGTAGAGGGGACATGCAGGGTCCTGAGGCCATTTCCAAGAGGGCAGCCCAGTACTGGCATCAAAGCAGGGAGGCTGGTGACTGCGTGTACCTCTAAGCACAATTCCCTGGAGCAATTTACTGTCCCTTCTAGCCARAGATGGAAACAGCACAGCACGTAGGCAGCATGGTGTTCCTGTCTATGTGCTGTGCRCACCACGGGCAAATCACTGCCTTCCACTAATTCTCCCTCTGGTCCCAGCAAGAGAAGGAAAGGCCCATCTGTCACTCCCTGTAGCAATCTCCAGTGTGCTGTTGTGCTTCAGGATGGTCCTCCAACTCTGTCCACACCAGCTCACAGCAGGGCAAATACCAGCCTTGCAGGGCACTGAGCCACGCTGGCCTAACACTGCCCTGCTAGGCACGCATGGAGCACACRGCAGCCCATGTACAACCATGCATGTGCTGGAAAAGCAGGTCTGTGCATCCACCCATATTCTGCACACACAGTGACTAGTGTCTGAGCTGACAGGGCTGCTAGGAATGAACCTTGGTGTATCTCATACTGTCACCTAGAAAGCTGGAGTGAACGTGGCCACCAGAGGCCTGGGAGCTTTAGGTAAACGTTGCCTCCTCTCTGTTCTGCTCTCCAGGGCTGGCATCTGCATCCCGGGCTGCTGGCTTYGTACTGGGCAATAGGGCTGGAGTTTTCTAGCAGGGACAAACCCTTGGAGACCTTGAGGGGAGGCACACACAGAGTTCATGGGGACCCAGCCACCTGGCACATTTAGGATTGGTTGCAGGAGACAGGAATGCTAACTTGGCTGCTGCTTAGCATGGTACAGGAGCCTTGTTCAAACTGCTCCATCATCACTAGGGGACATCCATCAGTAGAACCCAGCAAAGTAATTTCAAGATGTTTCCGTGTGGAGAGGAYTCTCCTTTCCCAATCATGACATGTCACAAATGCTCCTACAGGGAATGAATGGGGAAATCCGAACTTTACATTTAATGGCTACAGGTGTAGTTTTCAAAGCAGAGGTGGATCTTGTCTGAGTAAACCCTGTAGGAAGATGACGTAGGAGGAAATGTCCTGCTTTTTCATCCAAACCCATCCATAGACTCCAAGATGAGTATGTAGCTTGGATTTGCTTTCTGCCTTCATGCTGAGGCAGGCAAAGCCTCCCTGAAGGTCTCACAGTACCTCCAGCATCCACCAGCCATCTGCTTGTTCCCCAATGTCCACACTTCACAGCAGAGCTACAGTCTGTCCCCTTTGCAAGGTCATTTGTTGCCACTGGTGTTGCTTGTCACTTGGTAAAGTCAGTCTGGGCTGTGTTTGTTCACAAGGAAAAGGATCTTCCACTCCTCAGCAGGGTTCAGAGACTAAAGGAGACAAGAAACTAAAGAGCACTTGATTGGAAACAGAGGAGACTGAGGCCCTCCATATACTCCTTTCTGAATGATCACATCCCAGTGAGTTACTGGAGTAGACACTCCATTATACTTACTATCCTCGTGGTTTGGAGATGAGTTTCCAGAACTAGAAAAGTTAAGAGTGTTTCAGGCCTGGTTCACCATTATTCCCTGCCAACAAATTTTGAGGGGTCAGAGGCAACGCTATGGCTCTGGCAAACCCCTCCACATCCCTACCTTTAAGCCAACCTCCCCTCCAAGGAGATGTTCTYCTGTGCGAGGAGGCCTCAGTCCTGCCTYTTTCTCTACCTGGCCTGTGAAAACCCCCCTTCCCAGCCCCTACCGATGAGACAGAGCTCAGAACGACCATCTCAAACTTCTGGCAGAAGGTATATGGAGTTGAGCTCCAGATTCTTGCAAAGACGAAGTGTCTTCCACCATCTTCCAGAAACTAGGTAGAAGCATGTGACCATGGGGCATCTGTGAAGACAGACCCTGAGATTAGAGAGGTCCTTAGGGTCTCAGAGAAGAACTAAAAGAGGAAGAGCAGAAAGAAAAGGAGTGAGAAAGCAGCAGAACAGGCCTTTCCTCTAAAGATGCACTTTGCATCTAAGATCCAGTCCCATTTTGGCAACAAAAGTTGCCTCTCTCTGACATTGAGCCACATGTCCTGGAGCAGGGCAGTCAAAGGAACAGCTCTTGGGCTGGATCCTGCTGTCCTGTCCCAGGAGCCTGCAACCCTTCCCACACCGTGAGTGGGATTATCAACCTRAGCCAGGCCTCCTAGGCTCCCTTTGGAGCACAGGAGTCCTGGCTGGTTCAGTCAGTGGAATATTAGGTCAATCCATCTCCTCCTAAAGCCTGTGTCTAAAAAGGGGAAGAATTACTCCCTTGTAGTCCAGCTGACTGTAAAGGAAGGATCTAGCTCAGGGGTAGYTATCTGCACTGTAAGCGTCTCAAACCGAGCAGGAGAAATCCATCCTCTGTGACTGGAAAYGTACATAAAGTGTGAGAGAAGATATCTTTATGTGGTTGCATGATGTTCTCATTTTGGTCACAGGTCAGGCAAGGGCCTGACCTATTATCCTCATGTTTGCAAACGTCAAGCTTAAAAAGTGTCTGTGTAGTGAGGCATCCTGAAAAATGCCTCCCAAAAGATTGTAGATTGAGTGATGTTCGTTCCTCGGGCCAGGAACTGTCTTTCTCCTCCTTGCCTGCCTGACACAGAGCTCGCTGGAGCTCAGATTTAACACTGATCTCTCAGGCACCACATCAATAAAATACACGTAGTACTCCTCGAAGAGAAAGCAGGATAAACTTCAACAATCAAGAAATGTAAATTTGGCCTTCCCTGGTCACAGGGGAGGAGAGATCACTTACAAACGCTAGACCTGAGAGATGTAGGTCTGCCAGGGGAGGCTCAGGATGAGGGAAACCTTCCACACTGCACTGTTGTCCGAAAACGGGAAACACTTAAAGGACTGTCAAGGGTTTTCAGGCCCTCTTGGGCATTTATTACTAGCCATGGCTGGAGTTTAGGGTCCTGAATGCATCTGGTAGCCCTGCCTCCCCCCCCCCCCCCCCACCACCACCAAAAGAAGAGAAGAGAAGCAGCCACCCTGGTTGTGCAAAGCAGCAGTGGGAGAAGCACAGCTGCACACAGGCYACCCCTACACCTTCCTTGCAGGGTGTCACCCCACCAGGGGCACCATGGCTGGGCATCAGGGTGCGAGAATAGATGTTTACCCTGTTCCGCCTTTTTGGGGACGATTTTAAAAATGGACTCGGGGCAGCACTTCAGTAACACATCCTAGATGCTCTGTGCACATAGGTCAAGACAGTTGTRTTTTACGCTCCCTGCACATCAGGATTTGGTCTTGGCCAGCACAGAGAGGAATCCAGCACTGCTATCTCCAGCATTAGGACCCAGCACAACCTGGGCCAGAGTTCAGCCAGAAGCGATACTCTCTCTGAGTGTGAAATTAAAAGTCACCTGCCCAGGCATTTGCTGGCATCACTAGTTACGAGGCAAACCTCCACACTCACAGCTCAAAGCCTGCAAAGCTTTAACTCAGGATCCGGAACAAGCTCAGGAAGATTTCTTCAGCTATTATATCAGTTTTCCTAGCTCAGCTCTGGAGCCCTGTAACCAGCAGGGACTGAGTTGCAAACTCCACAACAGCTCCAGCACGTAGCCCAACTGCTCCCTCCTCAGCTTGCACTCACTCATAGCAGCACACCCAAAACCGCACTCCTCAAAAAACCCTCCAAGGTGTCCTTGCCCAGCTGGCATAAATCAGGCAATCATTCCTGCCAAGTTAAATATAACAGCCTCAGCTGGTATTAGATGCAGTCTTATGCTGATCTGCCTAGAGCAACCCTAGGGGTAGTGTAGGGGTGTCTGAGCACTCTTCATCTTCCCCTCATTTTGTCCTGAGGGAGTCTCATTTCCCTACTATGCTTGTCAGTCAAGCTGGGACCTGAAATTCCTCAACCTGTAGGGGATGGAGACAGGGTGACCTGGTCTAGGCTCACTCCCAGCACTCGGGTCTCTTCCTGCCACGCTCATACGGACCATCTCATCTTCCTGTGTGCGTCTGGAGGTGCTACTGCCTCCCTACRGCCAGGTAAGCCTCTGTGTTCGCTCTGCCTGGCCCTGGGCATTGAGGACAGGGCTGCACCTGGTACAGAGACCTTTCGGGCTGCAGTAGGAAGCCCAGGGAGTGAGTCCCCAGATTCTCTTGTATGATCTCTTCCAAACAAGCAGGAACTATGCCTTTGCTGAGGGTGGCTGGGGAGCCTCTGTGCTGGTTCCCAGCCTGCAGGTCACACATGTTTGCAGCCTTTTACTTCCAAAGCAGTCATTTGAGCTGGTGCTGCAGAAATACCCCACTTCTCCTACYTAACCTTGGTGTTGAGGTTTTTCCAGGCATCCTGTTAGCTGAGAAGTCAGGTGGAGGAAGCTGTCCTGAAGGTGCCAGTTCAGCTGGAAAACAAAAGCAACTTTGCCATTAATTGTCCTGCAMTTAAACTCGCAAGTTAAGCTGAAAGATAAGCTAGTTCTAAATAYTCAGAATGCTCTATAGATTATGGATTTTACCCTTGATAAATATCTTTCTTACCATATTCAAATACCTGATTGCATGCTCTTTGTAATGTACTGCTTATAGTGGCAATGTTATTAGTAGGCACGAAGTGCTTAAGATTCTAATGGATTTAGTGTCCTTTTGCTTTCCCAAAACTGACTGATGTGATTCTAGTTGCTTTATAAGAGAAAACTATTTTGTGATGCAGGTAAGGGACTTAATCCTTCCTGTGCAAGAGATTGAAGTAAGAAATTTTAATTACAGTCCTAAGCATAGGCTGCTGTTTTTAAAGATATTATTGTTGCATGCTTCATCATGTAATACTCTCTCTGAAGGTCAGCCAGTAGAGGGAAGCATCACATTCCCAAATCCACTACAAGTTTGAACCTCTCAGAATGCTGCTCAAAAAGAATAGTTTCCTGATTGAGCCTTTTTACAACTGTGACCCATTTACMTGGGACAACATAGATGCTGAATCTATTGAAAAATGCTGCAGTTCTCCCACTAAATGTTTTATGTTGGAGCTTGTTAAAATACAATTGCRTGAGGAAGGAGTCATAGCTATATCTAATGCTTTTCTGTTTTCATCTTAAGCTTGGGATTTGGAAGTATAATTAAGGCATACATGTTCTTTTAAAATACATTGGAGCAGAAACCTTGTTAAGAAAGTGCTTGGAGACGAGTCTTAGTAGACTGTGTCCCATGATATGTTTGCTAAAGCAATATTTGACCTTAAACACTGTCTAGGCTACTGCAATGCTACTTTTCTAGGATTTGTGAAAATTCTTCTTATTCCTAGCATTTTGATTTTTGATTTGTTACTGTCTTTCTCATGTGGCCAAATCTTTTAAGCAAGTTCCCCCCACACTAGCTGTCCTTTCAGTAAAGCCAAGAGGTTTGGTGCACCYCTCTCAGTTCCAAATTACTAATAATAACTTGTTATATGATAAAGTTAGAAGATTTCAAGCCATCTGTAATTTCATACATCATTGGAATTTTAAATTTAAACTGAAATTTTTATTAGGCAATCATAATAGAAAAATGCATTTAGCAGAGATTACTACATGCTAGATCTCAGCTCACTTCAAGCTCATTCAGTAGGTTGGTCAGCAGTTTACACACATTGCATTATTTTTATGCTAAGGGAGGCATGAATACTTAAGTCATAATTTCATTATGACTTAAGGGGAGGAAATGGGGGGGCAGGAATCAAACTACTGTATTTCTATAGCAGTGCCTAGGCAGGTCGCCAACTGTTCAATAGCAAGATCTTACACATACCTCTCAAATGCTAGTTCTGCTTATGTTCGACCAAGCATACTCATTCTAGCTTCTTGTTCTCTGCCTTAATTTACCTCTAGAAGCTGTGAGATAAAATGAAGGCAAAGTCCTCTTATCTTAGGTACTGAACATAGCTCAGGGCACGTGCCTTCTTGCTCTTTTGCTTGGATAGAATTAAAACCAAGCCATGACTTGAAACTTCCCATTTGCTTTGCTTCACCTAAAACTTAAAAGAATGCTATCAAGAAAACTTCTGGTTTTATCTCTGGGTACAGAAAAATTGCACAAAGGGATGTGCAGTTCCATTTCAGATGTTCTGGAGCTCCTGTCACAAGCTGATGCAAAAGAAAAGGGCCGCTGTTTTCGCAGCTTTAGGAAGAGGCATTCACTCAACAACAGGAAAGTCACCAGTAAGCAGTAGAACTGGAAAGAGTAGGAGTAAAAAGCAGATTAACAGCTGAATGTTGGTGTTTAAAGGCTCTTGTCACTCAGTTTGAGAAGCACAGCATTTTGCAGCAACTTGGTGTCTTAATCTGACTGAAAAATCATTCTGGCAGTGAATATTGTCATGTCATGAAGCTATCATACTTCAAAAAGCAGCAGCAAAAGCCAAGGAGAACTCAAATTGAAGATAATGTCCTTTATTTATATATATGTGTGTGTGTATTAAAAAAATCTCAGCTTTTCTAAAGCTTTCCTTTTTTAGGAAAGGCTAATATTTTATGCATAGTTATATAGTGCTGCAAGAGAGGGAAAATAGATTTTTTGGTATTAAAACCTCTTCTGACCCAGTGCAATCCACCTTTTTTTTTTTTAATTTTTGTTTTATGCTCACTCCTGCACTTGATGTCTGTTCTTTGTAACTTCTTGTTTGGGGATACTGGAAAAAACCTGCTGCAGCAACCTTAATAGTGGCCTTTCCTCTCTGCAGCCTGTTCCCCTGCTAATTTAATTTGCTTTTTACTTCAAATAAAGTAGAAGGGATTGCACAATCTACCCTTCACAACAGAAGAAAAACTTAAGAGATTGTTTATTCTAATTTTTCAGTGGCAGAAAGCTTCAAAGAGACAAAGTGCAATGGGCAGAAATTGAAGCACAGGCAGTTCTGCCTGACCGTGAGGGGGAATTTCTTCCCTGTGAGAGTGACAGAGCACTGGMMCAGGYTGCCCAGAGAGGTTGTGGAGTCTCCTTCTCTGGAGCTCTTCAAGGCCCGCCTGGATGCAGCCCTGTCTAACATGCTCTAGGTGACCGTGCTGAGCAGGGGGGTTGGACTAGGTGATCTCCAGAGGKCCCTTCCAACCTTACTGACTCTATGAAAGTCATCTCCAAATTTCTCTAAGCTTATTTCTAACAAACTTCACATACTATAGGTGAGCATTTCTTTATTACTCTGCTAATGGATAGTCTACAAATAGTACTTCTAGGGGTCATACAGCCAATGACCTGCTGAAAAATTTGTCCAGATCAATACTAATATTTATTTTATTCTTGGGTTTATATAAGCTTCTTTACTGAAGGAAGTGTCTTGGCACAGGTTGACTATTTATGTTTAATGTATCATTTAATAATGTTATACCTTGTCTAACTCCAAATTAAAACCAAAACCCAAAGTCAGACATTGCAAGTAAAGTTCAACTGTAGGTTCTGCTGCGACTGTGGAGTTCGTTAAGTCACTAACATATGTGATGTGAAAACTTCTTTAAAGAACAGGTAGGAGCCATCAGCTTCCACTTCCTATAAAGTATGAACAGGTACAGACAACATCTGTAAGTTGGCTCAAGCTTTTCCAGGATGTAGCCTGATCAGCAGACTGATTTAAGCCAGCTGTGCGATGGCTGCAGAACACAGTGTAGCTGTGGCCATGGGAAACTCRGCTCGTTGAAGCAGCTGCAAAGAGGCTGCCCCTGCTGTCATCCTTACTGCTTATAGAAATATTCATAACTAGCTATGCTTTTAATTAACACTTGATGTTTGATTGTAATATGAAGTGTAGCTTTATTATTGAATGATTAATTTAGGATGGTTTAGTGAACTTACAAACTACTAACATACATTTGATAGAAATATGACAGTAACTTCTTGTAACTTCGTCTCTGGACATGTACAGTGCACGACAGCCGCCTCTAGCAGGCCAGGATGTTACTGCTCTAGATTAAATAAGTTTGGCAGCCAGGTATTTCTTGGGACTCTTATCAGTAAGTGAATTTTCTATGGATTCARGTTTGCAAACTAAACCACATTTATTAAGCTTAATTAGTTGAATATTAGCAGGTGAGGTTATTTTGTCTATATGGACTCTCCACATCCATACAGWGCTTTTGTTGCTCTACATTGCTTAGTTAACATTTCTAATCCCATTTCCCTACTGAAGTTATCTATGCTGTGACTCTTTATGGCTATTTTACCACATCCTCGTGCATTGTAAGCAGCCTTACCCTAGCTTCCCTCCAAAGAGTTTTCAATATATATATTTTTTAATTCCTAAATGTAAAAAGAGCTGATCTAAAACCGCAAGAAGGGACAAGGGGCAGGAGAGTAACTGCTCCAGGAGGAATCCGAGCGCAGTGGCAGGGAGGAGAGGAGGCAGCCGGAGGGCTGGGAGCGAGGGCGGCCGCAGGGCTCTCCGGTACGGTGCAGCGGGTGTGCCAGCCCTACGGGATTTGTGGATGCAAAGCTGAGCGTACGTGCTGCGGGGTGACTGAGCAGTGTGTTTCCTCTTTGTGGYGGAGTCAAACATAGCGCGTTTGCCCCCGTGGTAGTGGCGCAGAACAACTCTGCTTGCGGTAACCTAGTGCAGCGAGCCGCCGTTCGCGTGCYGCCGCGGGGCGAGCGTGCCCCGTGCCCCGGCTCGCGCGCGTCCCCCGGCTGCGTCCTCGCTGTCCGTCGCGCCCGTGACCGGCTGCGCGCACAAGGCGGAGAACGGAGGATGGAAGTCCTTCTCCGCGGCTTCCTGAGGCTTTGGCAAGCCAGGCAGGAAGGAGTCGGAGCACTTTATGCAAAGCTCAAGGTTCCTTTCTCTGCTCTATCTTAAGGTAGTAATTAATAAAGAAAAAATAATTTTGCCACTATTGACTGGGTTTTTTACCTCCACAGTAGTACACAAAACAYTCAGTTTTTCTTGTCCTTCCCACTGCAGTGCAGTTGGGACAATGATCTCAACCATGATCTCTTTGCTCCAAATTAATAGTCTGCTTAATTTATTTGTTTRACAGGTACTTATTTGCGCTTTACTGTCACTGTTGGCTATTGTGGTCCCATGATTGAATATAACTGAGATTACAAGGRAAAATGTGAGTATCCACACAGTAGTGGCCTTCTGCAATGAAACAGTTTTAATGTTATGAAGTGATTTTTGCAAAATGTATACTTTAAAATTTTCTTTAGAGATGAATCCACATTAAGAATAGATTTACAACAACTACTGATTTCCACTCTTGCCATACTAGGTTGCTCTTGAAGAGGGGCCAAAGTACCAGTACCAGCAAACTGCCAAAATTRTCTTGGGTTTGCTTGTTGGTTTGTGGTGTGGTGTGTTTCCTTTTTTCTTTTTCTTTTTCTTGTGTGTGTGGAGGGGTTTTCCCACTCCTTTTCCTGATTAGGATAATTGCATTATCTCAGTCCTTTTACTTAAAATTGCCTGCTCATCTGTCCCTGGTTCATACACGGAATATTTGCTTTTCTTGTCCTGAAAACTAGAAAAATACTAGAGTTCTAGAGTATGATTAAAAACATTTGCAAAAAGAGAGGACTTTAAATTCTGCTGTGGAGGCTGTGAAGTAGAAACGATTCTTGATTCACGGTAATCTAATTAGGCACTTCTCAAAAATCATTGTTTGAATTGTACCAGACATTGCTACAGGATTTTCTGATGTCCTGTCCAAGCTCTGTATGCGCAGACTTGCAGAATTTTTGCAAGTTGGAGTGAAAAATGACAATACAGTGGATGTCTGTCAGTCATTTGTCCCATCGTCAAATGGCAACAGGAGAAGAAGGAAGTGAGARTACTTTGGGGTAAATCTTCGTCCCATCATGTAGCTATTGCCTGATGGATGCACGTTTTGTCTCCACCACAGTCAGGGCCGTAGCTCTTGTTGCGTATAGGTACTRGAAATAGTAAATGCTTTGGGTCTCTTCAATTTAATACGTATATAGTCCCTACACTTAATCTCACTGATTTTCTTCTGGCCTTGCTTAAAATGATGATGCATATGATGTGTTACTTCATCAAAAAATTAACGTAATGCCTAAGTACARATTTCTTGAGAGCTTCCACCTCTTTCACTAATCCTGCAGGTTTTTTGTAATRTTTTCCCTGCTGTTCTTTCATCTTAGAGCTGAGCCTAATGTAAGTTTGATTGAAGAAGACTTGGCTAAAGCAGTATGACTAATCTTGTGGCAAATTCAGGAACTCCAGAGCATCTTACAGTCCTGCTGAGCAAACAGTGCTACGGAGTTGGGATCAGAGACTCTGGGAATGTTGGGCAGTTGAAAAGTTTCTCTTCCCCGGTGGAATGACTGAGCTTTCTGCTCTGGTTACGAGTGCTGCTTAATGCAAAGACAGCATRGAAAAATGAAATTGCCAAAAGGGCTGATTGAAGGGAAAAAACGGATTTAGGGGTTTTTTGTTTTAACTGAAGCTGGCTGGCAAATCGCTTGTTAAATTGTCCCTGCAGAATGATGCAGTCCCAAGCAGAAACCGCTGCGGCTGGAAGCACCTTCGCGTTGCCCGTCCCTGTCAGCACGTGGCCGTGTGTATGATGAACTGATTCTGTAATTCCGAGGCTATGACAGCACAAACTGCCCAAACACAAAACCAGGGGGTGGAGGAAAAGGCAAGCTGCAGCCGCAGGGCTGCGTCCCGCTTCCGCTGCGTGGAGGCCGCCGAGCGCTTTGCAGCTGTGGCCTCGCTGCAGAGCTACCGCCCCGGGGCTCGGGGTCGGTCCCCCGCTGTCCCTGGGGTGGTGGCGCAGCCCGGCTGGAAAAATCTGGGTTCCCCCCCCCCCTTTTTTTTCCATTTATTGTGGCTGTGCTGTTTGTTTTGTAAGCAGAAACCTCTCCTGTTAAAACCTGGTAACTTGAAGCAATAGATGCATTTAAAGCTGACCTTAGTACTTGACTGTGCCAGGTTATAAATGCAGCAGCAAAAACCGTGAATAGCCACGGGGTTGGTTATTAATAGTTGTACCGCTTGCATTAGCTTGTTTTAACTCAGTTCTCTGGTGGCAGTTCGAGAGCAGCAGTGGAGTGGATACTTGAAACTTATCTGATGGCTTGTGTTGAGTGGAATGCTAATTAGTTTTGTTTAATTTCTGCAAGGTTTTGCACAGATGCTAGTAAAATTAATTTAAATATGTAAGTGCTTTCACCTTTTGTTCCTTTCATCAAGCAAAATGCAGGAGAGCCTTGGGAAGCTGTTAAGCATGAAGACTATGTTTGCTGCTGAAAGCGGAGTTAGAACGTGTGCACAGGCAGTGTGAACCTGCTAACGGATGAGGCATAAAAATCGCTGCTGAAAGTGGCAGCTGTTCAGGAGGATATTCAGGAAAGCCGGAATACTGAATAAGTTAAGATCTGCTTATATTAAAGGTGACTGTGTATATCTTATCCAAACATAATCAAACACGTCTTTGTATGGTTTTGTCACAAATGAGCTCATTTTCTTGCGTGCACAGTCATAATATAAATTAAGCAAACTTCTTACAGCTAAGCTAGTTAGGAAAGCTATTTGAAGATGCCTACAGAAGTAATTGAAAAACCTTGTAGTATGTGGACATGGGAAAGTGCTTCTGTTTAAAGCCATGGGCACAAATTCAAATTTCTTCCTAGCAGAGGAGAACTGGAGAATGAAACTGTATCCTGCCTTGCTGGCAGCTAGAGGCAAAGGCTGGAATAGTACAGACTACAGAATTATAAAGGAGAAGCTGCAGCAGATGTTAACCGTTCAGCCAAGAAGTTGTGTGCTATATCAAATGGAGTTTCCTCTCCATTAGGTTCCTTAGTTTTTGGGTTTTTTTTTTTTCTATTGATAAAAAAAAATGCAGTGAGTGATCTGTTTGCCATAGAGGGGTGGAAAGGAGAACTTGAAGCAGTTCCAAGGAAAGTGTCTCCCATTGCCTGGGAGCAACAACTCCTGCTGTCTCATCAGATAAAACCATTAAAAAATCCTATTATGGGAATTAAGACTGATTAAGATGGGAAGCAATACCAAAGCTACAGCACCACAGGTAGAGCAAAGTCAGGATAAAATCTATTACTAGGTGTTTGTCAGTGTTGGAGACTCATTGTGACTTCTAAGTTATTTTGATTTCTAGAGCAGCTTCTAGTAATCTGTCATATTTACTGGCTTACTCTGAATATGAATGGCTAAGGCTTTTAAAAATAATTTTGTTAGACTTTGCTTATCTTATTATGTCAATGTTACTACAATGTATGTGACATTGACATAATAAAACCTGCTCTTAGGGCTTACAAAGAAGAGGGACAGGCTCAAGTATCCAGTTGTGTTGGGTTTGTATGCTAACTCTCGGCATGTGACCAGCTGACATCAGTTTGCCCCTTGAGTTCAGATTTTTGTAAACAACCTGTTTTCAAAGTACCCTCTAAATGCTGATAATGTCTGAAGTCTTCCCAGTGTGACTCTAAAGTACTTCTTAAATGAGCAGAATATTCTTACGAAGACTTACTGCTCTTATTTCACAGAGATTTGTGAGACTGCCAGAATCCTTATAAAAGTGAAAGATTCTTAATTGCCCTTTTTGGACCCTAAAGACAGTCAGGGGTCTCATAGCTCTTTACTTGTGTGATACTCTTGGTTTTTTGTTTTCTGGGTTTTTGTTCTCCCACCAAATGTATTTTTTAAAACTTCTGTTGGTTAATGATTATGTAATGCTACATTCACTTCTAAATTAAGTACTAAAGTGATGATAGATGGAATTTTTGAAGAAAAATGGAAGCTTCAAAATATTAAGTTTAAAATCTTTTTATAAAGAGTTTCTTTGTCTCTTAATCTTTGTAAAGATATTGATTACTTTAAATGTCTGTTAGAACATTCAAGGTCTGACTTACTTCAAAGGAATAGCCATGAATATATTCTAATTGTTACATGATCTGTTAAACATAATATTTTAAAATAGAAGTATTCAAGTGTATTGTTCAYTTTGCTTCAATATTTTCTACTGTAACTTCACACAAGCTAATGCACGCAATGTTGAGAAATTATCACAGGTTACGTCTTAGTTTTCTTGCTGGCTTGTTTCTTGAATATTCTTCCATATGATATGTTGCAGAAACAACTCACCATCAGTGAAGACAACAAAAATACCCAACCATAAAATTGGGAGAAACCTGCATTATTGATTTCCCCTCATTTCATGCTGTTAATTATTTTGTGAACTTGATATAYTGGTGTATAGTAATTGTTTAGTAAATGCTCTCAGAATTCATGCTGCGAGTGAAAGAGGCAAACCTCTTCATTTCTTGGGTTAGCAACAGTGGTAGCTTGATCTTATGGTGAGCCAGTTTAAGGAGGTAACTTGATGGTGATGATTTCACGAAGATACAGTAACTTCTGTTCTGTTAGTTGCTTGCTTGTTCTCCTGATTGACCCAGTGTAAACTTGTCTGAGTGCGAGTGTTGGCATAAGGGGGAGAGAGGTGGTACCGTTGGGCTTGGRGGTTGAGACCATCTATTTTAGTAGTAGCTAATTGGTAGATAGGGCTTAGTTTAATTTTACARCTAAGCCAAACTGACTTCAAACTGTCAGAAGTAAATAAAAAAAAAAAAAAATCAGACTCCAGTGGGTACAGAGCTGCATTAGTCAATATGAACTCAAGTTTAGTTTGGCTGTGGAGATTGTGTTGTGGACTAGCAGGTACAATTAATCTTTAGGCAGAGGACAATAGACTAAATGTCCTACCCTGATGGTGTCCTTTAGGCTTATTCACTCTTCAGACTTGTGATGTTCCTAGTACTGTATAAATCCCCATCAATAACACAACATTTGGATGGACTTTTTTTAGTTACTTGTATATTCTTAATTRTCAAAATGTTGCCTTGCTTGGAAGKTTCTTGGCTTAATATTTCTCTTACTTCAGAGCAGAATGCAGACTTCTACAAAGGGCAGTTCAGTTCAGTGGAAGAGTTGTTGTAGGTCTGACTTTATTGTTGGAGCCTAATTAAAACCATGGYAAAAAAAATCTGAGGACATGATCAGAACAGTACCTCCAGGAAAGGACTACTATCCTAGAATGCCCCCTTGGCATTTAGGACTTCTTCATGGAAGTGAACTCTCCTGGCAAATGGTGCCTTTGATCAGTCCCCATAATTAACCCAGAAAGTACAATATATATCAAACAATTCAAAGCTCAACCAAAGATTTATTGGTTCATGTGGCAGGGGATTCTGACCAGAAGCACTCTGATCACCTCAGCAGCTGAGAGCACAACCAGGGAAGATAATATCTGCATGCCAGAAAATACAGCTGCTGACCAGTGACTTGTGAAGCTGTCACAGACCAACTACCATGCTTTTTCAGATACAGCACTTATCTTTTCTGAGACTTCTTTAATCTCTACAAATCAGCTACCTGTTCTTGACTGCTTGGTGTAAATTGAACAATATTGATTAACMTAATCCTTCCTTGATATGATTATAGATCTTGGTATGCAAAGTAGATTACTTTCCTGGCTGTGCATGAAGATACAATGTCAGTGATCTTTGCCAGTCCTCTGCTGTGCTGAGGAAAAGATAGCAGTACTCTGGCTAGTAGTTGTGTACTGTATGTCAAATGGCAAGTCTGTATTCAGTAGCACCAGCTTGATAATTTTAGAGAGTTTGAAACTTGGTAACAAGTATTTATATAAACTATATACTACTTAATTGATTAAAAATTGACTGCAGTGAAGTTACTGACTTTGGTTTTCTAGATAGCTAGTGAATAGCCAGCATGACTTAACTATCATAWCTAGTTAATCATCTAGTTCTCTGTCTGAGGTGAATAAATTGTATATAGCAAACATGTCTGAGCTTCATTTATGGCTTGAAAGTGATCTCACAGTTATAATCTAATTTTAAAAACAAATTTTTAAAAAGGTGTATTTAGAACAGATTATGATGAAATTGATCATAAATGCCCTTTTTAATGATTGCCAATAGAGCATTTTAATGTAAGTGAATAAAACTGCATTTGAKGTATATTTGATAAGTTTGGGTACTGCCTTTACAGAATTGTATAATATCTTACAGGCTTTTCATGGGCTGTGCCCAAACTTTGGTTTCAAAGAGCAATGAAAACTACTCTTGTAAGAGAAAATGTAATTAAAGTAAGAATTTAATTTTAAAGTTGACGATATCCTTTAGTAATGTTTCTGTCCACAAATCTAAGACTTCTGTGAAAACTGTTCCCCACCCACCAGAAAACTCAAAGCCCTGAACAAATAAGGGCATGCAGCTTATCTAGGGATACTATCTGCTTAACATTTTAAGTTAGTCTTGTGATATCTT
>NW_028186657.1:2077933-2099431 GCF_003343005.1 Rhea americana
CTAATGACACCCTTCCCTATCTTCCACCCTGCTTAATCAAGTCTCCCCACTCATGACTGGACTTTAATCCATGTTTCTTGCAAATGAAATTCACTCTTGTTTTCTACAATGAAACAACTTCTGTGATTCATGAAGAACATTTAAACAGATACTACAGTAATTATGTAAAGCAGTTATGAACAATACTGGTAATGCCTACATAAGCTGTTGTTAGAAAGTACATCTTCATAAGGCTGTTTAAGACACAAATACCTAAATATTTATTGATGCAGACATCTTACTTAAATTCCTGTAGAAGTAATATTGCTGATACATAGGTACATACGTTGTATGCATACTTTTTAAAAGACTGTATTAGTAAATTACAAACTTTCTAACTACTATATTATTCAGGATAAAGTTGTATATCAGATAATATAGTAAAAATCAGCCTTATAAGAAAGGTGTACYTGTTAGTCACTTCCAATATTAACAAATTAGCTGAATAAGCATGTGCTGCTTTAACAAAAAGGCTGATTTGTTTTTATGCCCTGTACCCTGCCCTCAGTGTTAAGTAGTTAAACTCCACTGCAGCCTACACCCTATGCTTTCACTGTGTCTGTTGTTTGCATTCACTGTGAATGGCCCCTTAGACACAAGTTATCAAATACTTTGCTTTTTAAAGCTATGCACTAATTTYAGGAGTCTGTACTCAAAAACACTTGAAAAAATTGTAAGCATTACTTGGAGCATGAATTCCTGTGCAAAGTTCATTTTACCTTAGCAGAGTTTTATATGAGCCAGGTGAACCGGTGAGTACCTCCTTCCCAATGCTGCTTTTTCAGGTATCCTGAGAGACTTTCAGCCCTTCAGGTTAAGGGATGTTTGACATCATCTTCGTGGTACCATGTTTAATCTCTGCAAGGATGGGTAGGGAGGAGTGCGAGAAGTTTAACTCCGGACCTTGAATTGTGAAGAGTTTGACATAAYGGGAATACTCGGAGTCTGAATGATGGTTACATCTGTTTCATGTATGACCTATCAGGAGTCTGCCTTTAATGATTTCTTTCTATGAAATGTTATCTCTGTCTGTAAAAATATTTTTATCTCACAGCACAGTTTGAGTTTTAATGCTGCTGCTTGGATTGACTCTCAGAATGTTTGTATTACTGCCATGCAACTGAGCTAATGTATCTGCTTTCCTGTACTTCTGCTTGTATGTGCTTATTTTTAAATGGATATCTGCAGTGTGACAATGCCAAGCTTCAGAAAATCAGGAGTGAAAACATCATTCAACACCCCATTGACTCTCAAGCTTCCATCAGTAAACTGCAGTTCCCCAGCTGCTTGTTGATGATCATTGCATGAACTTACCAGAAAAAAAAAAATATGGATTTTTTTTAAAGATGTTGCGTAGCTACTATTGCATATGTAACTGCTGAAAACTTTAACAAAACTGCATTCCTGCCACTATGTGAGCTGCAGCATGGGAAAGTAGGAGAATTAGGAATAAATTTTCCAAAAGGTACTAACAGTTTAAAAAAATATATACACTATATGTGTATATATATTATATACACCCCCAAAAGTCCTCACATACAAGTATGTGCTCTAAACTTCAYTCAGTTCCAGTATGGATACTTTATTGATGTGAAATATTTTTTCCTAGTAGAAAAAGGGCTTGTATCTAGGTTTGCTTGTATTCTTTAATAAGTATTTTTATATTTGAATTATAATATCAAATAGAATTTTAAAAGTTCAGAAATATGGATAACATCTCTATAGTTTTATCCTAACTTATTTTTTAAAGTCAGTTTGCTAGCTATTTAAAATACAAGGAATAGAACTTAGTTGTAAAATACTGATTGGACTCTTACAGTAAATGAAAACCTGTCTTCACATTTAATTTTGTCATCTTTTTAGTTGAACTATTACTCCTACTTAGTTGGATTCTAGCCCTACCCCTTTGTTTTGGCTTCTCAGACTTTCTCTTCCTTGGGCCATTTTCAGGTTTGTCTTTCATGAAAATAATTGCCWGTGTTAAAACTTTTTTTCTTTTTCTTTTTTTCCTTAAAACTTTTTCCTTTTCTTTGGTCACAGGTAATTGCTCATCTGTGTTCTTTTTGTACTGACCATACTTGGGACCTTTCTTCTGTTTGGAGCTCATGACTCTTGAAACACAGTAGTTGAAATTAACTTCTAGTGCGTTTGCTATTCTTTGTAGTTAGGGTTTTTATGCTTCTCTACTCATCTGAAATACAAATCTCGTTTCCTGATCTCATCTTCATCAAATTAAAAAACTAGTACTTCATTGTCTTTGCCTTCTGAGCCATCTTCAACAAGTTGACCAAGTTCTTCTGTGCTCTATTTGAGTGCAGGTTGAAAGAGACATGCAACTCAAACTTATGAAGAAGGTGACCTAGTGTAGTCTTATATTCTCCAATAAGAAACTTGAAAGATTTATCTATGTAGAGAAGAAAAAACCTTAGACAAATTACTTTTCAGTAAAAAGCATTTATACTTCTCTTCTATGCTTTATTTTCTATTTGATGTGAAGGAAWGCAAATTCTAAGAGCTAGAGTTTTAATCAATTTTTATAACATTTTGAATTTTATTAATTGGCAAATCTATTGCAGCTGTCTACACTAGGTGCTTATATTTTATTCTCTGTGAAGCTCATATCTAAGAACAAGATAAATGTAGATGTGTAAAGACAAGGCTTCCTTCCACAGCTTGTATGATGATCATTGTACCAAATGATGARCTACACTTTCGAATCTTAAGAGTTTTAGCATTTATCTATATTATGCATTTGTCTAGCGTATCAGCTACTAAAATGTTTTTCTTGTGAAGAAAATTCAAGAAAACTATCTAGCCTTGTGAGGTTAAACAAAACWATTATAGATTCATCACAGATATAAGTCGGGGTCTAAATAGTTGCACTGGAGGGAACTGATCTCCAAAGCAACTCATGCATATGTTGCCCTTACCTGTTATCATCTATGTAAACACTAGTATAAGCTGTATAATATAAGCATCATTTGATCTTTTGTGGCTTTTGTAGCACAAATAGTGCTGTTGTAATTTCACGTTCCTCCAGGGGCAGTGGAGGTGCTTGCAGCAATATTGCTGTGTTGGCATGCTGCTGTGCCCAGGTGAATTTTGCCTTATTTCTCAGCACAGATTATCAGCTTCAGCTGATACTGCATTCATGTGACAACTATTGTATCTTAACCAGCAGTAGTGTTCCTTCATGGGACTACCTCCTTGCCTAGCTAACATGTGTGCGCGCACACACACACACACACACACACACACACCCCAACCAAACAGACATATATACCCTCATGCTGGCACAGAACAAAAGGAGCAGTTGTCTTCCCCCTCAACCATAATGCAGTCAGATATTTCAGATGTAAACTGTAATCACCTGAGATAATCTATTGCAGACATTACATGCCATTTCAGCCTATACTTTGATTTTTTTTAAAAAAGGGGAAACAACAACAACAACAACAAAAAACTTGCAAAAATATGGTGGTACGAAGATGTTTTCCTCAAACATATTCACAACTGAAGGTCTGAAATTCTTACTGTAGCCATCATCTAAGAAGAAAAATAGCCATCAGTCACCATAGTACCTGGAAGATTAATAGCACTACTAAACTATGTATTATAAATGTATACTGTGTTCACATTATTTCCTCTTGCAGAAATAGTGCATCGCAGTCTCAGGCCACACTAAACACTGTCCTTTCYAAATGTGCTTAGAGTAACAACTGACAATTTCTGTGTCATGGCTACATGCAGCTTTTGATCTACACAGAAGTTTAAAGTATGTTTGTTAATTCAAAGTAGATTCGAGACTGCTGAAGAYTGACATTACTGTCATCTTAACTCATCATAAATGCTCACAGTAAAAACCTGTATCTAACAGCTAACTCCCTCATTTCATAATACTTCATGCTCAAGCAGTAGCATTAAAGTCTGTTTTTTGACATCTTTCAACAGCGCACACGGCAGTGGGGTTCCAGATCTTCCATAGACTGAAGTGACTTGGAAGTTAGCATTGCTTTATCCTATCGTCATAGGAAGAGAGTTCTTTTCAAGAGATGTCAGCCTCCCTGCAAAATAAGTTTGATATGGCTGTTCAGAAACTGCACTTATCAAGCAAATCTAATATACGGAGCTTTTAAAATATTTTACCGATACAGTTACAGCATACAGGACTATCAAAAGTACTGTAAGTGCGCTCAGGTCCAAAAYTGAAAAGGTATTTTCTACAACTGAAAACTGAAAATACTCTCTAGGTTAAAACAACAATAACAAAATATCCTCAGTTCTTTTATTACCAAGTAATCCTGAACTAGTGCTTTCACAGAYAGAATGCAAACTGTAAGGCTAAATTACAACTCAAATTTAGTATTTGTCAATATTGCAAAGAACATAAACAAGCATCTGTCTAATTTCTACTGTTTATTATTCAATTCAGAAAAAAAAATACTGAATAGATGTTATTTTAAAATGTTTGCCTTAAAGGTTTGGTTTTGTTGAGGAATAGTTACTTCTACACATAGTATTAAGATGAATTCTTGCCCTAGCTTAATACTAAACTTCTATCACACCACAGTTACACTTCCACACATGCCATATAAAGCCTGTATAACGTTAAAACAGCTCCAAATTTTACCTATACTGCCACCTAATACAAATATCATATACACCCATTCAAGTATTCCTAAAGAAAGGGTTTATTATAAAATGAATAAACACATTCAGAGAAAGAATGTTACATTGGAGTGTCACAGCTATGTTTTTATACTGATATTATATCAAACAGAAGAAGTGATGCTGTAATATCATATATTTACAGCAATATCCTGTAAAATATTTTTTTAAATAAGAAAACCAGTAGTCTTTGGAACAGAAACTGCTCTTACAGTTTCCATCTAATAATATTTACRTAGCAAAAGCAATGCTTAACTTGAAAGCATGTTCTGTGTACATCTGACATTCACCTCYAAAGCAGCTGGAGCTAATGAAGAGAGACTTGCATCCAGGGGAAACTGCTCTGCAGGAATGGCAGCGCTCCCCAGCACRAGACACAGATCTTTAGAAGACAGTTAGCGATTAAAGACATAAAAGGTTTCCTGATTTCCTAATTTGTACTGATCAGGAATAATAATAAAAATAAATAAATAAATAAAAACACACTGTTCTGACCTTATCTTAAAAAATAAGTCAGCTATCACATTTATTTCAATGTGCAATGAAAATATATTTTGCTATCTCAAGAGATAGTATAACATGAAATTATCACTCTTGAGAAGGATGCTTCTTGTCTTGTGGTACCTTTTGTGTGAAAGGGACTTCAGGCACTCTTTATTCAGAAAAAAACATTAAAATACACAGCAGAAATGTGTATTTTATATTTGCTTGGAAGGACAGAGATAGCAATTTATTTTCTGACCAGCTGCAGTCAAGTTGCATTCTTAATTTTGAGGTTGTTGCTCATCAGCATTGCTTCAAGTGAGGCCAAAGCAATTACAATATCTTCAAATGGCCCTAACTATATTATGTCAATTAACAATTTAGTGTTTAATCATTTGACTTTCCTCAGAAAGCATATATCTGCTTTTTCCCAGATTAATTCTCTCAACCTTTCTTCATAGGCAAAGAAACCTCAGTACAGATAAGGAAGTACGCTTCATGCATAAGAACCACACTTATGGTTACATTCAAGATTAAATACAGTTGGCAGATCTAGGACCAAGTTTTGTGTAGAAAAACATACCAGAAAGCCAACTACCTCTTCAGGCATGAAGAATTCTACAACAGAAGTATAATAGTTGTGGCATCCATTTTTAAGAGTATCTATCTGTTATTGACATATGTATATGACKTCATACATATGCTAGGGTTAGGATTTCCAAGTATAATCGCACTGAAGTCTTTTTAGGATAAAGCTGTTTAACATATGATTTAGTGGTASAGATCCTCCATGCAAAGGGCTAATTGGTTTTGCTTTCCACATTACAGAGAGGGGAGCAACCCACAGACCTACACTGCTGTTTGCATTCAATCCTCAATATTCATTAAGAGCATAAGTATCTATTTGAGATTGTACTAAGCATCTAGAAGATTAAAAAAAGTTATGGTGCTATAAACTACCACAGAAGTAGTTTGGGAATAGACATGATTACCATCACACAAACAGCTTGTTTCCCTTCRTTAATTACCATATACGTTTATAATAGTTGGAATCCTCCTGCAAGACCTGCACCATCTACCAGCCAGACACCATCGCAGATCCTAAAAGCTTGAGGGGCAATCACAGTGGCTCAGGTAGGTGCCATATGGCTGCTCATTCCCTCCAATTAAGTATAAAATCAGTTAAGTCTTGTTAGCCTGTCTCAGATAGCTGAGAACAGGAACACTGAAGGACAGTTTTCTGTTCCTTCCTTGTCTACACTAAATATTGCAGGAGACGGGGAGGAGGGGGAAAAGACGGAGGTCAGCCGTAGCTGATGAAAATAAYGATGTCCCATACAGGTGTCTATGCTTAAAATTTGAGATTTGGTTGATTAATTCATTAATTTTATCAGCAAAGTATTTTTTTCCTCAAAAAGAGCTTTCATTTTTTTTAAAAAAAGTAAAACTCTAGAATTCCCGTGTATTTGCATCAATAGAGTCTATAATAATTATATACCAGAACGTGGCTAGGCGCTGATTCCTGTTGTTCCCCATATGCACACATACCTTGCGGTCAGGGCCAGCATCGCTCTCAGCAGCGCCGATGCCTATTGACACCGACTTTTTTTTTTCCCTGCCATCGACAGGCCTTGCCAAGTATTCATTTCCAGATGTACCACCTGGCATGACAGCCCTAGATACCCATCCCTCAGGACGCACTGATGCCTGCCGAGGCCTTCCAAGTCCCCACCCCTGCATACTCAGTAAACATGCCTATATTCTTCCCAAGTCCCTGCTTCCACTTTCTGTACACGTCCTTCTTCAGGAGCAGCTTTTTCATCCATGCAGCTCACCTGCCCCCTTTGCTGGGCTTCTTGCTCATTGGTTTGCACCATTCTTGAGCTTGGTGGAGATGATCCTTGAATATTAGCTGTCTTTGACCCCTCTTCCTTCTAGGGCCTTTTCCGATGGGATTCTTCCAAGCAGGTCTCCTGAAATCTAGGCTTGTGATCCTACTTTTTGCCTTGCTTCCTCCTTCCAGAATCCTGAACTCCACCATCTTGCGGTCACTGCAGCCAAGGTTGCCCCTGACCCTCGCATCTTCCTTCTTTGTRTGTATGAGGTCTAGCAGGGCACCTCTCCTCCTTGGCTCCTCTATCACTTCTATCAGAAAGAGATCATCAGTGTTCTCCAGGAACCTCCTAAATTGCTTGTGCATTGCTTTGTCATCTCTCTCTTTTCTCCTTCCAACATACCACACAGTTCTCCTGCCACTTATCACGCCTCCATTACAACACATCACCCCCCAGCCACGTATCACCCTCCTGCAACTTACCAAAGCCCCTTCCAACATGTCATGGCCCCCCTCCACCAGTTATCACCCCTCCCACCGCTTACTGCTCCCCYGTTGTGGTATGTCTCACCCCCACCGCTTATCACCTCTCTGCCACTTACCACGCCATCATTCCAACATATCATTCCCCAGCTACGTATCACCTTCTCCCTCGCATGTATCATGCCCCCGACAGATCACCCTCCCACACTTACCATGCTGCCCTTCCAACATATCRCCCTCTACCTCATACCCCCTCCCCACCACTTACCCTACTTGCTGCATAACATACCTCCTTSCAACACATCATGCCCCTGCCATTTACCACGTTCTCCAGCAACTTAACACTCCCCCACCACATACCAGACACCCCTGCCCCTTACCATGCACCCCACCACTCCACCAGCACACACCATGCCCCTCTGCCACAGATCACACCTCATGCCACTTACCATGCCCCACTTCAGGCATCTCACACCTCATTCTGTGTTWCCACGCTCACCCTTATAATGCTCCCACCACCTGTCCCACCCCCTTCTAACATATCATGCCCCCCACCACTTATAATCCCCCCACACACACACTTGTCACCCTCTCTTCCCATCTATCATGCCCCCTCTGTCACTTGTCCTACCCCCAATACATCAGAGCCCCCAAACCTTATTACACCTTCTTCTGCAGTTTCTCACACCCTTCCAACATGCATCACCCCTGGCACCTATCATACCTGAACAGCTTTCCCCAAATATGTTTCTGTAAAGCAGCTCTATTAACGTCACCTTGGACAAAATAACCTATTACCAGAACAACAGAAGGATTTAACTACAGTTAGGAAGGACATAAAAACTAGTACACCTCCCACAAACAGTATTCTGCTCTCTTGTACAGCGCTCCACCCTGTTCTCTCCTCAGTCTCAGGTCTTGTTCAATTCCACGTTGGCTGAACAACTACTGGTTTCTTTTTTCAGCACTTCTCCACAAAGGTCAGAAAACATTTCCAAGTACAGGAAAACAGTGATTTAAATTGCAAATCATGCACGTTTAAGACAGTAACAGAAGTTTATTTCTGAAGCCTTTCCACAGCCACATATAAAGTTACAAGTAAAACACTACAACTATGCCAAAGTAAACGTTGGCTTAGAAAAACCTGCCTGGGCAAAGAGAATTTTTCCGTCAGAACGGGAAGTCCTGTATTAAGCAAAGGTTTGCAGAAATTCCAATACTATTCAATTTGCTCACAAGCACAGCTTGCTTTTCCACAGCAGGGACACCTCCAAGAGACCAGGACTAACCAAACTCACAAGCATCCAAATAGTTCTAATTACTAAAACTAAGACCCACTATGGCTTTAGATCAGAGAGTCTTGTATCCTCCGCTGCAAAATTCATCCCCTTTACCATAAAAGAACTAGTACCTGAGAGCTGAAGATCAAGCTTGACAGAAGGAAYGTGCCCTGGATCAAATTCACATTAAGTAACTTTACTGGAATAGAGATCGCTTTGAGAACAGAGCACTTCTGGCAAAATTGTCAGCCACAGCATTCTTTTTCAGTAATGAGTAAGAGGAGGAGATAAAGGAATCCCCTGTAAAGATGCTGAAGTGTGGTGTGATAAGGGAGCCCATGTGGAAGCAGCACAATTTCTCAAGGTTCAGTATCTAGAAGCAGGCCCTGACAAAGAGCCCACAGCACCAGACCATCACCTTCCAACATCATTTTACAGATCTGCCCAATGTAATATAATTGTGCAGGTGATTCCTATTTGTCATACAACCATGCTGAAAATTGAGGATTTTTAATTAATTCAAAGATAATCTCCAGTTGCTGYCAGGTTTAAGTGACAGTAAGCATTCCCAGATAGCAACGTTAAAAGTGCCAAATAAGCTCACTCACAAGCCAGGTAAGAGTTTCATACTACATGGGACTACACACTGTACCACACACATGCTATATACATACATCAGTATGCAACTGAGGGAGAAGACATGACTAGCTGTTACAGCTGCCTCTGAACTCCTACCTACTGCCTAACTCCACCRCTGTGAAGGTTACAGGACAGCACAGTATAGACCCACGCCAAAACAGACACAGCACTACATGAGGACTGAAGCCACCATTTCACAGGACAAATTTTGGCAATTTCAGCTAAATTAATTAGGAAACAAAAGCCACAGCTATTTTAACCATCACCTTGGCATCATAGGTCTAGAGGAACACAACTGCCTTACATTGTATTTCTCAAACACTACATGCCAATGAATCGTTTGGCCTAAAATTTGACTACAGACAAAGCAGCATAAGAAAAGCCTTGATACTTAAGAGTACATTTTAAAAGGTGGAAATAGCCATATATTCCAGATGATGGTAGTGTTTTTATTGGAACATAAATATCAGTGCAGGAAGCAGAGCATGTCTAGGAAGCAAGAAGTCATTTTTCTTAAGTATGTCTTCAAGTATAAGCAGAACAGCTGAGGGAGCTGTAATTTCAGTGCTCTTAGAAGCTTTCTTAGGGTGTATTTAAGTAGGCACAATACCTCTGTTATAGCTGTACTAACAGCAACTCCAACACAAGCAGGAAGCCCAAGTTCAGAGGACAAGCCTTTTGTGGATGTAATTAAAGTGTTTCCAGGAAGACCAGAAAAGTATTACTGTCTTGGGGATCCTAGATGACAGGGTGACAACATCAAATTGTTAAACTTTAAGCATACCTCAGTAATAAAATACACAGTTGAGAAGAGGTTTATAAGAGAGCTTTAATAATGAAAGATGCAGCATTGGTTACAGACGGCGACCGCGACGACCACCCTTTCTGCGTGTGCTGTCAGAGGGGATGGGGGTAACATCCTCTGTAGAGAGAAAAGACACTGTTACCTTCCAGTACAGAAGTAACCTAAGAAACCAAGTGGGTAAAGCCATCCAGCCAAGCAGTATCTCCAGACACCCTACAGCAGTCAGCTACCCAGGCAGTATCAACAAAGTATGGAAGTTAAGATATTTGTGAAGTCACCAAATGCTGGGTATCCAAGGCTTCTAATACTTAGGATGCAAAAATCCCCATCCCACCACCCACTTTAACCAAGTGGGCTAACGATTCTAAACCAAAGCGTGCATAATGTTAACATCCAGGGCAGCATCACTGTCATTTCTTGTGAACTCCTCTAGAACATTTGGAACTCTCCCTCAGTTTGAGGGACTCTTTTCTTATTGAAACACCCTAACCCTAAACCCCTAAGCCTTGGTTAGCCTTAAACTAAGACCAGCATGATACTTCTAGGTAACTGAACAGCTTTGGCATGAAGTGTTATATCAGCACCCTGCAGTATAGCTGAGATTTATCAGGCAGCCAAGAATTTGGTAGCTAAAGCCAACTGATGCCACCTTCTGGTGAGTCTTCAGTTCAAGGAGGTACACATCTGCTTGTATGAAATAACTTCAGAGTGTTTGCCACTATAGGTGTTAACTGTCACCAAGAACAGAAGCCTTGCAGTATACATGCCCGCAGTGCTCCTTTTACTGAGTAATCCTTCAAAACCGATTTTCAAGGTAGCAAAGTTCTGCCCTGATACACAGCGGCACGCATATCCACACGTATCACCCTCCTCAACCACTCACCGATGCGGCCAATCTTCATTCCGGAACGGGCCAGAGCTCTCAGGGCTGACTGGGCACCAGGTCCAGGAGTCTTAGTTCTAGAAAAGAGCATCAGGTCCAATAATCCTATAAATGACTTAAATTGAGCACAGTTCACAAACAACTGTCAATCTTTAAAAAGCCAGCCACAGAACACACACACGCACAGTTCCTCCCCTAACTTAACATCCAGTTTTCAAAGACACCAAAATTCACCTTTCTCTCATGCCCAGATCCAAACCATTCACAATCATCCACCAAACATGTCATTCCAAGCTGATATGCCTCTGAGTTTGACAGCATCTCCCTTTTCACTACTACAAATAAATATGGCCCTGAGAACATACACCTATTCCAGTCAACTGAAGATRTCAGCTTAGAACAGATTTCTGATGCTTAGTATGAGTATGTCAGCCAATTATTACCAACTTAATCAGTGCAAAGACAAGAGGACCAGGACTTGATTTGGTACAATCTGGCATGGTTCTAGGAGTTTACACTCACCTCACACGCACGTGAAATTTGCGCTGGTTGTTGATCCTGGACACGCACTTTGCTAAAGTACACTTGGCAGGCACACTGCAGAGCGCGTGCAAAACTCCCAAGCACAACAGCAGGGCAAATCTGCACTTACAAAGTACGCAACCATCACACTAATAGACACACGCTCTGCAGGTACCACGGCACAGCCCCTCCAACATACCTATTTCCACCGGTAGCACGCAGCTTAATGTGAAGGGCAGTGATGCCCAGTTCCTTGCACCTCTGGGCAACATCCTGGGCTGCCAACATAGCAGCATAGGGAGAAGACTCATCTCTGTCAGCCTTCACCTTCATGCCACCAGTCACACGGCAGATGGTTTCCCTAAGAAAGGGGAAGAATATATTCAGGGAAAAAAAAAAAAAAAAAAAAAAAAAGTCTCTCTCCCCTTCTCCACCAAAACAGCTTCCCCACACCTGCTAACAGAACCAGGCATTTTGACATGTCTACTGGATGAATAAGCTGCTATCCAGTACCCTGAGCAGTGTTTATCACAAAGGAACATGCAAAGCCACCTGAYCTATGATCATACGAAAAGGGCAGAGAGCAAGGCCTAGTCAGCTCAGAAGCAGCACTGGAATTCTCCCATACTGCAGAAGTTCTTTTCTCGAACCTGTTCCTAATGCCTGTTCACTAAACTAGGAGAAGGTATTCAGACTCAGRTGGAAGTCACACCTGAGGAAAACCTTATACTAATTAAATTTCACATTTCTAGGTTTCTGCTCTCTGCAGAAGTTAYATAGTGCCAACTACTATGTACTGAACTGTCTGTAAAGCAGTAATTTCTACACAGGACTCTTTAAAAGGGGTTAGACTGTTACTTTAAAAATAACACCATGAGTAATGCATGCTGCTTTTGCTTAAAATTAACTCAATTTTAAACTACATTGAAACAGACCAGTAAAAATTAAGCTGTCTTTACAGGTCCCTTGCTTTAACCAATTCACTTCATATCAAAGCAGCCTTTTTATGTAAGAAGTAGATGCTGGGCCAACTGGACCCCAAGTAGTTCACAGCTGAATAGATTAACATTAATAATTCAATAATAGATGCATAAACATGTCTATACTGAAGCACCCACTCCCCCCCCAAACATACATCTCACCTYATCTTACAGCTCTGCAGAAAGTCAAGCACTTCAACAGAGCCTCTTGCCACACACACTTTCCATTTTCAAAACTGAAGAAACCAGGCACTACACTGAGGTGATCAGTGTTCAATACTCACTTGCCAGAAAGATCAGTCACATGGACAAAAGTGTCATTGAAGGATGCAAAGATATGGCAGACACCAAAMACATTTTCTCCTTCAGCAACCTGAGGTCCCAAGCTGATGACCTGTTCTTCCTTCTTCTCCTTGCCTTTACGAGGTGCCATTTCTGAATTAGAAAACAGAAGGATAAGCCATAGTGGATTTTTCAGCATTTAAGTAACATTTTTACAAACTTCCCCACTACTGCAATCCTTTACCAAGGAAGAAGGATGAAGCCCTCATGGCAAAACTCCATTCAAGTAGCAACTTTGGGGGAATCTCTTCAAAACCAAAAACRTTCCCAGCTTTGCTGTACCATGGCAGGTTCGTCACACCACCCACAGCAGCTTAGTAGCTACCACGGAGCTTAGTAGGATCTCAAACCTCACTTCATGTGGCAAGAGTTGTCTGAATAAGCTTTATCTCAGCAGACATCTCTGTGCACTACTATAGCCCCATGCAAGGGAATCACATCTCTGATAACTAGCAATGTGGCACTTCTGCACAACTACATGGAAGCAGAGAAATCTGCCAATTTTTACAGACCTGGGTGTTACCATAAAGCTCTAATCTTCCAGAGCTTCCAAACAATAACTTGTGTACATATACTATTAGTCTTCTAACGACACCCCTAGAATAGCCTGGGTGCATTGTCTGCCTTCTAATAATTAGGTCTAGTCATGGGAACTGGCAGATGTGGCATTGAGGAGCACTTTGTTAGGTAGCAGAGAATCCTAAACATCCACTCCTGCAACACAGACAGGTTGTTCTATGCTGCCCTATCCTTTCAAATGGAAACAACAACTAGTGATTTTTGTAGAAGTATAAAATCATCATTAAGGAAGTCAGCCCAAAGCTTGGCCCGTTTTTATCCAAAAGACCACCTTGATAATCCCCACTTTCCAGAAAGTGGCACCAAACACTGATCCCTAGAGCACTGCCTAACACGACCACGGCAAGGAAGCTGCATCCTCTTTCTCATACAGCCCATGAAATGTTTCATGAACACACTTCACAATGTTACCAGCCCAAAGTGGTTCTGAAGCTTACAAGTCCCCAAAGTTGAGTGTCGCTCACTTGGCAGAAAGAGCAAAACCAGCGAGCTGCAGYCACATTAATGCCGACGTGATGCTAAGCAGCAAACCAGCCCGACACCTCACCAGGCGCGGCGCCGCAAGCCGGGGGCCCGGCCGAGCGCAGGACCGCGGCGCAGCCTCACGCACAGCCCCGGGCTCGCCGGGCGGCGGCACCGCTCCTGCGGCCCGCCAGGCCCCGCAGCGCCGGGCCTGCCCCGGCCGCCCAGCTACGCCAGCCGCGGGCTCGGCCGAGGCCCCGCGCCGCGCTCGCCTCCCCCCACAGCAGGCGCGCTGCCCCGCGGGGCCCCGACGCCGAAGAGCCGGGCGGCGGCGCGGCGAGCCCCGGGCGCGCCGATGGCAGCGGATGCACCAGGGACCGCGCTCACCTCCGCGTCTCCTCCGGCTGCCGGCGCTGGAAAGGAAGAGGGCCGCGCCGGGGGGCAGAGGTCACCGCGCTGACCCGGAAGCGATGTCGGGGAGAGAGCCGTTTTCCGGGCAGAAACCAGCGTTTCCGTTATTAGAAGGGCAGAAATCGATCTTGCTCCCCGCAGCACCGCACCGCCACGATTAAAACAACGAATAACCGTCACAAATAAAACTCAGAGCAGCCCTCCCCAAGATGGCGGCGCTCGCCTCCCGCAGAGTCCCCTTCCCAAGATGGCGGCGCTCGGCGCTCGCCGCCCGCCTCGGCGGCCCCTCCCCAAGATGGCGGCGCCGGCCGGCCTCGCTTTCTCCTTCCCAAGATGGCGGTGGCGGGGGGGTGTCGCTGGGCCTTGAGGGAGATGGCGGTGGAGGCGCTGCCCTGAGGGGGCGGCTCTCTCGCAGGCAGAGGCTGCGGCCCTGCGGTCTCCTCTCCGCATGGTGCSGAGCAGAGGCGTTGCATGTGGGGCTGTGGCATGGCCTCCTGCCGCGTGGGGGGYACGTGGCTTCCTGCGAGCTCCGCGTGTCTGGAGGTTGGAGCGGGCTTCGTCCTATGGCCCACTCGCATCCTGGCCGTGGCCGTGGCYGTGGCCGCAGAGCAGCCGCAGCTTTTGAACGCGCACCTTGTGCTTTAACCCAATTCTTCCTTCCGCGGCGYGGGCCTGAAGCAGGAGCTGCTCCCCGGGGTTGTGTCAGCGTCAGTCGGGCTTCGTGCGTGCACGGCGGTTTCGCAGTTTGGATTACRCTAATGTAGCTTGCGTGGCAAGTGCCCCCGGTGTAAAATGCTTATACCAGCATAGCTTATTCCAGCTCAGTGAAGCAAGATAAATGAGACTGGGAGAAAGCACTTAATACTGGTGTAACTGCACCTGCCCTGGGGCTTTCCTCGGCATCCTTGTGTCTGCTCCCAGCCGAGCAGCTACAGTCAGCCCTCGCCGGAGGCGAAGCGGGCGTCAGTCCCAGGAGGGCCCTGGGCAGAGGCTAAGCACAGGCTGCTCCCTGCTCCGCTGTCGGCTGGCTGAACGCAACGAGGTCTCCCCCATGTTAKGGGGATTCACGCAGCTGCCCACACTGCTTGCCTGTGAAGTAAGTTCAGACAGAAGCTTTTGCTCCCATCCACTAGAAACGTTCCAAGTCCTTCTGCGGGAAGCGTCCTTTCTCCCTCCTCACCACAATCCCATCCACCACAGTGCAAGCAGGCACCAAGCCTCCCGCAAGGGGTAACCTTGTCCTTACTGAGACCAAGAAGGTCTTTACACTATACAAGAACAAGCTTCAAGTGCAGAGTGCAAGACTCTGCTTTGCTCTTAACCCATAGCACCATCAGGTAACTCCGAGCTATTGACAACACRTGGTCTAAGCTTAATGTCTTCTTCCAGGAGAAAGGCTACCACTCAATCCAAGGCTGTCAGTTAAGACCTTAAAGCCCAAGCTTAATGTGCAGTGACCTTGCCTGACCCATTAAAGAAAACCAAACAAGAGACTCTCTACAGCCAAGATCTCTATTGACATCTTAGTCTCTCAACGCCTTTCTTCAGCTCTCTGATCCCAGGAGAATCATAGTCAAGGCTTACCTGCTAATGTAGCCCAGCTGTACATGTTTCTTTTTGTTAAGAATTTTCTACAGAAATCAGATAGGTTTCTAATAGTGTTAATAGGTGCCTTACTCCCTTCTCCAAGGGCCAGCTACACAACACTTCTATCGTTCTTGCAGAAAACGTGTCAGTGTAAGAGTATGAGGAGGTCCTCAGGAATTTTACCCACAAGGCAGTGCACATAGAGATTTTAATATTTTTAAGTCTTTGGAACATGTTGTCTTAAGGAACCAATGGGAGAGATTTTAATACACATAATTCTCTGTTGGGAAGTCAGAAGGCTGATGTAAGTGGCACAGACTTTGTAGCTGTGAATGATGGTGTAGGGACTCCCTCCTTGAAAAATTGTCGGGGAGAATTGTTCCACCTCTACAGCAAATAGAATGTAAATTTGTGAAGTTTTACATTCATGCCATCCAGCAAGTGAATATTTTCTGTTTCCAACTGATTTAAATAGGACTCAGGAAAGAAAAGATAGCAAACATCAAAGAAGACCTTTGAACACAGGCAGACTGAACCTGACGAAATAGCACCTGCAATATTCCTCCTAGGCCTGATCCTGCTGTTTCCACCTTCCTCCTTTCTAAYCTGCCTGTTTCTGAATGCTTCCTCCATGGTGTTGGCTGCCTCTGTTGCTAAGCCCTAGTGGAACCAAAGACTGCTCAGAGCCATGCAGGACTGGGTCACAGGTAGCAAACCTGGAGCCCACTCCGATGCCTGATGTTGACACAGAGCCTTTTTGACGGTGCATATGCAGGGAAGGCTGACAAGCATTCGGATCTGCAGCCAGGAGCTGGTTGAAACACARGGGCAGAGAAGAAGCAGGTGGTTAGAGATGCAGTATTAGGGAGGCTGCTTGTAGTCTTCCCACTGGAGSGACTGCACAGTCCAAAGGCCTGAAAACACTTCTACGGGGAAGACCCAATGCCTCTGCTTGAGAGTATTCACTGCTTGTCCATGGGAAACTTTTGAACCCCCTCCAGTGCCTGGTACTTTTTTGTCCTCAGGAAACACTGGCATGAAAAGAGATTGGGGAGTTTGTCTTCTGCCAAATCCCTCATATAGCACAGCCTTCTGCTTCTGATGCTCCTGCTGGTACCCAAACTGGTACCCAAAAGGGCTGGAGGAAAAAAAATCATCAAGTCTAGAGTGATGGGAAGTGATGGAATGAAGGTGTGTCTCCTTGYATCACAGGACAGGAGAGGTAGGCTTCAGCTTAATTCATGTGCTCAGACACTGTGTTGTGGGAGACAGAGAGGGCTCTTAGACAGAAAACTTCCTGGCTGCAGGACAGTGTCRGACTATGAAAGGGAAGACAGAAGGGGTTGTGGGCAAAATCATTACAGCAAAGCCTCGGGGAGACCTGGCACTGGAATCTCATCAGTCAGGAAAGCTGAGCAGCTCTGGGACAGTGCATTTTTGGGGGGAGTTTCCACGAGGGGGAGCTTCCTGCAAGGCTACCTTCTTCGGGGCATCTTTTCCCTTCTCAGGCCAAGCATCCAAGTTCCCTCCAGGAGGCAGCTCTCTCAGCTGTGATCAGGAGAAGGTGTTTAATTCATGAGGTCTCCCCGCTCTCTGGCACCTCACTGAGCTGTGCTTCATCCCTAGGAAAGCCTTCTGTGCTCCAAACACCAAGATAACACCCACCTTGACCCCATGGGCTACCCTTGCTGCTCCTCTCTTCACTAGCAGTTTGCTGTTGCATCAGGGATCCTCCTCTTTAGATATTGAATGAGAGGCTCTTAAAATATGCATTGATGGGATTGCTGTAATTCCAGCTGTGGGCTCCAATGACACTAGCCATGGCCTGATTTGAATGAAGGKCAGAAAGAAGGGGCTCATGGCCTGGGAAAGGCCTCTCTTTTACCTGCCTGCCCTTTTTCTGCCTTCTACTMTAGCCTATGTGTTAAGGGCACTCTCCTGCACCCTATTTTGCTCAGATTTGAGGGGCACTGATATGAGGGGGTGAATTTCCTTCTCTCCCCACTCCACATTTCACTACCTTGAGAATTTTTATCTCACCCTTTGGCCCTTTCTCCCCTTCCTCAGCATCCAGGGTCCTGTGGGGATGATGGTAGTTTCCAATAGCAGCGGGTGAGTGTTGCAGAGGTCAGCCAGCATCAGGCTGCAGGCAGCCCCATGTGCCGTGGTGTTCATGGCTGTGGGTGGCCTGTCTGAGAAAGAGCCGTGAAGGTGAAGGGTGCACAGGGAGCAAGACTGGGAACCAGGCTGGATGGATTTCTCCAAGGGCAGGGGGGAGGGCTGAAAAGAGGAAACGTGTGCAGGGGAGGCAGAGCAGAGCAGGCTGCAAAGATCCTCCATGAGGCTCATACCAGCCTACAGATATTTTTGTGGAATAGATACAACCCAGAGGCAAGGAAATGGACAAGCCTCATCTTTGAGGTAGCGAACTGAGATAATCAGGGCTCCAGATGGGCTTCTATGAAAAAAAACAAAAAAAGTTCAAAATCTAATGCTGCCCACAGCAGCTGGGAGGCAGCTTGCACCAAGTCCTTCAAGGTACTGTGTGGGCTGGGTGGTTTCTTCCATTCTGAGTTTGGAAACTCCTTCTCTTTCTCTTTGCTGCAGGCCTTGCACTAACCCTGGTGGGTTGAAAAGGGAACTGCCTGCTCTGCAGAACACTCCCAGGGCCTAAACACCAGCCATGAGCAGACCTTTCTAGCTGCCAAGGACAGCRCTGTGGACCTTCTCATTGTTGCTGCACAGCCAAGTCCCAGGCTGGGATGAGTGATGAGAAAGGCACCCGGTAGTGGCTGGAAGGAATGTGTCCTCTGGCCTGGCTGGGAAGGATGCTCAGGCCACGGTGAGGTCAGTGCCAGAGACAATGTGTGTTTACATCAAGAAATCCCCCAGATCTCGCTCTTAATGGGTAATTAAAATTCCAGCTGCTCCTTGGTAATAGCCTCTCTAGCCCATGGGAAAGCCACAGACAGTGACGCTGCAGGAGGAATTCAGAACTCAGCCGGTGACTAAACAAAAAGGGAGCCCGAGAGCCAACACAAATAGAAATGTTGCCCTCGACCTGYTATCCTGTCCAGTCTTGGCCCCGATGTAAACCCGTCCTGGCTGGGATTGGGTCAGTGGGAAGCCATGGCCTGACCTGTGAAACCCCCGGCTCAGGGCTCTCGGCAGGCAGGAAGTTTTGGCACTTGAAAATCATTATTGTTTCCGTGGCTGTGTTTGGTTCCCACGAGCCACTCACTAAACGCCACCACCAGACCAGCAGCCTCACTGGTGGTCTCAAAGCAGAGACCAGACCTGAAAGAGGCCAAAGCTATTCCTGGAGGCTGAACTCTTGCTCTTTGCCTGGAACAGAGCAGAGGTCTGAACCTGGGGCTCTCACAGTGCTGATAGGCAACAGCTTCAGGCTGCAGGCCCCTCAGAATGGCAGCTTTTCTCCCTCTTTAATAACACTGATAAAGAGAAATTCAGGACTCTGAATGCAACTATTCATAGGTAAAAAGAAAAAAAACCTAAGTTTTTCCATTTGCTTTTAAGGCTATTGTCATTCTTAATTTTAGAAATGCARTTTGTGCACACACACATGCAAAATGATGCGTCAGATCAAGAAGATTTAAAAAGAAATCTCTAACGTTGAAGCTAAAGCACTTAAGGAATTGGCAGAGACTTCAAGAGCCGGTTTCTGGTCCTAATGAACTCAGTGGAAATGCTGCCATTGACTTCAATGGGATCATAATTTGGCTCTAACTCAGAAGGAAACTGAAGGTGTTGATTAATAAATTGGAGACAATGCTGGAGAAAACTGYTAAACTTCTTTTCAAAAGATGTGCTGAAGAAGAGCCTGTAAGTCAAATTATGCGGGAAAAGAACTGGCTGCCTTTGTATTTGCAAACACAAAAAGGAAAAAAGCTACCTGTAAATTMATGTAAAATGCTAAACTGGTATTAATAAATATAAATGTCTTCCTGAAAAAAATTGTTTCCAGCGGGTAGGTCATTCTTTAAAAAAAATGTATTTGCAAATGCCAAACCAAGTGTTCAACAAATTCCCTTTTCTCAAAAGTAACTAGTCAGCGGAAAACTTTACCACTGGAGATTGTGAATTCACTGGAGATTGTCCCCAGAGTTTTGCATGTGTATTTTTATTACTCATTGTTGGCTTTTTGCATGGCAATTTGTACATGACTCTCCTCTACTAAAATTCTGACARAGGTTAGCACTGCCTCAGTTAAGCTATTCGTACTGCAGATACATTTTCAGGCTGAGTCTACTAATCATTTAAGGCTGAAAAAAATCCCTCAATATACTTTACAGCAGTTGAAGGTTGAAAAACTTCCTGTTTGTCCCTTTATGGTTTCCAAGCTTTCAAGTTACTTGGGCTTAGGCAAGATATTCAAAGATTTTTGGAAAAAAGATGTCTGAGGGAAGTGAAATGTTTAAGGATAGGAAGTATTTGACTTCTGTGAATGCTTTGGAGTGCGTTAGTAAATGTGTAGTCGTAATGTAATTGACTGCAGGTCTTTGGTTCTCCTTCACTGTTACTTTTCTTTTCTTTTTTTCTTTTTGTCCATCTGCTTGTTTCATTTATTAAAATTGCTTTCTTGCCCCGTTCCGAGGGAAGCTCTCCCAGGGTACCGTGCCAAAGCCAAATTCCAAACAGATCTGCCGCCACACCTCATCCCGTGGGCTGAACGCGAACCCCCGCGGGGTCTCCGYGCCTCGCTGGGTAACGCGCCGCAGACCTGGGCTGGGACCGCCCCACCRACGCGGCACCGGCAGCTCCTGTCGTGCCTTGGGACGGGTGTCGGGGATCTCAGAAAAGGTATTTTATTCCCAAATGCCTCGGCAAGGCATCCGCGGTCACACAGAAGCAGGTCCAAGCCCAAGGCGGGAGCTCAGAGCCTTGGGCGTGGGTGAGGATCTCGCAGCGGTTCCCTCCGCTGTCTGGCCTTGTTCCTCCGTCTCTGAAYGAGCTCGTCTCGTCTCAGGTGTCTCCGCTCGGCCCCGGCGGCCGCGCGGCCCTGGGCCCCTCCGGAGCCGGTGCGCTGCCGCGCGAGGGACAAGCGCTGGTGGAGCGCACGCAGGCCTGGGACCTCCGAGCACCTCCGAGCCGCGGGGGCGCTTCRAGACACGCCGCGGTGCCGCGGCTGCGGAGGAGCATGGGAGCGACCTCAGCCTTAACTGGCTTCCAAAATCCGACACGGAGCGTGCACACGGACGCGCCGGTCGCTGCGGGAGGCATCAGCCGCGCTGCCGGCYGGGCCCTTCAGGGCGCCCATCGCCGCCACCCCGGAGCAGCGGCGAGGGGCCCGCGGGCCCGCTACAAGGACAGGGCCCCGCGTCCCTGGCCCAGGAGCCGCAGGGAGGCCTTTCGGCGGGAGGCGGTCGCGCCACACGAGATAGCCCCCGCCCCGACACGGCAGAGAACGAAACGCCTCCTCCCCCGCGAGGCGGGGAGAGGTGAGGGGGAAAAGGCTGCGGCGCGGCGGACCCCGATCTGCC
>NW_028186657.1:2100221-2122627 GCF_003343005.1 Rhea americana
CAGGGCTCCGCGCCGGAGCGTCGCGCCCGCGCCGCCTTCCCGGGCGCCCGCGGGGACCGAGTCGCCCGCGAGCAGACGCGCCGCGGCCCCGCGCCCGGCCCGCAGCGGCATCGCTGTCCTGCCGGGGTGCTCTGCCCAGTCTGCGCCAGCCGCCCTGGAGCGGGGTTTGGGCCGAGAGCTCACCGGAGGTTCTCCCGGGAAGGTCCCGGGGTGTCCGGGGTGAGTCAGCTGCCTGCCAGAGGTGCTGATACCAGCCGGCGGCCCATCGCCGCTGGAAGAGATGTTGGGGAGCTGCGGAGCGAGGAGGCAGCTCCGTGAGCCAGCCTGTGTTCTGGAGGGGGTTTGGGCTTTTTGTTCCGTGTTTTTGCTGCTTCCCAGCTCATGCTGCTTTACGAGGAGTAAGAAGATCATGAATCAAGTGATGCTAAGCGAGGCTTCCTTTCCCAAACCCACCACCCCCAGCAGCACAAAAAGGCCTTCAGCGAATCTTTCTTGGCTTCATCAAGCCTTAAATCCCTCAATATCTTTCCGTTCTTCCTTCCAGTGTGTTGTGCTGGGAGCTCTTTGAAGAGAAGAAAGAAGCAGTAAGTGTTAGGCAGGAATGAATATGAATGAGTCAACTGCGCTGCTCCCTGGACACCAGGCTGTGAATGACTTGCCCTTTGCAATGGGCACTGCTGAAAAGCTCRGAGTAGAAGGTACAAACTGCTTCCGCAAAAGTCAGAGCAATGTGGTTGCAAAGGGCACAGGTTGTGAGGCCTAAAATGCCCCTGCTCTGGAGGAGCATAAATGGCATTAAATAAAAATAATAAAGGATTAAAGGGAATCAGAACAGTACAGCTGGGAACTGGTTTAACGTACCACTCTTCTCACATGGCATGGCATTGCCTTTCTGGCTGGAGTCTCCATAAAGCACCTCATAGTCCCCTCTGGAAGAAATCCTACCATTAAGTCAGCTATGGGTGAATTCCTTGGACTTTAATGTGTATCTGGATGTTTTTTGTTGATTTTGTTGTTTTTGATTTTGGGGGGATTTTTTTTTATACAGGTCTTCTGTTTTTTGGCTGCATCACTGCGCAGTCAGGTTGTGCCCTGCTGRTGGGAGGGAGCCAATGATTGCCATGTTGCTGTTGATTCAGAAGCCTTGCTGTTTTGATGATCTTTCAGAGTCTTTTGGAAGACTTTCGTTGATTCAGAGGCCAGTGTTTTGTGTCTGTGGCAGCAGACTCACTTCTGCTGATGCTGCAAGAGCTGAGACTGAGCAACAGGATCCTTTTGCAACCTCTTGGGGGCAAGGGCCTTCCCTTCCCATGTTCTTGTCTGGGTGCTGCTGCGCTGTAACGTGGGGAACATGTTCCTAGTGTTATCTGTGCTTGGGGGGGCTTAGAAAGCCAGCGCTTTGCAATGCTACCTTGTCACGGAGAGCAGCTCCCGTGACAGCAGCTTCTTCCTTTGTTACTGTAATCTTGAGAGATTTTTTTTTTTCCACCAGGGCTAGGCTGGCTCTTTTGAGGCTGAGGCATAAACAGGGAGATAAACAGCACCATGCCTGCTCCTGTCAACTGTGCATGGGGAGCATGGTAGAGGAAGTCGCCTTTTTCCAGATAAAACAACCAAGATGAATTCAATAGGAAATAAGTTCTTCACTTCTGAGTGAACTTGCCATGGGTGGAGAAGAAGGAAATTAAACAATAGAAAAATATGTGCATGGCTTTGTATGGCAGAAAAAAAACAAAACAGTTGGTCTCCAGCAGGGTGGTTGAATGTCATCCCTTTACATGTGTAAGCACTCCTCTATGGGARTGATGGAAAAGGTGACAGTGATGCCATTAGTTCTTGATGCCCGCTCATCTCAGGAGAGCATCAATGTTTGGGTATGGTGGAGCCAAAATCTCGTCATAGGGTTTTTTGTCCTGATCTCATCCCAAGCCAAGACCTTGATCCTGCATGTCTGCAAACTCCCCTGTTGGCTTGTCTTCTCCTGCTGGTGTTTGCTTTATGATCCCATCTGTAGGCTGCAATCTGGGAATTTCYTGCCATCTCTGCCTGGAGCTGTTGTGTCCTCCTTGAGGCTGCTGACTCCTGGCTATGGAAGGGACCAGTGCATGGCTTTGCTGGCTACTGGTGTCAGGGCTTTGTAGAGTGACTGTGTCCGGAGTAACTGGAAAGCTCAAAAACATAGGGCCTTTCCCATTTCCTGTATCTTTGCAAACCAGTGGGTCTGTTTTGTTTTTGTTTAGGATTTGGTTTTGAATGGGAGTGGAAGACCCATTGCAGTTAAATGTATTTTTTGTTAAAGTTCCCCCCCACCCCGGCCTTTTCTTTCTGCATCGAACTGTCACTACTTTAAAACAGGACATGTTTTAATGCACCATTGTTGGTAATTTAAACAGAAGAAAAGAGATACCTTACAAGTCAAAACTAGGCTGAAGTGAACAGAAAATATTTTTTCAGTAACATTTCATGATAAAATACTGCATAGCCAAGCATGTCCCTGCTAGAGAGCAGTAAGGTGTAAATAACACTACCCTGCTCCTCTCTGCCTCTGCCCGTGCTGACGCACTCCTGTCAGCTTTCCACCTTTTATAACTGTATTTGATTTTTGGAGGTATCTCTTTGGTTGCAGGCCTGTGCAACCCACTTGGACAGGGGACGGATGGAGRTGGTCCCAGTGAGCTTCCCTTCTCTGGTTTGTATCTTAGGGTGTTTCCAGCCAGGTTTTGGTAAGGGGGAGGAGATGTGATGGGAAGGGGCAGGCAGAAAGCAGCACTTACAGGAGAGTAAAGAGGTTGTATCCAAAGAGGCCACTGACTTTTTTATTAATCTTTGGCCATCTCCTGTGGAGATGGGCAGAGAGGGAGCTCTCCTGGGATTTTGTGCTTCAGCTTTTCTGGTGCAGCCATACAGAAAGGCTGGAGCTGCTTTCCTTGGTGTGGCAAAACTTTCTAGACTCTAAGCTTGGCTCTTCCAGCAGGAAGGACTGTGCAAGTGCAAGGACATCTGGAAAAGTTAAAATGCTCAGTCCAAATTCCAACTCCTCTCCTGAGAACCCAGTGATGAAATGTGCCATTGATTTGGTGAAAGGGGCCCTTAAARCCTTTTTTCAGCCACATGTGAGCACCTGGCATGGAGAGGCTGGAGTCATTCTTACCTGCTGGGGTGCAGGCATGAGGAAATCATGTGTTTGGAGCTGAGGCCTTCAGGGCTGCTGCATCCATGGAAAACTCCACCAGAGGCCTGGGGGACCATGGGGTTAGCACTAACCACCTTGGCTTCTGCCAGCATCCCTTTGTGCCCCCCMAAAAAGGGGCAAGGCCTAGAGTGTTTCAGCTTGGCTGTCATAGTTGCATGTAGGAGGGTGGCAGCTGGAGGGCTAAACTATGGCAAGATGACGTTGGTTTTCTTTCTGTTCTGGCATGTTGAGTGTCTCTAGTCTCCAAAACATTTTGGTTAACCTGTTCCTTGGCAARCACTGGGATTTGGGGCCTTTTATTTGCTATTTTACTTCTATTCCTCTACTAGACTCCTACATCGGTGCTTCCTGCCAACAAGCCTCTAGTTTCAGCAGAGCATCATAAGGGAAAACAATGTACCACACACCTACCCTTCTACTGCACAAGGCAGACCCAACACTTTCCACTTGTCTAATGTCCCTGTGACAGCTCCAGAAATTGCTTCTCTGGGAAAATTGTAWTTTTAGCTGCTTCTTTATCATAGGAAACTTGCAACAAGGGAGAGCTGGGAACAAAGGTGCTGGCCAATGATTTGCAATTCTCCAGCAGCTGCTCTTTTGGCTGTTAGTGGTCTAGAGACTTGGACAGGAGAAAAGGTTTTTGTTTAAAATGGTTTTGGGTGCAGAATTTCACCTTCTACATGTAGTTTATTGATAYTTACTTTTTTTTTCTGTTGAGTTAGAGCCTGCTAGAATTATGTTAGGATTCAGATGGAAAGAGAGAAGCAAGATATTAAGGTCCTATATCTTGCAATTGTTTTATGGCCATGGAAGGCTAAGGTTTTCAATCTATCTAGCACATGTTTCTAGCCCTGCTCCTGGAGGGACTTCAGACCCCAGAACTACTCTTGGGTCCTTGGGTAAGGAGATACTTTTGGCTGAGGTGACAGTGTTGCTTTTTGCATTCTTACAGTGTGCAGTCACACATGTGCCAGCAGTTTCGAGCCTGAGACAAGGGGAAGGAGGACCTAGCRTATCTTTTCTGTGAAGTCTGGATGGAGAGAATGTGTTGATGCTGCTCTCTTGGGGCCCATTTCACAAACCTTGGGGCCTGGAAGCTGTCGTGATGCAGCCTGTGAGTGCCATGCCGCCACTGGGCGGGAACTGTGCAGATGCAGAGCAGCCTGCCGTTCCAAGACCCCKGAAAAGCCTTGGTGAGTCACGCAGCGCAGATGTAGGGAGAGGGCAGCCTGTAGCTTGTGATTCATATTTTTTTCCTGCAGAGGCCATTGACTGTAATGGCAGAGCTTGCAGAAGATGAATCAATGCTTAGCCGTAAATTCTGCACAGGCCTCTTGGTGTGTGTGAGGGGAGCTGTTCCTCAGTTGTTTTGTCCTCCCAAAAACAGGAATACATTGGAGTGGAGGTAGCTTGTTCRTGCTTTGCCCAGGCACCACTGCCCAAGGAAGGGACTGAGACCCTCAGTGCTATCTCCAGGTGATGTGAGCTCTCCTGGGAGAATTTAGGAAGGTCAAAATATTCTTAAATGTGAGGTAACCCAGGAGGAGCTGCCTTGGTACTTAGTGGGGCATGCCCAGAGTTCAGCCCTGGTGCTGGCCTTGTCTGGTCCAAAGTCTTGGAGATGTAAGTTGCCTTGGCCAGAGACTCTCTCCAAGGACTCTGCCATGTTGTCCGTCTTCTTCTGCTAGGAAACCCAACGTGTCTTGGAAATCTCATCAGTAACAAAGTTGGGAGAGGAAGTGTTTTTCATCTCATTTTGCTGGGGCATATTGTGGTTGCTCATGCAGTAAGGGGTGTCTGTTTTCACCCATGGCAGCCTGGCCTTCTCCTCAGGTGCACTGGGTAGAAGTGTCTGACAGACTGTCATCCTTCTTAATTCTCTCAGCAATGTGGAAAGATTTGTGTCTCGCCTGATGGCTCTCCGTATGGTCAAAAAGGATTATAATCCCCATGTAGTACCCCCTCCATCCTCCTAAGTGGGTGTGCCTGCTCTGATTGCTTGCTGCTCTGTTAACTGCCTCTCGGTGGGTCTGCTTTGAGAAAAACAAATTCTTGCTGAATATCTCCCTTCCTTCCTGACCACCATCTGCTTTTTCACAGTCTTATAAGGCCCTGCAGCCTGAGAGCTTGGAGCCTTTGTCAGTGAAGCTGTAGAGATGTGTTGAATAGGTCTGGCTGGTTGTGCAGAGAGAAACTGTGGCCAAGTGCACCTGTAGCATGGCCAGGAAGGATGTCTCTTTTGGGCCTTCTCCACTGGCATGGCCTTTTTCAAAAGGAGGGTGGGATGGTGAATGGGCTGGAGACTGCTGGGCCTTCATGTTCTCGTTGACTTTGATGGAGGATCCATCCTGTCTCCAAGTGCCAGGACGTAGCCTATGTAGGGTCAGTCATGGGCGAAGACAGTGACCAAACAGGAGGAGGTGTTGCTGACTTGGAAGAAAGGGCCATATTATGTTTCTGGTGCTAGTGGAGTGAGGGCAGCAGGGTTGACAGTGGTACTTCAGGTAGGATAGTGCTTTTGGATCAGATGCGGCCCCAAAGGATGGGGAATGGCTGGGGATAATTAACCATTTTGGATCTCTTTTGTGTCTAGGTGATCTCGCAGGAATGTGGGGAGTTAACGGTATAGCCCTGCTAAGRGAGAGCAACAACAGCAGCGTTGGTTGAAATATGACTGCAAAATGCTATCGATGCCTAAAATCTAAATGCATGGCTTAGTCCATTTAAATCTTCTCTGGCAGCCTTGATTCATTCCTTGGCTATTCAGGTGCAACGCTGGTCTTGGGGATTTACATCTGAGAGAGGAATCCAGGCTGGGTGGCTGCCCAAGACGGCTGTGCTATGATGCACTGTGCAGACAAGTAGCAGGAAGACCAAGCAGGGTACCTGGCACAGGACRGGGATGCTTTGTCTGGTGGCTCTACAGGGATATTCATGCCCAGCTGTCTTCCTGGCATGGGCGAAGTGTCCCCACATAGAGAGGCCAGTAGTGGTGTTTAATGGTTGGTTTCCAGGTCCAACTAGCTGGTGGGATATGAAGCAGCACGTGTTACTCCTAGTTTATTAATTCTTGCGGGCTGAAAGCATGAGCTGGTGTCTGAGTGAATGGGACAGGTCCAGCACCAGGGTGGAGGTGTAGAAGAGACATCAGAGGGTGATTCCTATTGCATTTGTTTTGCTTTGAACTCCTTAAGAGGTGAAGATGGAACTGATGCTCTAACTTGGGATCAGATAACTGATGCAACATACTCCACATGCAAATGCTGTTTAGCTCCTGCAACCTCAAAAACTGTTTTGGAAATCAGAGGTGAGAGGCAGCTCAGATACCAGGACCTTTGATGTTGCACTTCTGGGGGCCAAGCATATACTTTATCAGTAACTTTTTAGTGGGTGAAAGTGAAAAAGATATTACAGGTGTCTTCTGTATTCCACACCAGTCCCTGTTCTCCATTTGTATTTCTCTTGGGTTGGTGAGCATTACCAGGTGAGCCTCTGGTATTTTTTAAGAGTGGAAAAGTTTGTATGGAGAAGTAATATCTTTTATTAGCCTAACTAATACCTTTAGGAAAAAAACAGATGTGCATTTGGGCTTGAGGAATATCCATGTGCCCCAAATGTTCCATTTTTTCCAACTGTGTCGGTTGATCTAATAAAAGATCTGACCTCTGCCTTGCCTGGCCTGGCCATGACCTTGGAGCGTGCTGGCCCTGAGAGCATCCTGCTGGTATGTTAATGCACTGACTGGCTCTTAAGCTCTTGCCCGCTCAGGAAACCRGTTGCCAGAGCATGCTTGAATTCACTGCAGGTGCTTACCTGAATTAGGACTATTGTCTCCAGACAGTCTGCACAGGCAGTGAGCACCCAGCCCCAAGGTTGCATCAGACTACTGTGCACCCCGGCAGGTCTGTGTCTGCTGACTGCGGGGGAAGCAGAGGTCAACTGCAGCTCAGCGAAGCCCCTGAGCATCAGAGAGGATAGATGTGGTCCTGAGAGAGCATCCTCAGTAGCTCATGGGAGGAAGGGGTAACTTGTGCAATATTGCATCACTGCAGTGATTTCCAGACACAAACATTTGGGGGAGGGGGGAGAGGAATGGGGGAGTGTTGCTATCCCAGAGTGGTATCAGGTACACTGTGAGTTGTCTTGCACTTATGTTTTATGGATGCTTGTTCAGAAAAATGACATTTTGAGGCCGGATTGATGTTTGGCAGGACAGCCTGTGGTCCCCAGAACAGCTGGTAGTTGTTCTGTAGACTGGCTGAAGCTGGTCTCCTATGGACTTCAAATTCCCAGTAATGGGAAGCTGTCAGGAAAGTGAAGCAGCTGGTACATGCTGTAAGGCTTGTGATGCTCCAGCCTGCCTGGGCAGTACAGGAGCAGAGGGAGGTCTGCCTTGGCCAAAGGGGTATAAAAGTACTGCTGCCCCAGGCAGCGCTCTGTAAGCAAGCATCTAGGAGAAGTCTGCATAGGATGAGCCAAGCCCCCCTTCCTGTTTTGTCCACTGTTTACAGYAGAGCAGGTGCCTCTCCAGGAAAAATCTAGTCAAACAAGTGTTGGAGGTGGCAAAGAGTAGTGTTGKGATGGTTTCAGCCTGTGGATTTTGTCAGGGCAGAAGTCCTCATGCAGTTGGCAGGTGACAGTGCAGACTTTGACTCCTTGCTTACTCGCAGGAAAATATGTGCATGTGAAATAGACAAGTGTTTTTTTTTTTCCCTCAATCCCTTTTCTTTTTTAAATACTTGAAATTCAGACCCTGCTTATCCAGAAAGGCTCTTGGACACTTGGAGAGCCACAAGAACTGACATGGCACATTTCAAAACAGTGAAATCCAATTTACTGAGGGCATTTTTTTCACCCACACCTTTCCCTCCCCCCATCACCACCCAGCCCACTTAAAATTCATGGAGAGTTTTGTCAGTAAGAACCTGTTTCAATTAACAGACAAAAGAAACTCTCCTAGTTAAGCAGCTCTTTCAATTAAGGTTTGGGAGAATTCCCCAAGGTCTACTTCCTAATAAATGTCCCTCATGAATGAGGGTATTCCTAGGCTTCAAGGGCAAAAAATCCACATGAGGAAGAGTAACCTACAAAGCAATCTAGCCTTTCCAGGGTGAACAAGGTGGCAGTGGTATACTGTGAATTACAACACAATCTTGGGCTCCTGGGTCTGGATTCTGTTCCCTTTTTGCCATCTTTGGGTATGTTATCTCTTTTTCTTCTGATTCATTTTTCCCTTGGGTAAAAATGATGTTGGGACCAGCCCTCCTCTAGTGCTGTGATACAGGGAAAATTGGGGRATCTGAGAGGAAATGAGGCCAGGTTCAGGCTCATTTTGTGGAGATGTGATTGAAGTGCCAGGTTATTTCTTTGGAAAAGTCGTGGGGGGAGTGAGTGTTGGCTGGCAAGTGGTTATGGGGTTGCGAGCATGAATTAAACTGAATCCTAAGCTCTAAGCCTCATGTTGGCATTGGCCAAGCAATGGGATAGGAAAGGGATTTTTGCCCTCTGGTAGGCCTGGAAATAGAAGGAGTCGTGATCCTGTAACACTCAGGACTTTTGGCAAGCTGATGGATGCTTGGTGCAAGGAATCACCRTAGCAGTTTTGGATGGAGGGTTGTGTGTAGCAGGCCTCCGGGCTGTGGAGGCTCTTCACTGAAAAGCCAGGAGCTTGACCACAAAGATTCACTGYGGTTGTTCACCTGCATTCAGAGGGCCAAAGTTTACCGTCCTCGGCTGTGCCACTGTGGTGGGAGGGTGGACGGGKAGCTGAGAGCAACACTGAGACTTGGGCGCTTTGCAGGGACGCTTGCGTCTCTGCTCTGCCACATCTTTGCTTGGCCGCACCGGGGCATTGGCTGCTGAGCCTGCATCCTGTGGTTGTCAGCTTGGCAGGGGCCGGGAGCAAAGCAGTGCCCTGGCATTCCCGCAGATCCCACGGCCAAGCGGGAGGCAAAGGGCAGGACGTGYCCCAGAGAGCCTTTGGTGCAGTGGTGGAGGGTGATAGGATGGGAATAATGAGAGTAATCGTTGTCCTAGTTTATGCAGAAGCTTCACTTTCTGTCTGAGGCTGCTTTGCTTCCCCTGTACTGTTCCTTTCATGTGGATGTTGGGAGACGAGAGAGGAAGGTGGCAGGGAGTGCACGGGATGTGCATTTCCAGATAATCAGGGTGCTGGTAAAATGCCGCTGGGGATGGAGTGGGGGATGGCAACCAGGAAACGGCCAAGAGCACTGTACAGCAAGGCTTGGGCACGGGTTGACCCTCTTTGGGAGTTTTCTCTTGTGTCAACCCTGCTACTGTGAGCAAAGCTACTCTGTAACGGAGACGATGCTTTCCGCTGCTCAGGACTGGTGCTGAATGGAAAAGTGGTTTTGTTTGGGATTTTCAGTGTCCAGGTAGATCCATCTGTACAGCTCTGCAGGCCGGTGTGGACAGGACTAGCTGGGTCTGGGACCATCTCTGGGGCTAGAAATGTGTGCTAGTGCAGGTCCTGGGGAATCGGGCTAAAGCACTGGATCTGCTAGAGCTGGTCTTAAAAGCCTCAGTGCCCTTCAGTCAGCTCTGCCGCCTSTTCTTGGGGACTGAGCTGGGCCTTGCCCTGCTGCACTCTCAGCAGCCGGGAGCAAGCCCTGCAGAGCCTCTGCAGCAGGGAGCATAACCAGCCAGCGGTCACGGCCAGCAGCACGCCTGGGACAGCTGTGGGCCCTGCTCCGCTGCGGGACGGGAGTCGAGTGGTGTGCGAGCCTTTATACAGAGCGCTCCTGGCTCCTGTGATACCTTGTGGCGTGGTTGGCACCCTGGAACAGAGCTGCTGGAAGATGGGTGCCTGCCTTCTGGGAAAAGAATGAGCATGTTTTAATCATGGACTTCTGAAAACATGACCCAATTCCTATGTGTTGGGGTTAGTTTTCCCCAAAAATGTTTCTGCGTGATTTCTGCAAAATGTTGGTGGAAATCCTCCACAGACTGAAACCTGCCTYCCCCCTTCCTCCATGAGGAAAGAAACATTCAGCTTCTTTATTTCATTACAGTTTCATTTCAYTACAGTTTTTGAAGAAAATAAGGAAAACTTTTCCTTTTTTTCTTTTCTGGTGTTATCAGGGTACTTTGGGTGAAAAATGTCTTTTTTTAAAGCTAGATGCTTTGGCCAGAAATAACTCTTTTATGTAAAGAATTTTGACCATTTTTATCAAGCATATCATTCATTTTGATTTCTTTTTGATAGTGGAGGACAGAAGAAGGGCAGGCAGTAGGTAGCTGGAGCCAATGTTTTATTTCCACAAGGCAGTGAGGTATCTAGGGAAAAGTTGGTTCATCAGCAGCAATTCACATACATAGTCCCACTGGTCAGTTCTGAGCAGGCTTTATGTATAAGATCTTGTATTTAAATGGAGTGCTGAGAAAAGGGGAGGGTTTTTTGCTGAAATCCCCTGGGGTGGCACTATTCCAGACCTCAAATAAATCATGGATGTATTTTCCTGATACTCCCTTGCGTTTGCTGCTAGCCAATCCATTCATGATGCAAAGAGGCAGAGTGGTGAGTCTGGACTGGGTTAGGATGGGAACAGGAGTGGAGAGGCCAAATCCCTCTGTGTCCTTGTCCTCCTTGAGCTCGGAGCTACAGTGAGTCCCTTTGAGAGCCTACTTGGAGGCTTTGGTTGGAGAGTGAGAGGGACTCTGGAATCAGTGAAATGCTTTTAGTTGTGTAAAGGTTACCTGGTGCTTCACAGATGATCTGCCAGTGTCCTCTGGCATGGGAAGTTCCTTGGCATGGGAAGTTGTCACCTGAAGACCCTTTGCATGTACAATTGTCTTCCTCGTACTTGAGAGTTGTCTTGAGTTTTGGGAGTCCTCTCTTCCCTAAGCTCATCCTTCCCCTTGACCAAGGTGAATGCATTTGTCCATTTTGTTTTTTTCTTTTGCACCTTTGGGCATGGGCGATGGGAAAAACCATGCCAGCATCCTTGAGGAAAGATGTTCTCATCCTGTGTCCCTGCTAGTAAGCAGTTTGTTTTTATCCCTTACATGTTGTAACTACTGTTTGCTAAGCACTTAAGAAGCCCATGTAATCTATGGCTAAGACAGTCCTTATCTGGCATTATAAAACTGCTCTGACAGTGAGCAGGCATTCGGGTTGCCTTGGTGAGAGTGCATGGCTGTATGGCTGGGGGGGGCAGAGGCCAGTTTGGCCAAGATTAGTTTTTTTTTTTTTTTTTTTTTCCCATAAAAACCTCATAGGGCTGGAAGCACTGTCTGCTGGAGAGCTTTCTCAGGGCAGCTTTCCCATCGTGAGTATCGCTGCACAGACGATTGGGCTCTGCCTGAGGAGCCTTCCAGTTTGCAGTCATCTCATCCCCTTCAGGCTGTGGCAGGCTGAGGAAGGGCCTGGGAAAGGTGGGAAGAGTCGGCTTGGCTCTTCCGCCTTGCTCGTGTGCTGCTCTCTGGCTGAATTTTTGCAGTCAGCTTGCAGTCGTCAGGGCTGGGAAGAGGCAGAAGGGCTCGGGGCAGGGTCAGTGGGAGGCATGTCTCGTCCTTGGTGTCCCCTCTCTGGGTATGCTGCTGCTTGCAGAGATCAGAGTGTCACTGGGTAGGTTAGGAAGGGATTATTTGGCACACGCAGAGACAACACCATGCTGTGGTCAAAGTGTCTTTGTGTTTAAGGTCTCGGTGCTCCTGGCTGCAAATGGCGTGACTCGAGCTGCGGCTTTGCTCTGTTGCTCTGTGGCCTAAACCACAGCATGACATTTCAGTGCTGCTTTTCTCTACCCATTTGCAAAGGAGGAGGAGAGGCACCACATGGAGCTGTACTCAGGGTTCCTGAGACTGAGTGCAGTTCACAGGGAAAGGACCATGCAGCCTTCTCAGGAGCCCAGTAACCACAACTTGTTTTGCACCCAAAGGCTACTTTCCTTAGCTTCCCTCTCCTGTGTTTGGAAATCTTCATTTTATATCCTTGCAAGAAGAAGCTAAGCAAGACAGATGTCCATAGTGACTGCCCATCCATCTGTTTCTCTTCGGGCCCATTCTGAAGGCTTTTGGCACTGCGGACTATCAGTAAATACATGGATTGCCATGAAAATGCCCTGTAATTGCAATGATCAAAGCTTTTATGCTGAGTTCATCTCCCTGGGCTGTTGAGGCTTCGTCCCCTTCTGCCCAGGGCTTTAGTCACTGYTTGATGAGTTCCTCAGAGATGAGATGCTGCACTGAAGTATTAAGGGAAGGATTTACTACATGATGCCTTGCATGCTTATTCAGCCTGAAGAACATGGTTTAATACCAGTGCTCAGCAGCTGTGTAGCCTACTCTCTTGAAATCACCTCCCAAACATACAATAAAGGAAATGAATTCTTCTCTGTTTGATTCGTTTTCGCCTTCTTGCAGTGGTAATGCAGATCTGATCCAGCCCTCTCTGGGGAGGCAGGTGGTGAAGATGGGAGAGCTTCACATTGGTACTGTGTTTGCGTCTTGTAATGGCTCTTGCTTGTGGATGCTAGTATTTTCAAGTCTTTGAAGATACTTCCAGTTGCATTTTGGATTGCTACCTTTAAGAGTCAGTTCTTGATAAAAGCAGCAATTCAGAGGTAGATGTTTAAAGATGTTAAAGAAAACCTTTCATGCTAGTTAGTTTTTCATTTTCAAATCAAGCTTCCCTGTCTTAAGCTCCTGGTTGTCTCTTGAATAATGTGGTGGCATTAATCTTCTTTCCGAGGGCACGCTTAGTTCAGTGGTTTTCAGCTGTTTTAGAACTGCAGTCTTCTAAACAATTCCAATAAAGTGAAAGGGATTCCCTGTAGAGGGAATTTAAACCTATTAATAATAACTCAGTTAGCTTTTGTGCATCTTCTACAGGTAGTCCACGATTCCCAAGAGTTGCAGAGAACTGCTTAGAGACTGCTGTTTGGGACCAGTGTTGGTATGCTGGTAATGGTGTGTGCGAGATGGAGGAGGGAGGGGCACAACAGGCACTGCCAGCCCAGTGCTGTGGTCCCACTGGGGATGGAGGTCGCAGGTTGGCCAAGTTTAGCTGCTGTGTCTTACCTGAAAATTCAGATGCGTTGGCAAATGCAGCCAAATCAAGCTGTTTGGTTGGGGTCTGGGTAAGATCTTTCATTAGCCTTCTGTCATTGAATTTGAAATGGGTGCATTCATGCATGCGAACCCGTCTGAGTAAACACGTAGGGGTTTTGAGCTGAGCTCTAGGAAGTGTGGGGCTGATCACGCTGAGCCTGTGGCTTCCTCTTCCATGGCCATCGCCTTGAGGGAGGTTGTGATCCTGGATATGCAAAGAGAGGTGTTTGAGCAAGCAGAAGTGTTCACGAATCGCTGAGCTAAGCAATGCAATTTAACATCGTGCCTCTAAATCCTACTCCATCCAGGCTTAACCCTGAGGGCTTGCTTACGTGGGGAGATTGACTTGTGGAGATGTGGGGTGATTATCTAGCAGTGACGGTGCGGCTGGACGCCCCCAGTGGACACAGTGTTGCGGGATGAGTGTCAGGACATGGCGTAGCCGTCCTTCTGCAGAGCCTGGCTCACGTCCCCATCTCAAACCCTCTCCGTCATGGAGAGATTGAGCCCTGCAGATGTACACTGTTAAAGTGCTGCTTAACTTCATCACCTCTGTGACCGTCTCAGATCCTGTCTGCTGGTCTCCGAGTGTCTTGGAAGGATGTGTAAAGGCCAGGGCGTCACATTTCTGTGCTTGGTCCACAGYGACCAAAGAAGCAGAATCATCTCTACTCACAGCTCCCTCTTCTCCCCATTACACTGCTGCTACTTGACAAGTTTCAGCTTTTGTCATTCCGTCTTTCCCCTGTCCTCTCTGCCAGTTGAGACAGGCTTCCCTAATCTCTTCTAGACCTCGCAGCTGATAGGGCAAAGAATAGGACGTGTGTGGAATAGCACGGAAACTGAGTCAGGACTCTTCCCTTGTCTGAATAACTGCCAGCAAAATGCTGTGATGCCAAAGGCAACTGGGCCTGCAGCTCTGGGGAGGCCACAAGGGGCTTCTGTCTGGGATGCCTGGTAGCAGGACCTTGCTTTTAGGGGAGAAGTAAGAGTGGGATGCTGTTACTTTCCTCCTCCTGTGTTTGGAGCTAGCGGACTGGGACTGTCACCGTGAAGATGGGAGATGCCATGGGGTGTGAGGGGTGACGGTGCCCAAGGGTGCCTCTTCTGAAGGAGGCAGGTGTGTGCAGTGACATGAGAGGAGCTGGTCCCAGTGTGTGGGACAGGTCTCTGGGGCAAACGCATCTCTCTGAACTGATTGTCATGTCTGTTTTATTGGCATCGTGTGGGGTGGGGGCGCAGGGCCCTGCTTGTGCTGTGGGGAGCAGGTCTCGGGGTCTGCCCAGCGGGAGGGTCGACACTGGCTCCCTCCCTCAGCCCTTTTAAAAGCTGTGCAAGGAAGACCTGGGAGTGATTTCAACATCCAACTCCTCTTGGCCACATAACGCCCCTTTTTCTGAACTCTTATCCTATCCCTGGGCTGTGGTGTCCGGACAGTTCCTTCCTTTGGCAGGAGGCGTTGCAAAGCACGGCTTCCGCCTGCGGCTAGGCCTGTTGTGGCCCCGGTAAAGCATACGGTGCCTGGGTTGTCTGCTGAGTTTGATCAGCCCTCTGGATTCATTTGCACTACCTTGTTTGTATTTAATCCTCTCATTACAMCCTAAAAGAATCCCTTTGGAGGTTAAAAGGAAAGCACTGCAGGGTGGTAACAGAGATACTTCATCCCCTCTCCATCCCCTCTGGTGCCTCCCTGGCCCTTCCAGCTGGGAGGGACCAGCAGCTCTCCAAGCCTGCTGGGGCAGCCAGCCTGCTTTGGAGGAGTTACTCCCTCCCCTAGTCCTTTTCTAATAGTGTTTCTCCTCTTTTTGTTCTGAGAGAGAAGAATAAACAAATCCCAAGTGGCCAATTAATGCAGGCAMTGTTTCACCTCCCTACCCCAGAGCTGCTGGTGCTGCAGGTACCATACCGGCTGGAGCAGAAAGGCATGGAAGCAGGAGCATGTGTTGGTACAAGGAGGCAGACAGCTTGGAGAGTTTGGTTTGGGGAGAGCCCAGGGAGCTGGGTGGATGGTGAGTGACGATGCAGTGTTTCTCCTGCCATAGTACCGCAGTCCCCTGGGGAGCGTTCAGAGCTGGGAGAGGATGGCTGCAGGGCTGTGAGGATGGCTATGTTTGTGCAGCACTGGGGAAGCAGGGGTGACATTGGGCAGTCATCGCTGGAGGCCCAACATGCGTTTGAATGGGCCGTTCGAAAGTCAGGCGCGTGCTGAGCGAACTTATTAAAATTCACCTGCTTGCCTGGTTGTCAAGGCCATGCAGCAGCATTTCTGCCTGCTGCACGGATCCTTCCTTGMTGTCCCAGACTCTGCTCAGATGCTGCTCCTGCCTTAAACTCAGTGCAGGTTCCTCTGGCTGGCCCGTGCCTGCCTCTGCCTCGCTGTGTTGAGCGGCAGTGCAGTAATGCCAGGGAGCTGGCAAGGACCAGGTGCTCAGCCTCGCTGCCCCAGCCTCCAGGCAGTGCTGCCGCTGAGCTCCGGGGCTGCAGCGTGTGTCTGTTCTCTCTTCCTGCCTTCCCCAGGCCAGTGACCTTCGCAGGGCTCTGCTGGCTGATAACTCTGAGTAGCTGAAAACCACAGGCTCCAGAACGCAAGGACAGTGGATTTTGGAAAAGTCTTTAACTGTTTTCCTCTTCCCCTCCAACTATGTTGGATTTTAATTGCAGACAGTAAAACGGTAGTGAGGTGGCATGGAGTTTGCAGCAAGACTGGCTGAAGTTGGGTACTTGAGACATTTGTGGATTAAATTTGCCTCTCTGTGTCTTTGCAGTAATGGCCTTCTTGCAATCAAAGCTCTCRCTTCTGCAGGTTTATTCTTGCTAGCACAGGGCTGGTGAGGCCRGGGCGGGGTGGCTGTGCCCCAGCTTCCCTTTTGTGGCACAGATTGAGCTGTGGGGAGTTAGCGTGCGGTTCCCCTTTGGTTTTTTAACTGGCTGCCCTGCCTGTGCCACAGAGATGCTGCTGTCAGCACTGCTGGATAAATGCCTGCAACCCTGCGAGACTTGCGGTGCGGTCAGGCTCTTCGTGCCTGCCAGTCTGCCTGGGCCAGCCGAGCCCTGCCAGAAGTGGTTTCTGGCAGGTTTGGGTCTAAGTGGAGTCGGGGCTGGCTCCAGGTCTTCGATTTTGAACTGATACGTGCCAAGGTCCTCTCGGGGTTTCTGCATAGGGGATATTGTTACAGGGTGTGTAAGAGCTCTTGGAAAGATGAAGTCARTCTGTATCCCTGCAGAGATACAGGGGAGGGTGAAGGTGTCCTCACTGTGCTCCAAGGGCTGTGGCTTCGCTGGCCTCGCAGCGCCAAGTTGTGCTCCCTGCAGGCTCTGTCCACCCAGGGAGTGAGGGCTCAGCTGGCTCTGGTGGAGTGCTGCTAGCACGGCTTGGGTTGACAGTCTCCAGTCTCCTGTAGCATTTGCACTGCTTTCTTTGCTCCCCAAGGTCTTCCCTGCAGAGCTGCAGCTGCTCCAAGGCTGATGTGTCTCTGCAGGGATGCTGTGCATGGAGCTGGGCAGGAAGGGAGCTGCTGGTACTCGGAGGTGAGCATGATGGTCCCTTTTGCCCCTTGCACCCCCAGTGCAGCAAGTCACCCTGTCCTGGGCCTCCCTTGCGCGCAGCCCTCTGGGAAGCAGACTCGCTCTGCCATGAGGGGCGGCTGGAGGGATGGAGGGAGCGAGGTTTGCATGGCTGGGTTTCCCACTGGCAGCCGGCGGGCTGGCAGGCAGGGCGGCATGGCCACGTGGGGCAGGGCTTGCCGGGGAAGCTGCTCTGATGCTAATTCTGTTTGTCAGGGCTCCCAGATTAAGAGTGCTCACACTAAGTCTAGTGATGGAGCGCCGTACGGCTGGAAACCGAGTCAGGGCAGCRTGCAGTGCACTTCCTCGTGGAAACTTCTTTTTCTTTTTTTTTTTGTTTTTTTTTGTTCCACTCCTCCTGCACCTGCACCCTTTCTTTTTCATAAGCCACCTTTTTCGTACTTTACTTTGTGATCGCCCCAGGGGGAAAAAAATATCAACTGCATTTCAAAAGCTTTGCTTGCACTGTCTTTGAGACTRGAAAGGCAAGAGATTTTCCTGCACTCAGATCTGTATGGTGAACGGAGGTGGGTTTGTCAGACCGGCAGGTTCAGCTGCAGGCGTGAGCTCAGTAGCATGACAAGGCTGGCAGGCTGCAGGGCAAAGCAGGATCTTCTCTGAGCTTGGAGGGATTTTTCTGAGAGAAGGTGGGATAGAGGTTTTCTCAGAAATCAAGGGAAAATGGCTCTTTCAGGGGCTCTTTCTCCTGTGGTCTTTTAAATGCAGCTCTGGTTGATGCTGCTGGTCTGTATTACAGTGCCTTGCAGACATCCCCAGCTGTTTGTAAAATAAGGTGTTTCTGGGGGCTTGATGTCTGAATGTAGCTCTGGGACTGTAATTTCCAGTTGGTGTCTTTTAAATAACCACTCTGGTTTTAAAAGGCACCTGAGCAGCTTCTAAAAATCAGGTTAAAGGAAGTTTGACTCCTGCTGTCACCTTGCCAGCTCCTATGTTTTTTTTTTTTCCCTTCCATTTTATCATCATTTCCCTTTTTGATTTAGATATAACAGAAAAAATGTGGGTCTTAGAACTTGTTCTGTTCAGTGCTCTTGGGTCTAAGCCTATGCTTGCATTGGGAACTGACTGTCCTGCACTCTCAGATGCATAACCCAGACTGTTCTCAGCTTTGGATCCTCATGATCTTTTATGTATTTCAGGTGGTTATAAGAAACAGCAGAAATAAATCCTGGCCGCAAAGGTGTGTGTTTGTTTTTTTTGTTTTTGTTTGTTTAAAAATGTTCTCCCTTTACATTTTATGGTGTGTCCTGCGCTTGTTCACCGGTGGCAAAGCACTCGCCACCCCCAGGGCTTTGGTGTACCTTCCTTCTCACAGGTGTAGCTATCAGCTATCGGACCGCTGCTCGTGAGTTGGGGGGGCTTGTCTGGAAGTGGTGCAGGCTGGCTAAAAGCGATCTGGTTGCCCTGGCTTGCACCCGATGACCGTAGGAAGGGTCCAGCGAGTGGCTTTATTGATCCAAAGGGATCGTGTGTGCGCTGATGCTGTCTCTTGCCCTCCTTCCTGGGTTGTAATGGATGCCACCTGCCTGCAGCCCACCAGGGAGGTGGAAACGGGCTCCCTTGCTCTCCAGGGCCTGCTCGTGCACGGAAAACCCTGAGTGGCAGCATCCCCACCCCACAGTATCGTCCTGGAATCCTCGTTGTTCTGCCTGTGTTGCGGCTCCCGTTCCTGCCGCCAGCAGAGAAGCGAAGCTGCGTTTTGCCCTTGCAGCAAACCAGTAGAGCAGGATTCCTGGATGTTTTGAGCCTCCACAGCTGGTTTCTGGGGCTGGAGCAGGCCTGCGCTGGGGTGGGACGCCCGTCTCCCTCGGGTCCCGGCTGTACACCTGGCTGCTCCGAGGGTCCTGCAGGCACCTTGCTGCTGTGCTGGCATGCTGCCCGGGAAAGAGTTGCGTTAACGCTTTAACTATGTGGCAGCTTCCCTCCCTGGGGGCAGAGGAGGATTGAAATTGAGAAGAAATTAAAGAGTGAAGCCTCACTAGCTATTTTTAGCACTGGTGGAAAGTTTTTGGGGTGAGAAGAGTGGCACATCAACCTGACAGTTATCTTGTGGGCAAAGGGGTGAGTGAAAAACCAGTCGACAAGCTGCTCTGTGCCTGGCGCACATCACTTAGACCTGCCAAAGGCTGGCCATGTATGTAGTGGTGGGAGAAAGGGAGGTGCGGGCTGTGTGTATGAGAGGCAGTCGGAGTCCTGTGTTTGCCCGGAGGTGCTCTCTCTGGGGATTGGATTTGGGAAGGGTTGGGGTTGGCTTGATGAAGTGCGCAGGAGATTGCAGCCTGAGCAGGCGCAGAGCGGAGCGAGCCAATCTGCACTGGCAGTGAGCAGGGCTGTGCTGAGGAAGGAGTCAGCACGTGGCACGCATGGACACGAAGAGGCCCACTGAAAGACAACATCTGCCCAGAAGAGAGAGAGATGGAGGGTTGGGGCAGGACAGAGGGTGAGAAGGGACATCTGTGACTYGGTAAGCCCATGCTGCTGCTTATTGCACTGCTTTGTGGTGCCGCTGGCACCTGGGTCAGAGCACCTGGCTGCTCTTGGGTTTTGTGCAAGAGACCCCAGGGATGGTTTCCAGAAGGAGAKGCAGTGACTCCAATGCAGGAAAGCTCTTGCTTGCCGGTTTGATTTTTTGGGCACCTTCTTRCTGCAGTCTCTGCCTGTACTGGGGCTCGCTTGGGTTGACCCTGATACGGGGGCTGGGAGCTTCCCAGGCCATGTCCACAGGAACCAGTGGTGCAAGCTGGACCGCGTTTGAGGTTGTGCCTGCTCCTTTCCTGGCCATGCCCTTGGGCAAGAAACCAAGCACCCAAACTACTCTGGCTGGAGTTACTTGTGCCATGCTGGCTGGACCTTTGTGGACCGTCACTTAGAAACCTCAGGGCTTTTGTAGGTCATCTTGCATGAGGGCCATCAAGTAGCCAACTCGTGTGTGTAGCAAAGAGGTGGAAAATTCCAACTAGGAATTAAACCTTTATTTTAACAAACCAAGGCCTGATTATTATGTACTGCACAGAACCATAATTATAAGTTCTTAAAACAAGATGGATAACAAAGCCACTTGGAAATAGAAGGTGATACAACTGTAGGGCCCCGTTCCTTCCATGTCTACGTCTGTCGTGTGTCTCTGCTGCAGGTGGTTTGAAGATAGATGTGTAATCTTGCCTGTCAGCAGCCATCTCCATTCCTGACTTTCCATGCACTGACGTTAAATCTGCTGGCTGTCACTTCCCCGCCTGTAGCTATGGGAACTCGGATGTCAGTGCCGAGGGCTTGTGACTGCCGTGCAGGAAGGAGGGTGGGTCTGCAAGCATTACCGTCTTAACTGATGAAAGAAGTTGAGGAGGAATGGGATGGCATATCCAGGATGTGATGCTTCGTGAAGTGTTCTTGGCTCTTCCTTTCCTTAGGGACAGATAATCACAAAGAGAGCCTCTCTGTGCGCACACAGCTATAAAAGCRAAGTCCCCATGTGCTTCTTATTTAAGGGCATTTAATGGTTAAAAAAGGTCTGGTGAATACTGTGGAGATTTTAAGTGTGTTATTAGTGCATGTTTCTGCAGAGGAATTTGCTGAGAGCTGTTGCTTCCCCTCTCCATGATGCAAGTGCYAGCAGGGATGGATAGGAGGGTTTGCAGTGAGCTGGCAGGAAGGTTGCCTGAGGTTGTGTCCAGCCTCTCCTTCTTTGAAGGAAGCAAGGAAGCTGCTAGGCTGTTTGTTATCAAGAAGAGGGTCACTGGGGCCTGCCTGGCACATGTCCTTGTGGGAAATACTTGGCAGCCGTTTTTCGTGGGGCAATTGCAGCCAACTGTGCATTGAAGAAGCAATTCTCCCACTCGCTTCCCTTTGCCAATTTGCCTCATCCCCACCTGGGGATAGAGTCATCATTTGTGAGGAGCTTTGGTTTAGAGGAGTGGTTTGGGAGGCACTGCAGAGCAGAAAGGGGTTCCCTGGCATTAAATGAAGTGCAACAAGCTCTGCAGGGCCTACAACAGAGGCACAAGGGGAGAAACGTAACCTCGGGCAGCTCTTATTGCTGGTCTTTTCTCTGAACCTTTCAGTTCAGGGCAGCTCTGGTTCCCGTGAGATGTGATATACTTGGCAGCTGGGTTATTTGGGCTTGGGCAGCTGAGGGTATCACCTGTCTGCTCACTAGTGTTGGTCCATGTGAGGGTGTCACCAACTGTAGGGACTCAACTGCCCGAGGGATTCCAGCAGTGCTCGTGCTTCCTGTGCCTACCAGGAGGCAGGACACTGGCCTTGGTGTGCTCCAGGGCTCTTCTCCCAGTGAACAAGAAAAGCTGGGGCAGGAGACCTGTGCAGCAGCTGCTAGAGGATGCTTGGGTCTGGCATGAATCCTAGACTGCTGAAACATGGCAGGAGGCATCTGAGGGGAGGTATAAACCCGCTGGCACCGACAGCAAGGAGACGGCATCCAACTGCTGGTGTCAGCACTGGCTCACAGTCTCTGATGGCATGACGCACCCTCGACTGGCTGCGCACGGGCAGAGCCTGTCTTCTGCGGAGTGAGTTGTCATGCCACTGTTTCTTCTAAGAGTTTCCCTAATACATGTASAAACCTTCTCACTTTATTTTTCTTTGTAAGCTTTTACAGCTATTTGTGAGTGCTCATCACAAATTACTGCATGCTTTTTGCTCGGTTTTGGAGGCAGTCCTGGTACAGGAGTCCTAGCAGATGCTGGATTTTCTGCAAGAGCAGTGTGCTGCGTGTGTGCTGTGCTGTGCTTGGACTGCCCCTGTGTTTTTGTGTCACTTGGGCTGCAAGAGAGACCTGGAAAACTGTGCTGCCCCAGATTCCCACCTGGAATGCCATCCTCGAGAGGTCGAATWTCCAAGAGGGGTGTTGGCTGGGGCCTGGCCCTGTTGAGGCGACATGTTGAATGACACAGTGGAGGGGAGATATAAAGAATCAAGGCAAGAGCAATCAGGGCCGAGCAAAGTGAGAGCCCAGTCTTGGATAAGTGGAGCCTGCTGTCCCCTAAGGGGGCCGGGGTGCGCTGCCTTGGAAGGTCAGTTATCTGAAGTATGCGTCACTGAGATGGGTTAAATATTCCTGCAACACGTAGGTCGGGAAAGCAATGCAATGCAGCAAGGCAGGAAAAAACGAGGGTGGTGAATCCCACGCTGAGGAGGAAAGCCTCGAGCTGCCCTTTCTCCCTCGGCCAAAGAGCAAAGGTGCATCCTCTCTTGTCCTCAGCTGGGGATCGTTGACCTGTAAAAACTAAAAAAAAATAGATTACAAGAAGGCACCAGCYGCTCCCGTCTCCTGGCCCAGCCAGGAGCAGGTCTTGCTGCTGCTGCAGAGACGGCCGTTGAGTTTGACTTCTGGCTGCACGAGGGCCGGATCGTTGCCCTGGGGGCCGGTGTCCCTCCGAGGGCCGGCTGGGGTGAAGGGGAAAGAGGGCCCGTCCCCAGGAGCGGGGTGACGAGGGGCCGGGCGAAGGCCGCCGGGAGGCTTGGGAAGCAGGACGCGGGGCTCCGAGCGGGCCCCGCTCGAAGCGTTTAATCGCGTTACTGCCCGGATCCCGTTTGTGCGGCGGCC
>NW_028186657.1:2122737-2146517 GCF_003343005.1 Rhea americana
GGGTGGCCCCGCGGCCCTCTCTGTGCGCGGGGGGCAGCCGGCCGGCGCGGAGGCTGCGGCGGGCAGAGGCCGGGCTGGATTGCGGAGCGGGGCCGGTGCTTCGGGGAGGGCCTGCGAGGCCGTGCCAGCGGGAGTCACGAGGAGCTATGAATAGCCCGGACCCCCGCTAAGGTGCGAAATGCGAGGGGGCCGGGCTGCCCTTTCGGGCTGTCTCTGGGCAGCTCTGAGCCGCGGGCCGGGCCGGGGGGAGCGGCGGTGCTCTCCCGTACGGCTGCTGCGGCCGGGATAGCGCCGGCGCTCTATTTTTATCCCTCCCCCAATCCTGTTTAATGCTTCGCTTGCACAAACCCCTTCCCGCAAAGCAGAGACGAGGCAGCCCGAACCCCCTGGCCAGCCGGCGCGCTCAGCGCGCTGCGAGCCGGCGGCTCCCCGCCGCGGCGGCTCCGCCAGCCTCCGGCGCCCCTAGCAGGGCGCAGACCTCTCTGCAGAGGTGTTTTCCCAGCGAGGAGCAGGGATTTCTGCCGCGGGTTTGGAGASTGTGCCGTGAGCCCCCACACTGGGGGCAGCGAGCCCCCACAAACGTGCTCCCTCCCTTGCTGCCCGTGGGGAGATTAGCCAGATTTGCAGGAAGAGAGAGTCCTTATTTGTTTATTTTTTTTAATGCACTGATTGTATCAATATTTCCCTCCCTCACRGCTTCACCTCCATGCAAGTTTTCTCTTTTCTTTCGGTGGGCCTTTCAAGAGGGGAAGAAAAAAATTCCCAAGGCTCCACGTGGACGCTCTCGCTTGCCTTGGCCTTTCCCTCCGAGGAAGGCTTTGTCTCGGTGACCTTGGCTGGAATTTCCCCCCTTGGCCCGTGGCTCGGCCTCGTGGCTGCCAGCTGGCCGGCTGCCCGCATCCCTCCCCTGCGACCGTGCATATCCGCCGGATTGTTTATCCCGGGTTGCCGGAGGGCCTTTGCAGGGGACGGCACTTCTGAGGTGTGCAGGGAAGCCGTGCTTCCCCCAGCATCCTAGAAACCCCTCGCTACTCGGAGCGTGCCTCTGTTATCAGATAAATCAGTGTCTCCCTGTGAAGGGGTTCTGGCCAGATGCTGCTCTTGGCAGCGTGGGAGTAAATTTGGAAAGGTTCCCTTTTGTTTCAGCGCTTCGCCTGGTGTAAATGAGATTGCAGTCTGGCCTGAAGTGTTTGTCTCGCTCTCCTTTTGTCTGTGCCTTTAATGACTGTGTGACTTTTAAATAATATAGTGATTCTGCAGAGATGGGAACACTGTTTGCCATGCTGGGGCAGGAGGATAGCGGTGCCCCCGCAGGCCAGAGGGGCTGCTTGGTATGGGACAAGGCTCCTGTTGTGGCATTTGCCCTGGGGACTGCCCTGTGCCCTTGCACAGCAGTACGCGGGCAGCAAGGGTTTCAGGGCTGCATTTAGCCTCAGTAGCCACATCTGTGTATTGTGGGTCTCTRGCGTCTCGGGAAAGATTGCTGAGACACCCTGAGGCTGGACTGAAAGTGAGATGTGGTCTGGAGCAAAGGCTCCGCTGCATCCTGCGCTAGGCGGAGGTGAGCAGTCCGGCGTCTGTCGAGACCGCCTGCCTTTGCGGGGAGTGCGAGGCTGGGGGCTCCTCTGTCAGCGGCTCTGCGGGCTGGTCTTGCTCTGTGGCCGGCTTGGAGTGGGTTTGGCTGTCAGCAGCCCCCCACGCTTTGCTCTCCTGGGTTGTGCACTGCTCTTGAAAGGACGGGTGACAGCAGGTTCATAAGTCCCTGTGCTGTGCTCAAAGTCCCCCATCCCCTCACTTCCAGCCTCCTGCTTCCTCCTACCATGGGATCTCCAGCCTCARTCTCTTCCCTTCCAAAACCCCCTCCTCCCTGTCCTCACCCAAAATACAGTGCCTAGCAGCAGTTTTGCCAGGCCACGCAGGGAGGCAGGAAGGGGAGCTGGGAGCTGGCCTGTTGCTGCTGCCCCCCACATAAAGCCACCCAGCCCCACRTGCCGTCCACATGTGGTGCAGCACTGCTCAGTGCACTGTGCAAATTGCTCAGGGGCTCCGTGGCACCCTGGCCCGCTGGGAGGCTGTTGGTTTCCCGCGGGGCTCGGGGGGTTCTGCAAGCCAGGCTGGGCCAATCCTGTGTCTTGCGGTTGCTGAAAGGCTCACCCAGTTGCTCCTGCTGCTGCATGCTCCTACCTCTTTCCTTGCAGCGATCTGGCTCTCACTGGATACCCTGCTGAGCCTGCTAAACTCGGAGGAAATGAGCCCAGCAAAAAGGCGGGGGAGAAAGCGGATATTTTGTGAGTTCAGTGTACTTGATGAGGAATCAGATGAGCGCTGGAGCCCATGCARAATAAAACGGTGTGGGCTGCACACTTGTAACGGGGAAGGCAGGAGTGGGACTTCCCTGGCAGCAGCCGTTTGTTAGAAGTGCTCAGCCGTGTTGTGGAGGGATGGGGACTCGCACAAAGCACTGGCATCCCGACTAAGACCCCAGTGGTGATACTCTGCCTTGGGCTCCCCGAAGCTGGGGTGTCCTGGCACRTGTGCACACACAGGCACTCCCTGCCTTGTTCTCAGCAGTGCCGGAAGCTCGAGGCGCTCTCRTTGCAAGTCCTGGCACGCAAGCGAGCTCACTAAGGGATCTGCTAGAGTGATTGCACTTGCATAAATAAAAGCTGCAGAGCTACACGGCATCAGTGTTCAGAGCGTTGAGATATCAAAGCAAACCCTCCATCCGGGATCACTCCTGTGCTCACAAGCCCTTCTCTCTCTTGCAGGGCACGAAGCAGTGTTGCAGGACTGAGGCACCCCGAAGAGCTGCCATGCCCACGTGCCCACTGAGAGCTGTGCCGCCGCCGCCACCCTCCATCCCCTCGCCCCTCTGAGGCCATGGTGCTGATCCTGGGATGCTGCTGCAGGGATTTCGGCTCTAAAGGGGGACTCTCAATGGATTTGCCATGGTGACATGAAGCAGACGGCGAGGGACACTGGACTGTCGGAGGGGAGAGAGCTTGCACGTGCACATGTGGCCTGCTAGTATTTTAATTTATTATTAATATTATTATTCAATTTTCTTTTACTTTTTTTTTAATTCCCCTCCCCTGGGGTTTGAAAGGGGAGGGGAGTGGGTGAGGGAAAGGGGCCTGGATTTGCTCTGCGGATGCAAGGATGACTGTGCTGTCAAGGGTCCGGAGGAGTATCCGACAGGTATCTCCACAGGTTGTGCTACTCCTGCTCTTTGCCTTCTGCCTGCTCAGTGTTTTTGTCTCTGCGTATTATTTATATGGGTGGAAAAGAAGCTTGGAGCCCTCTGGGGATGTGCCAGGGCCAGACTGTGATGAACCCAAGGTTGCTCCCTCCCGCTTGCTTCCATTGAAGGCCATCAAGGTGGCTGATTCTTCCCGCACGGACCCCTTGGTGCTGGTGTTTGTGGAAAGCCTCTACTCTCAGCTGGGCCAAGAGATTGTGGCCATTTTGGAGTCGAGCCGCTTCAAATACAGGACAGAAATTGCCCCAGGGAAAGGGGACATGCCCACGCTGACAGACAAGGACCGGGGACGCTTTGCACTCATCATTTACGAAAACATCCTCAAATACGTCAACCTGGATGCCTGGAACCGTGAGCTGCTGGAYAAGTACTGCGTGGAGTACGGCGTGGGCATCATCGGGTTCTTCAAGGTACGGGGCCAGAAGCTGTGCTGGAGCGCAAGGGTGAACTGATCCCTGCAATGGTGTGGGTGCCTTCCCCTCATAGAGAGGGTGGGTTTGTTTCTACGCAAACAAACTCGCCCCTGTGGCAAGAAGGAAGTGCTTGCAGGGCTTGGGTGTTCAGCTAGCGCCTAGGGTGGTTTGCGCGGTCTCCTGCCTGCATGAGGGAAGAAGGTGCCGCCGACACTGCTGGGTTGGTGGCAGACRGAAGCCGTAAAGGCCCCAAGGTGTTGGGGTCCTGCGTGCACACCCGCAGGGGCTCAGTGCAAGCACAGCTCAGGAGATCGTGTCGGGGCCACGGGCAGGAGGAGGCTGTGCTGGGCACTTTGTGCCCCAGAGGCTGGAGGTGTCCATCCTTCCTCTTGGCGATRTGGGCCTCAAATGCCTTGGCACTCGCTTCTCTATGAGGAGTTTGCTTTCCAAAAGGCCATTGCATTTGGGCTTCTGGGGCATGGCTGTATTCCTGCTGGGCACGGTGGCGCTTTGGAAGCRCAGCGCTCAGTGTGTCTTTAAACTTTTTTCATCTGGTCCCTCTATTTCCTGCCCCTAGTGTGTGCTGCTCTGTGTGACTTTGCACCCCAGCAGGACTCTGGAGCAAACGGCACAGAATCAGTGTGCTCAGTCCAGTTATTTTTAATTTCCCGTTTTGCAGCAATGACCCTCGCTGGGGTTCGCTTAGTGCTGGAGCTGGTAGAGGGGCCAAGCAAGGCTGGCTGTAAACAAGAGGCTTCTGATGGGAGCCCACATGACTGCAGGCGTTGACATAGGGACAAGGTCAGCCCAGAATTGTCCCTTTGCAGGATCATAAATCTATATTGCATGAACTACTTCCAGTCCTGACTGGGGAGATAGAGCGGGGAGCGCAGGAACGGATGGGGAGGGGGCTGGGACCCCACACCTGGCCTGGGAGCGCTGCGCCGGCAGCTGCGAGCCAGCAGCAGGGCTTAYGGGACCCGCTCTCGCCTCCGAAACTTGCCAGCAAAGCAGGGAGGCTTGGYGGCGCGGCCGCTGGCCCCCACCCAGCCTCTGCAGCTGTTTCTGAAAGGCCTTGTGGCCCAGGGGAGCGGGGGCCCGTGTATGCGGGTGCAAGGGCTCTGACGGAGGCTTCGGGCTGGCACGCGAGGAAATGCCTGGGGCACCTCTGAGCTGCTGGACAGGCTGCTCCCCGCAGACACGTGGCATRTCCCCTCCTGCCAGACGAGGAGAGCACGCAACGAGGGCTGCCCGGGTAGAGCGGCACCAAAGCTCCTCTCTGGAGCTCGTTGCAGCAGGTGGCCAGTCCGCAGGTGGGAGAGGTGGGAGCTGCATTGCCTGCTTGGCTACCAAGCCCTCCACTGCCTGTCATCCTGTCCTAAGCTGGCTGTGGGGGCTGTCGGCTTGTTGGCGAGTTGTGGGTTGGGAAGGGTGACCTGCAGAGTTGCTGTAGTCTCCTGCTGTTTCCCRTGAGAGCTGTGATGCAGGATCCCTGTGAAGCAGCATCTGCACCCAGTTTAGGCTTTCAGAAATGGCTGAGGGTGTTTCTTTTTTTTTTTTGACTGAACCGTTCTGCCTGCCCTTTCCCTTCCCAGGGTTTGCAGCCCAGTTGACCTTTGCACATTGGATGTGAGTAAGTATGAATGTCTGCCCACATCCAGATGTATAAAAAGTCTGCTGGCTTTCAGGAACCACTGGGCAAGGGGAGCATCTGGAATGGTGGTCTTTTAGGAAAGACCCAGAGTGCTGATGCCTCTGTGCTCTGGCAAGRGAGCTGGGGGAAGCTCCCATGTTAAGTTGTTGCAGATGGAATGAATAATGCAGGATTTGCAGATGGCTGCGGGTGGGGGAGGCTGGCATATTTGGGAGAGGAAGAGGGGAGGGAACTTGGCACTCCAGAGCATGGAATGAGAGCTGCACAGCTGGGCCAGGGCAAGAGCTCTTCTGGAGGAAGTGATGAGCTGCCTCTTCCCTGACTTGTGTACTTCTGATTCCCCCTCTGGTGAGCCCCTGCCTGGGTTATGGTGTTCCTGAGCAGCCAGGCCACATGATGGGGCTGTCTGAGCACAGCAGTGGGAGGTGAGCCAGGAAGCATGAACAGAAAACTTGCACAGCCCTCAGTATGTCTTTAAATACCACCTTCTTATTTCTTCCTTTGTCCTTTGTTCATGGCATCTCTCCCTGCCTCTGGTCCTCCTGATTTAGTCTATATTTCTCCCCTTGCAGGCCAATGAGAACAGCCTGCTGAGTGCTCAGCTGAAGGGCTTCCCCCTTTTTCTCCACTCCAACCTTGCGCTGAAGGACTGCAGCATCAACCCCAAGTCACCGCTCCTGTACATCACGCGCCCCAGCGAGGTGGAGAAGGGAGTGCTCCCAGGGGAGGACTGGACAGTCTTCCAGTCCAACCACTCCACCTACGAGCCAGTCCTCCTGGCTAAGACCAAGTCAGCAGAGTCGATACCGCACATGAGCGTGGATGCAGCACTACACACAACAGTGATGCAAGACCTTGGTCTTCACGATGGCATCCAGAGGGTGCTTTTTGGCAACAATCTTAACTTCTGGCTGCACAAACTGATCTTTGTGGACTCTGTCTCCTTCCTAACGGGCAAGAGGCTCTCCCTGCCCCTTGACCGCTACATCCTGGTGGACATTGATGACATCTTTGTGGGCAAGGAAGGCACTCGCATGAAGGTGGAAGATGTCAAGGTACTGCTGTTACGTCCTGACTGAATGGGTAGAGGATGCATGGGGCTGGGGCAAAGACTGGGAGATTGTGCATGGTCCAGCGTGCTCCTTACTCCAGAYGTGACTTCTCCTGCCCTCAGAGCATCCTCTGGCAGTGGGAACCCCTTCCCTGGGATGTTGCTGCAGCAGCCCTCTCTGAAAGTCTCATGGGCTCTCCTAATGCTGGCATGTGCTTTTGCTGCAGGCCTGTTGGCAGAAGCTCTCTCCTGCTGTGTACCAAGGACATTTTTGTGTTCTCTTCCTGTGCCTCAGGCGCTGTTTGACACTCAGAATGAGCTGCGCACCCACATCCCGAATTTCACCTTCAACCTGGGATACTCAGGGAAATTCTTCCACACAGGTAYGGAGGGCATTATTTTAAGCATCTCTGCCAGCAGACTCAGCACAGCCACTGCATTGCTGTGAGCAGTGGAGACATTGGTGTGTTATTGTCGATGCTAGAGCAGGAACTGGTGTTCAAACAGACCAACAGTGGGACTGCAAGAGSGTCCCCAGGTAGAAAGCCTTTTCCTAGTGCCAAACTCCCATTACTGATACGACGTGTTGTTGCAAGGGCAAGGTCTGTGCCCTGCTGTTCCCTTGGTCTCATGCCCACCCAAACTGTCAGCAGTAGCCGTACCGGCTGGTGGAGGCATGTGGATTGACTCCCCAGGGTCACACCTACTGACCCACACTGTCATTCCTCTGCCAGTCAGTCACAGAGAGGGGGTTTACCTCTGCATTACCACAGAGCAGCTGATGCTCTCGAGGTCTGCAGTCTAGCTCTAAGGCCTGTGGCAGTCAGAGCTGGTAAAGTGAATATTGCTACCCCTTTTGGAAATACAAGAGGGAAGGTGGGAGACATGAGGCTGCCCTGAGCTCAGCGAAGAGTTGGTCAGAGATACTGAGGGATCCTTCTCTCCTGAGCAGCCTGTTACTCACCTTGTGGCAGGTAGTGGGCTGCCAAGCCACATTAGATGCCTTCTGCTCCCGCTGCCCTCTGCAGAGGGGTGGATGTAACAGGGCCTGTGGCAGCCTGGGTGAGTGGGGGCTCCAGCTTCATCCCCTGGATAAGGACAAAGATGCTCCTGGTCTCACTGTGTGACTCCAAGTTTTTGAGAAGTTTGGGAGAGATTTGCGCTGTGTAGCTTTTGAATTCAGGCCAGTCTTGGGGAGCGGGGAGAAGACTGCAAAATACTAAGGCCAGCCCAAGGATGCTGGAAAGCCAACAGCCTGCCCAACAGCCAGAGAGCGTGGCGAAGGCTCTGCGAGGTGACTCACTTCCAGGAACCCTCCTGGACTCTGAGAGAGCCCCTCACAGTGCTTAGCCCGTGTTGATGTCCAGGCCATCAGTGCCTGAACCCTCCCCTCGGCCCGGAGTGTTCACGTGTGGCCTTGACCTGGGCATTAGCTCTGTGGCTCTGCCTGCCTTGGGGTGATGGTGAGGTTGACCCCACAGGTACTGATGCTGAGGATGAAGGTGATGATCTGTTGCTGTCCTACGTGAGGGAGTTCTGGTGGTTCCCGCACATGTGGAGTCACATGCAGCCTCACCTCTTCCACAACCAGTCGGTTCTTGCGGAGCAGATGACCTTAAACAAGAAATTCGCTGTCGTGAGTAAGATGCCACCTGTGGGGCTGATTGGCACGGGGGAAGGACGAGGGATGGGGGAGATAGAGGCTTTCACAGACTGAGAAATCAAAGGCGATGACCTGACCTCCTGCAGTCCCTTGGCTTGTTTCTTTGCTCCTCAGACAGAGGTCTAGTTCCTGGGGGACTCGGGTAATGGTCGCTATTTGMCAGAGCAGAGGGAGCTGGTGGTGTTAAGTCACATCCCCTTGGTGCCCTTCCCTGTTCGCCTGCTTTGCGTGTGTAATTGGGGATGTCCTGCTGCTGTGGGGCCTGTGCAGCACRACCTCTCAAAGGAGCAGTCCCTGGAGCCTCTCTCCGTGTTTCGCTGCCTGCCAGCTCCTGCGTAGGAGGCTGCCTCAGAGGCTCCCGTGGATTAGGAGAATGATGACAATGTCCTAAAGAACRGCAGCAGTGAATTGCACGAGTGATGTGGAGAGGAGGCCTCCCTCTCACATGAGCCAGTGTTACCCTGCAAAGAGGCAGCAGGAGATGACWGCACGGCTTGGAGATATGTCATAGGGAAGCCATACTTGGGGCTATGCTTGGAGTAAATTGCTCTGCAGAATGTGTAGATATGTAGGCTGGAGTTTGAAGGACAGGTAGGAGGAAGGCCTGAAGAAATCCTCCCCCCTCCTTTCTGCTTGGTTTTAAATTTGGAATGGGGATTTTCTGAGGCTTGGAGCTCTGCACCCTGTGTTTGTAGCTGTGTTGTGGAAAAATCCTGTGTTGTGGAAAAATTAGGGTGGGAAAATGCACTTATATGCTAGTACTCTGAACAAAAAGATTTCCACACCAACTGCTGTAATCCTGTGGCAGAGAGTTCCCCTGGTGCTGTCCAAGGGAGGACCTTGTCAGTATGTTGCTCGCTCTCACTGTATTGCTACAGTGGTGCCCACTCATCCTCAGCGTTGYGTGGGTGGGTTCAAGCTGCTTGCTCTAGTGCTGTGTTAGGAGGGATATAGAGGTTAAACGCTCAGCTCTACAAAAGGAAGAGTTTGTGTGCTGGATTTTAACCAAGCCTGAGGTTCGATGGTTAGCCTGTTGTGGTCGATGCTGCACTGAAGCTGGCTGATGCGGGGTGGCAGAGCCAGATCAGAAATGCTGTGGCCCTGTACTATGAAGCTCTGGCTGATTAAAGCTCCCTCTGCAGGCCAAGTTATTGAGGGACCCATTTGCTTTATAAGGATAGATTTTAAGTTTGGTTAGGTATCGTCAGTCCTCTTTAAGCCTGGATATGGCCAACATCAACTCTAAATCGTTCTGTGACTGATTTACTCACACTTGTCTTGCCTCCAAGCCCAATAAAGCCAGATCCAGCATTAATAATTGGATCCATGGCCTAACAGATGGATTATCAGGCTAACTTGAATTAATTGCCTGTTAACTGGAGGTGCTTAACAAGAGATAGATTGGACCGTACCTAATTGTGCTGGGAGAGATAGGCAGATGTCYAGATCAGACTTTCCAGGGTGTTTGATTCATGTCTCTAGATATAAATTCACACTCCTATATAAATGCATCAGCACCTTCTCTGACAAAAAGCTTTGTTGCCATTGCTTTGTTGATGAAAGCAGAAATGGCAGGGATGAGTACAGTCGAAGTGGAGCAGAGGAGCAAGTGTCCACCCAGCGTATCTGGTCCTGGGCTCCCCTTTCTGGAGAAAATCCCTGTTAGGAAAGGATATGCAGAGACAGCTCTGCCCTGGTTGCTGTCCAGAGACATGAAGAGACTAGTTGTGGTTGGGAGCAGACCATCCCTGAGGGTGTCTGGATCAAGCTGTGAGGTCACAGGTTCTGGGATCTCTCTGGTCACCTGCTTCCTGCCCTCTTTTCCACAGGAACATGGTATTCCCACTGATATGGGATACGCGGTGGCCCCCCACCACTCGGGCGTGTATCCCGTCCACGTGCAGTTGTACGAAGCTTGGAAGCAGGTTTGGTCGATCAAAGTCACAAGCACAGAGGAGTACCCCCACCTGAAACCTGCTCGCTATCGTCGTGGCTTCATCCACAATGGCATCATGGTAGGTGGCTAGGTTTTGTCTCTGATGCTTCTCTCCTGTCTCCCCCACCAAAACCTCCGTGGGTCATTCCTGGATGGCTCAGCTGTTCTGGCCCCRGCCGGAGGAGGCTGTTGGTTTGAGGGGACTGTATCACTCTGTGTTTGCTAGTCCTGCAACACAGGAAGTTGTTGTGATGAGTCTTTAGCATGTCTGCTCCATCTGTCCATCTGCTCCATCTGCCCATCTCCATCAGAGAGCATTTACCCAGGTTTGAGTGAGAGGCGGGGGAGCTGATCTTGGCCTTTAAGGGACTGGAGGACTTTGGGGCCATTTTTAGTTTGAGAGAAAGAAGAAGATCTAGCCCTAGATTTCTGAAGGAGGCTGTGTGGCTGTTACATTACTCTGGTTCCTTCACCTACTCCAGACATGTCTTTCCCCTCCACCAGGTACTGCCCCGACAAACCTGTGGCCTCTTCACACACACCATCTTCTACAATGAATATCCTGGTGGATCCAGTGAGCTGGACAAAATCATCAATGGGGGYGAACTGTTCCTGACTGTGCTCCTTAACCCTGTGAGTACTGCCACCCAGRCACTCAGGAATGAGCAGGCGGGTGTCTTGTGCAGAGCCCTCCCTGTGTGCCACTGTAGGCAAGCAAAGTGCTGAGCCAGGGTTGAAGGGTCCCCTGTCAGGTGAAACGTGCAGGATGGCTGCTGGGTGAGGGGTCTTCTAACCGTTGCTCCATCCTCTCTGCTTCAGATCAGCATCTTCATGACTCATTTGTCCAATTATGGCAACGACCGCCTGGGCTTGTACACCTTCAAACATCTGGTCCGCTTCCTCAATTCTTGGACCAACTTGAAACTGCAGACACTACCACCTGTGCAGCTGGCACAGAAATACTTTCAGATCTTCTCTGAGGAGAAGGACCCTCTGTGGCAGGTGTGCTGTGGGCCAGAGTCTTGTGTGGAGGGAATGGGGGGAGCCCAGAAGTTTGGGAGTGGGGAGGGGGAAGTAAGTCATAGCTGGCCCTGCTTTGAGTAGGACTTTGGACTAGGTGACCTCCTGAGGTCCCTGTCAAACTGCGTTTCCCTATGATGCTATGGGTAAGCAGTGGTATTTCACATTGTGATTTTTGCAGGCAGTCCATCTGTGCCAAGAAAGGTTTTGTCCTATATATCTGGAAATAAGCCCAGTCTTTATGTGACCTCCCTATGTATCTGCTCTTGCCTCAAGGCAGCTGAGCAGTGGCACAAAGTCCTTTATATGCTGTCCTGTCTCTAATCTTCTTCTCTTATGCTTCAGGATCCCTGTGAAGACAAGCGGCACAAAGACATTTGGTCCAAAGAAAAGACCTGTGACCGATTCCCAAAACTCCTTATCATTGGGCCTCAAAAAACAGGTACTTCCCTTCACTCTTAGTGCCATGAACTCATTGGCAGGCCTGCCAAGTCCCCTGCACCCACCCCAAAGAGCCTATCGATGGCCCTGCTGGCCTGAAGCAAAACAAGAAGAGTTTTGTCCTAAGTCAGCTCTTGCTTTCTCTCTGTCTGAAGGAACGACTGCCCTTTATCTCTTCTTGGGGATGCACCCAGACCTGAGCAGCAACTACCCCAGCTCAGAGACCTTTGAGGAGATACAGTTCTTCAACGGACACAACTATCACAAGGGCATTGACTGGTAGGTCTGCCTGCATCTCCCCACCACAGGGTCTGAGCTGCCTGGGTGGGAACACCGGTTCCTTTGGGAACAGGAGTAGCATTGCTGTGAGGTTTCCTATCAGCCTCTGGACCCCTAACTAGGAAGCTGAGGGGAACCTGATTTTAACTGAAGATAGAAGTAGCAGTGAGTAGATGAAGTTATGATGTGATAAAACAAAATTTGTTCTTGCAGCTTTGCCTGATTAGATGCCTCTGTGGCATGGCCTAAGCAGTGGATGTCAAAGTTGGGGTCTAGTCAAAAGTGGGGTCCACCGCTGTGTCATCAGCAGGGAAAGGTGGACATCCAGCTTTCCAGGGGTGTTACAGGGGGAATATTTCTCCCTGGAAACATAAGAGAAGACAAGCTTGGGATACTTGACCACTGTGGGGTGAAATGAATCCCATGTGGGCTCTCCCCCTTGCTGGTGTCTGTCCCAGCTCTATCTGGTGATCACAAAGTTTACCTTACCCTGGATGCCTGCAGTGCTGCTGAGACTGGTTGTAGTGGCAGCCACATTGCCCACAGGCCATTGCACTGCCACAGTTTATCCCTGAGATGTCATTCTGAAGGCAAAGGCTGCTTGCCAGGACTCAGAATTGCTCTTGGCAGAAGCCAGACTTGTGTGCCTTGGCTACACCATGGCTTCTGGGCCTTCCTGGGGAATCTGGTGAGGCCTGGCTGTCCAGAATGGGTGGAGGGGATTGCAGAGCCCTAGGCAGCATGCGTCAGAGCTAGAGGTTTAGTGCTTGGTGCAGGGGATCAAGAATGTCACTTGCAAAGGAGAATGGCAAGGATGTCTCCTTGTCCCCATCTGCCTGCCTTACGCTGTGCCTTCCCAACAGGTACATGGAGTTCTTCCCTATCCCCTCCAATACCACTTCTGACTTCTACTTTGAAAAAAGTGCCAACTACTTTGACTCAGAAGTGGCTCCCAGGCGGGCTGCAGCCCTGCTCTCCAAGGCCAAGGTCATCACAATCCTCATCAACCCTGCAGATCGAGCTTACTCCTGGTATCAGGTGAGCTGCCTGCCTCTGGCTCACCCCCAGCTTCACTGGCTCCCTGCGTCAGTGCCAGCCTCCCATGTCCTGTTGAGTCAGGAGCTTCCCTTGCTGTCAGCTTGGTTTGGGAATGGGGGTGGCCCCTGGAAGAGGGGAACATTTTCTTGACAATGAGCTGAATAAGAATTGCAAACACATGGCATGGTGTCTGAGGAGCTGTGATGCTAAACTGTGCCTCAGGGGGGACAGCCTGGGATTTCTAGGCCCACTGGCCTCCAGTCTGGACTGCCTTAGCAACAAACCCATCTCGCTTGTGTCTGACAGCATCAGCGAGCTCACGATGACCCAGTTGCTCTGAAATACACCTTCCATGAGGTAATCACAGCTGGACTTGAGGCTGCTCCTAAACTCCGGACCCTGCAGAACCGCTGCCTGGTCCCAGGCTGGTATGCTACTCACATCGAGCGCTGGCTGAACAACTACCATGCCAACCAGGTATGAAGGACAGCACTTGTGGCACCTCACTCATAGGACTGGCAGCACAAGGGAGCCCTTCTCTCCCAAGCAAGGASAGGAGGAGGAAAGGAGCTTGGGCACAAAGTCCACTGTGAGGGTGCTACAGTGGCAGCTTCTCTTCTTGTACCCTAATGACCTTTCGGATAGGAGCAAAGGTACTTCAGGCAGGCATGGAGGGGAGATTTTGTGCAAAAAGGAAGCCTTTTTAGTTTGAGATTGATTATGGCCAAGGCGTGAAGATGTCTTGGTCTCAGTGTGTAAGGCCAGGAGTGTGCAAGGGTGTGACGATGCCACAAACTCCTTCCACCAGGACTCCCTCCTCTGTTGCACAAGGGCTCTTCTAAGCAATATTAAAAAGGTGTGGTGAAGCTTGTGGCAGTCCACAGAGCTCCAGGTGGGAGCCGAATGAATCCCATCCTAACGCTCAGCATGCTTGGTGGTGGCACAGAGGGATTTGAGTGGCATGGTTGGCATGGAGTACTGGACCAAGCAGGTGAAGGGAGCACCTATGGGCTTACCTGTCACCAGCCAATCTCAGGCCTCAGGTGCCCGTGTGGCCTTCAGAGTTGCCCTGTCCAACGGTACTGCAGGAGCAGAGTGGGACAAGAGTAGCAGGCAATGCTTTCCATTGCTTCAAGCTGCCTGGAAGGGAAATCAGGGCTAGATCATAGGCACACYGACCTGTGCAGACAGGGAGAGTAGGTGCTCTGCTGGCAGCTTGTGCACCACGTTGGTTGATTCTGCCCAGTCTCTGAATGGTTTTTCCACTGTCATGTAATCTTCTAAAGACTGTTAGTTGTCTGGTCCTGGTATAATTACTGTAACACCATCCTGGATGAAACCTGGCTCTGGATTTTATTTGCATTTTTTTTTCCTGAACACCTAGTGTAAGGGAACACCTGGGCATGTTAGCCCTTGGTATCCAAAAGGAGACCATGTGCAGGCTTTTGGGAAATTTGGCTTTCAAATGGCAAAAGATGTAGAAAAGGTGATGTTATGTGCCAGGAGACCTAGGGCTAGGAGCTAGCCTGTTAGCCTGTTACCTGACAGGTTGGCCTGGACCCTACAGCTCTGCTTTGCTCCTTGCAGATCCTTGTGCTGGATGGCAAACTGCTCCGAACAGAACCTGCCAAAGTGATGGAAACAGTCCAGAAATTCCTTGGCGTGACTAACTTCATCGATTATCACAAAACCCTGGCGTGAGTCCTCCCAGAGCTTCTTCTTCCTCTTTAATCAGGAAAGCATCTGCCATTCCCCATAGCACAGGGAGGGGAATCTCTTTTTTTGTATCAGGTTTACATGAGGGAAAACCAAGAGCGTAGAGCTGCCCAGTACAGCACCAGAAGTAAGAGTACCTCCCTGGAATTTCGTAGCAGAGCTCCCGCTGATTTTGATGACACTAGGATTTTACCTGTGTCGGCCTGAGGCCAGAACTGGAGCTCCTGATTGCTGAGGTTTATGTTGCTGTCTAGGGTAGCTGCATTCAGATTTAATGCTATGGCTTCAAGAAGCCTTTACTTGCTGGGACACAGTGAGAAGTCCCTGCAGGAAGCCTGCTCTTTCCTGGGATCATGTTTATCCAAAGCCATAAAGCTGCATTTCTTACAGGTGACTGCTGCAGAGCACTGCAGCCACCATTTTCCATTTGACAAACACCCCACTTTACTTTGTTTATCCTTCTGCTGCAGTAGGGACAGCAGTGTCATGCTGGGCAATGCAGGAGCAGCGTCTGGGCACCAGCAGTTGAGAACTGAGTTCTAGGGGTGCATTCAGACCACTTGTGATAGTGCCTCGTACTTGGTGTAGGTACCTGTGGGGGGCTGAGCTCTGGCTCCCTGGCGTCCCATGCAGTTGCTGCAGAGAGATACTCTTACTGCTTACCGTATGGCACCTATGTGGGTGGGCGTTGTGATGTCTCCCTTGTGGGGACAGCGAGTGTGGGCTGGCTGGTGGTTGCTTCTGGGGACGGCTCAGGCTGAGCTGGAGGAGGGCTGATACGGGTGCTTTGCACATTGGGGCAGCATCTCATTACTTTTTGGTCACCTTGCTAATTATGACAGTGAAGAATATGCATCTATTTCAATATGGTCATCCCTTTCTAAGCTTTTCAGATGTTAAAGCCTGTCACAGAAAGCATAAGCCTTCAGAGTTCCTAGAAAAACAGCAACATCTCTGTGCTGGCCTTGCTGTCTTGTCTGTATATATGGCCTCTCTAAGGCTGCAGACAGGTGCTGTGGGGCTCCCATGAACATCCAGGAGTGAAGGTGCAGCATAAAATAATAATAAAGCCCATGTAGGCCCTCATGCTTCCACAYAGCAGGGAAACGCAAGTAATAAATGAAAGTTGTCAGGCTTCTTGTTGTGTGATTGTGTATGAAACCTGTTGTACAAGTTGGTCAATAATGAGATGTTAGTTGGGTTGTGGATTAAAAATAGGTGGAGAAATGCTACTCTAGAGCACTGAAATACTGCAAACTAAGGGGCAGCATCTCTGTAGCGGGGTCATGTCAGACAGCATCTCTGCATGCTGTGGGGAAGTGCAGAAGGGTCTTGGTTGAGGCTGCAGTGGATTGTACTCGGATTAACAAAAGGGGTGAAGTCAGGTCTTGTTTCACAGGTTTGATCCAAAGAAAGGATTCTGGTGTCAGCTTCTGGAAGGAGGGAGAACCAAATGCTTGGGAAAAAGCAAAGGAAGGAAATACCCTGAGATGGATTCAGATGTGAGTACACAGAAAACCTGATGGGACAATTGCATTGCTGGTACCATGCCCTATAAACAGCTGCAGTGCAGGGTGGAAACGAGCAGGGAAGGGTCATGCTGGGCATCTTGCAGAGCAGGAAGGTGTGGGGCAGCAGGGTCTGATCCAGAGTGATGCTGTCTGTGACCCACTAACTGTGGTCTCCGTTCTCCTCCTGTTGCAGTCGCGAGCTTTCCTGCGGGACTATTACAGGGACCATAACATAGAGCTTTCCAAGCTCCTGTACAAAATGGGCCAGACACTGCCCACCTGGCTGCGGGAGGAGCTGCAGAACACCAGGTAGCTGCTGCCTGCCGCCATCCTGAGCAATAGTGGAGCGAGGCTGCAAGGAAGGCCTCCTGTCTGACACCGAAGCAAACCCGCGGAGGAGGGGAGCGTTTCTGAGCAATACTCAGCTGCAACCTTCGAGGGAGACCCTGAGGAGCCCGCAGCAGCTGCTGAGCGGAGAGGGAGACGGCTGCGCCCAAGGCTGTGCGAGCTGTGGCCTGACTTTGCGGTCCCGGCACTACGATCTCTCCATGTGTTCCCAAATCCATTCTTTCCCCTTTTTAATTCTTGGGCTTGTCATAGAGGTCATTTATCATCCTGTTCTGATGGGGAAATGGGGAATTGATGCAAATTCCATGTTTCTCTACCTGGCACAGGTCCTAACTCCCCTGGGCCTGAGAGCAGCATCAGAGCAGTTCTTTACCTCCTCGTCAGATGACAGAGAAGCAGCTCTGGGCACCTTGAAGATAACTTTTGCTAGTCTGGAGCAGAGAAAAGGAACTGTTGGAAAGCCAAAGCCTGAAGTGACCCCACAAYGTAACCCAAGAGCAGGAAGCAGCAGTGTGTAACAGTGGTTTGCTRGATTCCCCCAAAATCTAGCATCAAGAGCTGAGAAAAAAGTGTCTTTTTATTTTAAAGACTTGGGCAGTATTTTTTTGTCATTTTTATTTGTTTTTAATCTCCTCAACCTCTTATTCCCAGTCCGTGGGCAGTGTGATGGGAAAGCTGTCAACCAGGAGAACTGAACTGAGAACTGGCCCCGGCACAGTTCCCCGGACGACATGCGCCCCATCCCCCTGATCCTGCGTTGCAGTGTTTTACACGCGTGGTATTTTCTGTGGTAAAGCYGAGAGGCTGTTTGGCAACCTCGGCAGCCAGTGCTCTCCGGTGCACTCTGGACCCCGRCTCTGAACAGAGCGGGCTCTTGTGGACAAGGCAGATTTTGGGATAACGGCAGTCAGAAGGATGCCGAGAACTTCAAACTTCTTGAATATTAAAAGCTAAAGTATTTTAATAATGTTGGATTGGGTGGGAGGGTTTTTTGTTCTATTTTGCAGGGAATTGTTTTTCTTTGRCGCCAGAATTTGTACCTAAACCTCTAGGATTTTATTTAGTCTCCTTACTTGTTACACAAGAAGTGGACAAAGATCAATGGGGAAACGGGAAGGTTTCTTGCTCTGGCTTCCAAGCTGGAGACAGACACATCTTTATACTTGTAATGGTGACGTACGGAAGCTGCAGCCCTATTCCTRTCTCCCTCCTAGTGCCCCACTACGTGCTCTGGTTTTTGCTGCCAGTGTTTCGTCACTGAGGCTTGCAAACATGCCCGTCGTTAGCTGTCCTGGGAGAGCATGTGCACGAGGGTGAGTGTGTGTGTGCCTGTGTGTATGGGTGTGAGTGCCTGTCTGTGTGTGCTGCAGCAGTGCCAATGCTGAGCCGTCATGAGTTTACACGGAGAAGGGCCCAAATTTCCCTTCGGATGGAGCTGCTCGGATGTGTGTGCCAAAGGTTCGGGAAGGGCGGCCCTGTGGGTGAGCCCTTTGTGGCAGACTGGGGGTGGAACGGGGGACTTCCTTTGATCTCCAGCCCAAGAGCCCAACAATTTTCATACATTAGGAAAAAAAGAAGTGATGAGAACTGTGCAAGGAGCAGCTGTTGTTGGCCAAGTGCTGCAGAACCCTTGTAGGAGTGATAAAGAGCCTAATGTCTGCCCTGCCATGGRGCAGCTGAGCAGTTGCTGTCCATCCCTATGGCTCCCTTCGTCCTCTCCTGCCCATAGCTGTGCTGAGCGGCTGGGCTAGGGATGTGGCAAAGGGCTGCCTTTCCCCTTCGCAGGGGCACGCAGAGCTGGCAAAATGCAGCACGCTTCTCAAACCACTTCCAAGGCATCTATAGCGTGGCYGCAGGAGAAGCTGAAGGCCTTCAATTGCCACAGGCTGGTGGTAYGGTACAGGGAGATGGGAGGGCAGGGAGGACAAGTGCTTTCTCCGGCCTGAGGGAGACTTGCCCCTTCCTGGCAGTGCATTTGACCCTTGTTCTTGAGGAAGATGGTTGGAGCCCTCCAGCTGCTCCTGCTGCCAGCGGAGCTGGGCTGGCTGCAGTAATGCCCTGAGAGGTGAGCAGCAGTGGAGAGCCACGGCAGTGATGGCAACAGGCTGCCCTTGGCTTGAGAGCAAATTCAGGGCTGCAGAGGGGGAGAGCGGCAAAAATGCCGGGCTTTTCTGCTCCTGTTGTTCGGTCTTGTTCTTGGTGGCGGAGGGGGCCCCTCTGGGAGCGAGAGTTCCCACCGTTTTATTTTTGCATGAAACTCTAGTGATCCCTGGGGCACAGAGGATGGCCAGGGCAGAGGGAGGGCTGGGGGGAAGGATGCTATACCGTTCCTGTTGCCTCTCYATGTGGTCCTTTTCAAACCCGGTCCATTTGGGTTGCAATCAGAGTTTCCTGGTCACTAATGTAAGGTCCTGTTGAACTAACTGCTAATAAAACGGGGTTATTTGGTTTTAGCTGCTTGTTTTTGCCTGCTTCTCCTCCGCTCAGCCGAAGGCGAGCACGAGGGCCTTCAGCCAGTGAGCTGGTGCCATCCCACTGCTGCCATGACATCATGCTGCACCCCAGAGCTCGAGGAAGGGATGGCCACGCTGGGGACAGGTAGGCGAAGGGCAGAGCTGCTTCAGGAGAGGTCGGTTTGCCTGCTCTCTGCAACAAGCTCTGTCTCTCCAAGACGCATCTGCCTGTCCATTTTGCTGGCCCGGGCTTGGTCTTGGACTCGCTTTAGGGGGGCGGCTGGGGGATTGCGGAGCAGAGGTGTCACGCGTGCCATGTGCCTGTGTGCTGGGTGTGCGGCGTGCTCACAGACCAGTCGGACACAAGCAAGTTGTGCTTTTTCTGCATGACCCCACTGCCAGTGTCCTGGCCCGTCTCGGTCATCTGGAAGGGGTCGAGGCTGTAACAACATCTGTCTCCCAAATCCTCTGTGAACTTCTAATGCCTGAAGCTCCAGAGTGGGGTTGTAGCCCCGGGTGCTGCCGGCGGTGCTGGGCTGCAGGACACGGGGCCCCGGGCCGGGCCGGCCCTGCGTGGCCGGCCGCGAGCGCTGCTTTCGCGAGAGCCGGGGGCGGCGCCGGCTGCGGGCCCTTCCTGGGCATCGCGGCCCCTCTGCCGGGGCACGGGAAGGGCACCAGCCGCCCCACGGCTGCGTGGGCCCCCACGGGGGGCAGCGGGGCGGCAGCGGGACCCTGTGCGAGGTGGCGGCAGCRGCGTAGCCCTGCCCCGGGGAAGGAGCCGGGCGTCTCAGCTGGGAACAGCCCGGCTCTTTGCCCATCTCCACCTCTGCCGCCGACGCCTGGGGTCCTTCAGCCCGGGTTTCCCAGCCAGGCCAAGCCACCGCCGTCCCCAYGCCTGCTCCTTCAGCTCCCCAGCGGGCAAGGAAGGAGTTGGGGGGGCAGCGTATGGTGCAGCGGGCAGGGGCAGAGGTGGCTGCGGGTCCGCGGGGYGCAGCGCGTGCTCGAGGCCCTGCCGGGGCTCCGCACCCGGCTCCGTGCGGGGTGCCGGGGAGGCAGGGCGAGCACGCCGGCCCGCCRCAGCCTCGCGCCTCCGAGCAGGCTTAGCCGCAGCCCGCAGCGTCCAGGCTCCCGACRCGGGCCTCGAGGACGGCGCTGGGTTCAGTGTACTCGTGTGCCGCCTTCTCAGCCCGCTCCGCGCCCTCCTCGCGGTGCCGTCGCGCACGAACGGTGCGGGATAGTTCACGGCCCCCCCTGAGCGCCCACAGCCCGGACAGCCCTGCTGCRGCCCCCAGGCCTTGTGCCTGCCCCCCCCGCCCCGGGCTTTGGCCTCCCCGTCCTCCTTTTTCCCCCTCGGCTCTCCCCGCCCCGGACTGAAAGCGCGGCCGAGCAATCCCGCGTGGCTCGGGCTGGGAAGGGGGCCGGGGCCGCGGCGCCGCCGGGCGAGCCCCGAGCAGGCGGCTCCCATGCCGCAGCCCCAGCGCTGCCGGGACGGAGCCGGAGCCGGAGCTGGAGCTGGAGCCTGCCTGGCACCAGCCGGGGCAGCAGCGGGGCTCGTCCGAAGCTGCCGCCGCAACGAGGACGTGCGGAGGCGGCTGAGCCCAAGCTCGCGGCTCCCTGGGAGCCCCCGCCGCCGGCCCAAGCCCTGTGCCAAGCCCCCTGCCCTCGCCTGGCGCCCGCCGTCCCCTTCCGAGACCCCCCGTGCCCGGCGCTGAGCGCCCGCCTGGGGGGAAGAGGCTCCGGCTGCGCCGCTGCCCCGGCGCCCGCCGGCCCCGGGCACCTCGCCCCTGCCTGCCCCGCACCGCGGAGGTTTTCCAGCTCCCGCGCCCGCGGAGAACGCGCGAGCGAGGCGGAACCCCCCGCGCTGGGCGGGGCCAGGCTGGAGGCGCCGCGGGAGGCGGGAGCCCCGGCCGGGCGCTGCCGGGGGCTCGGCTCGGGGGCTGCCGCCGCCGGGCGCCCGCGAGGGGCTCTGGGCGGCCGCAGGAACCCTCCTCCCCTGCCCGCCGTACCCCCGCGATTTCTTTTTTTCTTGCCTTTTTTGCACTTTATTTTCCGTTAGCCAGAACAGACCTGCCTTTCACGGTGGCTGCTGCCTGGCCGGCCCCGGCCCCCGGCGGGACCCTGCCGTGGTCTCGCCGCGGGGCGGAGGGAGGCCGGGGGCCGGGAGCGGGGGTGCGCAAGCGGAGGCGGCCGGGGAGGGAGAGGGGACGGGGCGGCGGGCCGCGGGGCCGGCTGCCGTTCTGGCTCGCGGGCTCCCTGCCGTGCAGGCTCGGCCAGGACTAGGATCTTGGCAGGAGGCGATGGAGGAGCCGAGCTTTGCTCCAAGAGCTCCCGTCGGAAGGTTCTCGAGAGGGGAGCGGGAAGCTGCGGGAAGGGAGCAAAGCCGCGAGTTTCCAAGGCTTCTGTTGGAACCGCTTGGGGGGGAATTACAAGCCTGGAAAGGCAGAAGATTTACAGCCCCCCTGCTCCCCTGGCAGGTCCATCTGCTGCTAGAGAGCGCAGTCCAACCACACAATGAGCAGCTTTGCGGAGGGGGTGTATTAGCATAATGCTCATAAAAGAAGGGAATGGAGCTAAGTTCACAGTTTCACAGCCTCACTTGATTTAAAAAAGCCCATAAACGTTTCTTGCTGAGCCTTGCTGGGAGGGAGAAGAGGAGGGAGGGGGCTGGAGATGGGTTTCACGGTGTGCCGAGCGAGGATGGGAGTCCAGGCAGACAGGGATGGAAATACGGGCTGTGGGTGCGCCCGTGCACCCCATCCAGCTGCTCCTGCCCTGCCAGTACGGAGAGACGAAGCTGCGGGGTGTCCCCGCGAGACGCGGGAGCCGGGCGCGCGCCGTGCACAGAGACGAGAGCGTCCTGCGCGCCGCGTGGCTGCAGGGCTTTCATCGCCTGGTGAGTGGAGTGGGTGGCAGCACAAGAGAAGAAACTTCTTGGACATCTTGAAAACCATCTCCTTTATTTGTTTTCCAAAATGGATAGAGGCCATGCTGTCCTGCAGCTTTTTATTTTTATTTTTTTGCCTTTTTTTTTTGCCTTTTTTTTCTTTCGTGGAGGGAGAGGACTGTTCTTCATCCAAATGTTCTTTGCATTGAACAGGCTTTACTACTTGATGAAACATGATGTTTAAATAGAGCTTTACTGATTGGGGTTTTGTGGAAATCAGTATTGCTTTAACTGAAATTTGTCTTTACAGAGTTTTGACGTTGGAGAAATGTCACTGTGGCCCTCACCATCAGCCTGAGTACCTCTTGTTTGCAGGGGTGACTTCCACTCCTCCAAGGGAGCAACTGAAAGGTGTCCAAGGAGGCAAGGACTGAGGTTTTTGAGACCATGGCTTTAAGAATCTGGCGTGGGAGCTGGGAAGTGCCATGGAAAATATTCTGTCATAAGGGAGGGTCTTGAAGCTGTCAGCCCTTTCAGCGTCTCAAAACAGAGGCTGCGAGTCGGAGTGTTTGCACCCTATAAATAACAGCCATCATCAAGCACTAAAGAGCCCCTTCACTCCCTGGGGAAAGGAATCACCAGGACCAGATGACTGGATGCTAGAACCAGATGATGCAAGTATTTCACACTAGGGCAGAACAGCAAAACCAGCAATGGAGTCTCCTTCCTCCAAAGCTCTTTTAYCAAGGTGAGGAACCTTCTCCCGGGAGGATCCTGCTGCAATACCGGGATCCTGTGGAGGGGTGGATCTGGCCAACCCTGGCCTCAGCTCTCAGCCAGACGCCTCCCCGGTCACCATCCTGACAAGCTGTGGTGGCACCTGGTGCTCGTGTGCTGGGGGATTCAGGAGAGCTTCCCGCTGCCCCACCGCACAGGCTGGCTGCAGCCCCTTTGCATGGCAATGCTTCCCCAGCTCCGCTCTCACCACTGCTGCTGAGGCAGGACTTTGGCTCTCCAGCATTCGTATTTATTGCCAGGAAGCCAGGATCTTGCCAACTGAGGGGAGACAATGTCTAGGCAATGGAGTTGGGCCAGGGGAGGCGGTAAAAGCCAGCAAGGAGAGACAGGCTGGCACTGCTGAGCAGCTTTGACGGAACCACGGCGAGGAATGACGGGGCATTTCTGGTCCGCTGTCGCGTGGGATCACATCCTCAACCCCACGTGAAGCTGAACCTCTGCGAGATGTGAGGACACAGCAGGTCTGGGGTACAGTAATAGTTCCCCTGTCCTCCAGCTGGATGGAGAAACATCAAATCTTTAGTGTCTGGCCTTGCTCTCCTGAAACCCTGAGCCCGAGCCCAAAGTCGAGGCACTGTGTTTTCTGCACGTGCATGAACACACCAGGCTTTCAGAGAGGCAGCTAGCCAGCGGGAGACGGGCGGTACTCTGAGAACTTTCCAGGGGAGATGTACTGTATTTGTATTTATTTTGAAAGGATAATTAAAAAAGATCCTCCTCTTGAATAACAGCCATGCAAAATATTTCTTCTAATTTCCCTCATGATTTGAACGTGATGCATTTGTATTTTGTGAAAAAATAACGCTGTTTTTAATATCTGAAAAAATTTCATTACGGTATTTTTATTACCTGTTCCTATGGAAAACCCCCGGATTACAAAGTTTATAGAAATCTTTTGTGAGTTGCATGTTTTCCTATAAACATGCATACATCTTGTTTTGAAGAGATGCGATGCGCTACACATTAGAGGACATTTATAAATGAAGAATATATTTACAATGTCTAAGACTATGAATATGAATCACACATTTAAATGTCACCGTTTAATTCAAAAAAATGCCACAGATGTAAAGTAGACTTTAAATGTCAAAGTATAGATGACAAAAATATGTTTCTTGCATACAGCAAAATTGCCTTGTAACAAAACCACATTAATCCTGGCTTTCCAGGGGCTGAAGCTAACCAAGCTCTGCGAGCGGTTTCCCTTTGAAGAAGACGCACGGAGGAGAGAAACGTGAAACCGCGGGGCCGGCGCCGGCGATGGCTCGCACATGTGCCCGCCGGAGCGCGCCGGCACCGCGGCTGCGCGGGGCCGG
>NW_028186657.1:2147217-2151055 GCF_003343005.1 Rhea americana
CGGCCGCCCGCGCGTTCCTCCAGCCCCGCGCAGCCTCCTGCCTCCGCGCACCGGCCGTGCAGACCTAACACGAATCAAACGCCTCGCAGCGAGCCAGAATAAATATTTTATGGTAGATTACCAGAGCTAATAATTACAAAAATCTGTACTTATGGCCCGAAGCCAGGGAAGGATTTGCAAGCAGCTGGTGGCCACATGAGCGCGGCACCCCGCGCTGCCCGGCCAGGTCACCGGCCCCCTCCCCGCTCGCGCCCCGCGGGGAGCGGTCTGGGACCGGGCCCCCCGAGGGCTGTGGGCCACGTGTGCCCTGGGCATCTCCCCAGCTCCGGTGGCTGGAGTCACTGGTGGGCTCCGAGGTGGGCTCCCAAGCCCCCCGCRAGTGTCGGAGGTCTGTCCCAGGCACACGTTGCCGTGCCCCATGCCGCGGTGGGGGAGAGGGGAGGGCGCACGCGGGAGCACCACGCTCTGAGCAAGGGACTTGACTCTCAGGGTGCTTGGGACTGTCTTAATGCTGAAGGTCTCGGGGAAGAAAACATTGCAAAGGGAGGAGAGGCTGGAAGGGGGCAAGGGAGACAGGAGGGGGAYGGAAGGCCCTGGCGGACGATGGAGCGGGGTCATTTTACCCATTTCACTGCTCAGAGGCGGCTTCTGGGGTACAGCCACCCTGCTCCAGCTGGCCTGCTGGGACCAGGTGACTTCCAGCGGTGCCTTCCCACCACAGCTACTTGGTGATTCCTTGGCCAGCAGAAACCACTTCATCCCCAATGCTTCTCTGGCCTGGCTGGGGTGGGGGGCCTGGGGAGAGCCACAGGGGGAACGTGCCCCCAGGAGGCAGCAGAGCCGACCTGCAGGAGGAGCCTGGGGATGCCCAGGAGGCTCCTGCAYACCCTGAACGCACCTTCCTGTGTTTTCTCTCCGTTTTTTGGTGTGTGYCGTGTCGCTGGAGCAGGGCTGGCGGCCCCCGATGGAGCCTGTCCATGGCAAGGCTGGCAGACTGGTGCTGCTGGTTCCCAGCAGAGCGCTGCTGGTGGGACACTGTGGGGTGAAGGGGATCTGGTCCTGGCAGGCTGGGGATTTGCCATTCTCGCTCCTTCCCTTTTGGGTCAAGGCGGGCACCGTCTGCGTGTCCTCGCGGCTGCTAAGCTGATACCATCCCTGGGAGGGATGTTTCAGGTCTGACTGCGTGCTTGGAGCTGCACGAAGTGCGTGCAGGGAGAGAAACCCTGCCCCAGCATTGCATGAACTCCTTGGACAGGCACTGCAGCCCAGAGAAGGCACCTGGCAAAGACGGAGCCGCAGGCTGCCTTGCCACCCCCTTGCTGCAGCCTCGTCTCTATGGGGCTGGGCTAGAGGAGGACTGGAGGTGGGAGCAGGAGTAGGAGTAAGCCTCCACGGAGGCTACTGGGAAGGAAATAAATCTCCATTCACAGCAAATGCAGATTTCCCCATGGCTCTTGCCCATCTCACGGGGCCCCAATTTGTGCAGTCCCGCAGCAAAACCCTCTGCAGCACCCAGCAGGCAGGAAGCCAGGAGCAGGGAAGCAAGTTCACTGCAGCGAGCTCTTCCCTTCCTTCACCAGCACCAGAGGCCCCGGGCTTGCAGTGGATATGCTGTCAAATAAATAAATAATGCATATTTTCCCTTCCTCCTTGCATGGATTCTGAGAAAAATAAGATGGACTTCAGGTCACCACCRAGCTCTCCCAAGCTCTGCTCCTCCGGGTTTGTGACGGCCGATGACTCAGACAGTAAACAGCGGCGGTATCCACAGCTCCAGCCCCGCTTGGCTCTGCTCCTGCCTTGGCCAACTTCAGCAACAATAGTGTTGGCCTTGAGCACGGCTTGCTCGCGGAGCTGCAGACTCCTCTAAAGGCAAGACATCCGCTGCAGTGGTTTTGATTTAGACAGTGAGCTGGGCAAAAACAGGGAGGGAGAATCATAGAATCACAGAATGGGTAAGGTTGGAAGGGACCTCTGGAGATCATCTAGTCCAACCTCCCTGCTCAGCASGGTCACCTAGAGCATGTTAGACAGGGYTGCATCCAGGCRGGCCTTGAAGAGCTCCAGAGAAGGAGACTCCACAACCTCTCTGGGCAACCTGTGCCAGTGCTCCGTYACTCTCATAGGGAAGAAATAAAGGAGAAGGAAGGAGCAAGCGAATTTGGGCAGAGGTGCAGGGAAGAGGGAAGAAGGCCTGTGGCTCATCTTGAGCAGAGGCTCAAAAGCGCTTTGCAAACATCTGCCTGCTCTTCAGCCCAGCGGGGGACTCAGCCCTGGACCTTGCTGGAGCAGGTGGATGTAACTTCCTGGCTGCAGAGCGCGAGGAAGCGAGGCGCAGCAATGTGCCCAAAGGCTGCGGAGAGCAAAGCCCGGGCTCTCTGCAAGCTGCGTGCAAACGTGCCGCACTGGCCTCCCCGGAGCGGCTCCGGTGCTGGGCAGAGCAGCGTCGGGGGAAATCTGCCCYGGTGCCCCCGCGTGCCCGAGCGCTGCGGCTCAGGAGGGGCCRGGGCTGCCCGATCCCTGCGAGGGCTTCGCGTTCGAAGCTTTCACATTGCAACAAGGTGCGCAGGGCTGGCGGTGCCGGGACCCGCCRGGCGCCACCAGCCCGTGCGCCTGGGAGGCCTTCGGGGCGCAGTGCTGTGCGGAGGTGGCGCCCGGCGCAGCCGGCCCCGGCTCGGCCCTTCCTCCGGTTTAATCAAAGCCATGAGGCCGCCGGAGCCGCAGCCTTTGGCTGCGCGCGGACCTTGGCTTTCAGCAATCAACAGGAAATGGGAGATGGATTTCTCGGTAAACTGGGCTTTCCATAAACAGTCTGAGGGGGCTGACCGGCGATGGCGGGAGCAGCTCAGAGCCAGGGCCGGGATTTACAGCTGTTTATTGCATTTCTGTGCTCCCGCTTCCTCCTCCTGCTTGGCAGTTCRGGGGTCCGCTCCGGCCAGCCCCAAGCCTGCAGGGGAAGCGATGCAGAGCTGCGAGCGGCCCCTCCGCTCCGCGATCGCGTGGGCTTGTGCCACTTCCCACCCTGCACACGCTGCGATCTTCTTGCCGGTGCGGCTGGGCACGCACCCGCGGTGTGCAAGCAGCCTCCCCTGCGGATCCTGTGCCCCTTCTCCCCGCACACCCGTGTGCAACGCGTGCGCTGGCCCCGCACACCCCGTGTTTGCAGCGCAAGCACTGCCGTCCTCGCACTGCACGGGACAAAGTGCAGAGCCGGGGAGGGAATCGTGTCCATTGGGCAACTCTCCCCCCGCCACTTGCCAGCTAATCCCCCCCCCCTCCCGCCCCCCCGGCACTTGGCACGGCTGGGAGAGCCAAGCTGTGTTTAACCAAAGCTCGGCTCTCCCCGGCTGCCGGAAGCATGCTTCTTGCTTTCTGCTCTCAGGCTGCCTCCGCCCGGGTTTCAGGACAAGCCAAGCCTGCCCCCGGGACGGATTTCAGGCCTGAGAGCTCAGCAGAGGAGCCAGGTACCGCTGGTCATTTTTGGAGGTGTTTGGCCTGAATTCCCGAGCACTTTCCCTCGGGGTGCTGGGAGAGACGCTTCGGCTCCGAGGGCAGCAGCTGGTGCTTGCTGCGGGAGGCGCCGGTGGGAAAAGGCCGCCGTTGCCGGCCCTGGATGGGTGTGCGGACGGCCCCGGCACCACCGGGCTGCGCAGAGGCCAGCGGGGATGCACGGAGCCGGGCACCAGGGTCCCGGGAGGCTTGCAGCCCGGCGAGGGGCACCAGCCGGCGGGGGAGCCGGGCGCCTCGCCGCACCCGCGTCCCTCATCCCGGCAGGCTTCCGAGGAAGCTGGGGGCCTGGAGCTTTGCTGTTCCGCCGCTCTTCCGAGGGGCCGGGTAG
>NW_028186657.1:2151245-2154142 GCF_003343005.1 Rhea americana
GAGCCGCACAAAGCGGCTTTCTCTGCGCTCTGGCCCCGGGGGGAAGCGGCTCCTCTGCAAACGCAGCCGCCTGCGTCAGAGGCAGACGGCGGCAAGACGTGGGTTTCCGCCGGCGGGCGAGGGTGGTCGCGGCGGCCCCCGGCAAGCTGCTGCTCCCACCRTTAGTGCGCCGTGACGTCTGCCGGGCCGCGCCACGAGCCAAACTGCCCCAGCTTTGTTCTGGGGGGGTCTTTTTGGCYTTGAAAAGTGCAGAGATGCCCTGCCGAAAGGCGAGACCTGCGAGGCGGATGTGAAAATGAGGGGYGAGAGACTTGGAAGCGGACCAATTTCTGCAGTTTGGGGTCTGTGCCAAGCGCCAGTGCATGACTCTAACTCCCAGCAGAGAGCTGGGGTGGCTTCTGCTCCTCACCAACGTGAATTAGCAGGTACGCAGCACGAATTGGCAGGCAGTGCCAAAACTTTCCATCAAAAGTAAATTGTACAGCCCACCAAAACACAAGCTGCTCTGTGTAGCTGTATAGACATTTTTGGCATGTGCRTATGTGCATGTTTTGGCACCAAAGTGCACATCCTATTTCCACATGATGGATATGCAAGAAATGTGTTTCCCTGCAGAGAGGGGCTGTGTGTATCCCTRGCTGTGGTCGGAGCAGGGCTGGCAGAGGGACGTGCGCTGGTGCAGCACATCCCGGGAATGGGATGCTGGCCAAAGAGAAATACTGCCTGGAAATGGGATGAGCTGGACCAGAATCGTCTTTTGGAAGAAAGCTGCTATGTGGGCGTGTTTGTGCGTGAGAACGTTGGACCAGGGAGTATGCTGAAACAGAAGGGTTTGATTTTTCATTTGAAATGGCCTTTCTGATCTCTTGGAATATAAAATGAAGCATTACAAGAAAAAATAAATTTCCAAATCAGAGCAAACTGTTCCTCCCCRCCCCAAAAAATCCCCTTCACGGTCACATTTTTTCTTGCATGCTTCTTCTTCCGCCTTGGCRCGAAGCTGCGCCTCCAGGTCTCAGATGTCTCCGTGTCGCGGCTCTGCCGTCCCCRGGCCGCCGTGCCGGGGGGTTGGCACGCGTGGCTCGCCCTTGGCGCGCGCTCGCTCCCGGYGCGCTGGGGACGCGCTCCTCGCCCTGCCGAGGGGCGTGCGAGCACGTGGGGCTGGCCGCGGTCACATTGCCAAATMTTTGGAGGAAGAAAGAAACCTCGTGGAAGCGGCTTAGCTGCCTCCGTGGACTATGAGCATAAGCAAAATGTGCCCGATCCCGTGGGGAGGCGGCGAGCAGCGACGGTGCGCGGTGCCCTGGGACGCGGCTCGCGGCCGAGCTTCGCCTGCTCCCAGGCGGGCAGCAGCAGCAGCAAAAGGGGGCCCGCGCCACGGCCCGCTGGCAGGGGCGATGCCACGGCTGTCCCTGGGCGAGGGGGCTGGGACGCCCGACCTGGCGGAGCCTCGCTTTTGTGCCGCGGGAAGTTCCTGCAGGTTTTGCTATTGCAGCTGTAAATCAAAAGAGCAACTTGTAAGCGGGCCAGTTCTCCAGGGGAGTAGCATTTCCTAGCCATGCAATGGTTTGCAGGACTGTAGCCCGGACTGTCATCGGCAGCGCGACCCCTTTGCTGGTGCAGGCGAAGAGGATGACTACCGGGTGTCCGAGGTGTCAAGCCACGTGCGGCTCTCTGGACTAGTGCTCCTACCTGGCCGATCCCTCCTGCTGTCTCTGGATAAGAGCCAAGAAGGATTTGAATTGATATTTTTACTCCCATGAGGAGGTCAGTTTATCCCTGGCTTCCTACTTTTATTCTTTATGATGATATTTGTTTTAATTTGTCCSCAGTGAGGTGTCTGAGTGTCCGGCACGACATGGCTCAGGCTGTCCCCAGGACATGCTATTGCTGTCCCGCATCGGACATGTCCCCCAGCCGTGCTACTGCTGTCCCCGTTGGACACCCCTCTCTCGGCAGCGTGGCCCTCAGAGGGGGGTTACAGCCCTTGTGGCCACTCTGACGGGGGCCCAAGCACCGGCGATGCTCAGGGCTGGGGGCGAAGGCGGGTGGGCAGCAAAGCCGGGGGCTGGTCCCTGGCTGGGAGAGGAGASGAGAGCAGAGCAGAGCAGAGCGGAGCAGAGCAGAGCAGAGCAGAGCAGATGCTCTTGGTCCAGGTCCCGCATTGCCAGCAGAGCCGCTCTCGTGTTATTTTCATCACTAAGGGGGGTCGCGGGCCTGGGCTTCGCCAGGCTGCGGCGGACGCAGTCTGAGTCATGCGCCCGGCCCCGGCGAGGCTCTCGGCCAGCCGAGGCGGGATGTTGCTCCGTCTCGGCCACTTCCAGCTCCCCGCCCCGCAGGAGCGCTCCGACCCCGGAGCGCTGCGGAGACCCCGCTGATTAGAGACGTCTCACATTCCTCCCTCCGCCAAAGGGATATTTTATCAGCATTTTTTTTTCCTGCAGACTATTTTCTTTTCATGAAAACATTAAATGGTCTGCGAGATAAGGAGTAAATTTATAGCAGTTCACACCAAAGTAGCCAAGACACTGGCAAGGAAAAATGCCGTCCCTCCCGCCACCCGCCTTCCCGCGCCAGGTCCCCACCCCAGCCGCTTCCTCTCATTCTCTCCGAAGGCTCCTGGCTCCCACGACAAGCGGGGCCATCCCGGCTCTCCCAGCCCCGCCACGGGCTGCCAGCGAAGCCGCCGGCAGGCCGTGTCGCGGCGGAGTTCACAGAGGAGGTGCCGGCACGTTCCCGCTGGCTACCACTGCGGCGCCTGGGGATGCACGTGAGGGGCAGCAGGCAGAGCCAGGGCACGGTGCTGAGCCTGGCGGCACCGATCCTGCTGCGCAGCGTGATATGGTTCCCGCTGCCTGGGGCGATGTGGATCCCGCTGCCCTGGGTGATGGGCATCC
>NW_028186657.1:2154483-2155268 GCF_003343005.1 Rhea americana
GATGGGCATCCCGCTGCCTGGGGCGATGTGGATCCTGCTGCCTGGGCTGATGCTGATCCCAGCACCCGGGGTGATGCAGCAGTCCAACGGCTAGTGGAGATGGAGCCTGGCTCTGCACTCTGTGCAGGTCACCCCCTGCCTCAGGCTTCAGGATCCAGGCTGTCCRAAAAATGGTGTCAAAAATGGTCAGAAAATGGGTGGATGTTAAAGGGTGATTCCAACATCTTGTCACAAGCCTGGGGGACCGTGGTCCTGGCTGCAGCTTGGAAAGTCATCAGGAAATGGGGGCTTGCTTTGAAGGGGGCCAACCTGGAGTCCTCTGCTGAAAATACAGYGCCGGTGGCACGTTGTGGCCTCTAGCGGTGTGCTGCCGGGGAGGCCAGCTTTCATCCACCCGGAAAGCACGAGCCCCGGCAGGTCCCGGCGCTCAGCACCGAGCCTTCCTGCCAGGAGCACCGGCCTGCGGGCACAGCTGTGGGGTGCCCTGAGCAAAGCCCCTTCCCTCCTCCTCCTCATCCTCCAGGAAAGCGCCCCGTGTTTAACACTGGCCCCAGCAGCGCTCGGCGGGGCGGCCCTGGGGCTCGCCGGCYGGCAGCGTTTAACCTCCCCGATGTCGGCGGTAACTTTCCCTCGCTGCCCCCGGTCCGCCGGCCCCCGCACGGCGGTGCTGAGGGTCGGCGGGCTCTGGGGGGCTCGGAAGGCCTTTCGCTGGCTGCGGGTTTTATTTCAGGCCAGAGCGGGGCTGGACAAGCAGCGGACACAGCACCGATTTTCCGCACGCCCCG
>NW_028186657.1:2156534-2157704 GCF_003343005.1 Rhea americana
GAGCCGGGCGCAGCGCGGAGCCGCGCAATCTGCAGGGCTCCCAAAGGGGTTAAGAGAGAAAAGTGGAGAAAGAAAACAGCACTGGGAGAGAGCGGCGCGGTCGGGGCTGCTCGCGCCGGCTCGGCTGCGGCCTCGGTGTGTTTGTTCCTACTGCACACGCGGGTTTGCCGGACTGCTGAACACACATGCATTCCTCTCTCACGCACACGTGCACACACACATGCATTGCTCTCATGCACATGGTGCGCACACACACTCACACACATGCATTGCTCTCTCATGCGTGTGTGCACACACACGCAGCTCTCGGTCTCTCGTGCGTGCACAGCACCATCCTAAAACGCTTCCCCGCAGCACCCTGCCTGCGCAGATACACCACCCCGCACGCACGCCGCCTGTCCATCTCCCCGCGTGGGGCCTCCCCGAGGCGCGCTGTTCGGGGGCCGTGCCCCTCGCTGCCCGCACCCCACGTCGGCCGTGCCCCACGCTGCCCGCGCCCCTCGCCGCCCGCGCCCCACGCCGCCCGCCTCTCCCGCAGCAGCAGGGTGGCCAGGCTCAGGCTGGCGGCAGCGCTGCAGCCTCGCCGCGCYTGGCCATGCCGGGGCGAAGCGACAGCTCGTCCCGCTCGCCCAGCCCCAGCCCACCCGTGCCGGGCAGGCTCGCAGCCGTGGGTGCGCCGCCGCAACCAGGACGGGAGCAAACCCTCGTGCCAAGGCCGGCAGCCCGCAGCGGCGCCGGGGCCGAGGCCTGAGCTGGGGCATGTGTTGGGAGCTGGCTGCTTTCCTGGGCTGGAAAGGAAACTTCCCCGCGACGCTTTCTGCTGCTCCCAGACCGTTCCACGCGCTGCCGCGGGGCTCCGAGGGGCCGGGTCCTTGACGGCTGCTGGAAATCGCTGCCTTCTCCCGGGGCCCTAGAGCGGCCTTTTGATGGACCCGGCTGTCCCGGACTTGTCTGCGCGTGCGTTCATGCAGCCGTTGGGGTCCCGTCCAGGCTCRGAGCCCCGGGGCCGGGGCAGCGGGTGCCCGGGGCGTCCCCCCYGCCGAGCCTCGGCTTGCCAGGCTCCCCGGCCGGAGCCGATCGGGGGGAGGCTGCTTTACCCCCCCCCCCGAAACGTGGCACCTCCCAGCGCAGGGCCTTGGGGGGCACCAGCTCACGGCGCTGCTGCCGCCT
>NW_028186657.1:2157822-2161596 GCF_003343005.1 Rhea americana
TCCTGGACCCTGACGTGGGCTGGAGCAGAGAGGGGACCGTCCGGGGCTGGGGGGTGGGACGATGACACGTGCTCCAGCTGTCTGTCTGCCCGGCTCCAGCAGCCCCGCGTTCACTGAGGTTGCTTGAACTGGCTTTTCAAGCCGCTGTGGGTTTCGCTGCCTTGGCTAGCGGGTCGTGTCTTACGTCTGCCGCGGGAGGCCGAGCTCCCCGGGGCCGATGTGGCTGCAGGAGGAGCCTCMGTTCCCGCCGCGGGGCGGCTGTCCTGCGCTCCTCACCGAAACAGCTTTCTGTCCCCACCTGGGAACGGGCAGCACAGCAAAACCGGCGGCAAAGCCAACAGCAAGAGCCCCAGTCGCCCAGCGTAACGCAGCCCCGACCGTGCTCTGCTCATTGCGGCGACGAGTGGGATTTTGTTTAATTAGCTAGCATTCGTCATCACCCCCCCCCTCAGCAAATGTTCGGCAGCATCGCCTGGGAGAGTCGTGAAGGCTCGGTTGTGCCAGGCCTCCCTCTGGCATCTGCTGCCAGATATCTGCTGAAAAACCTGGCTGTGGGACTGGCTGTGCCTGCGAGCYGGTGGCTCGCGATCGGGCCGCAGCACGTGTGCGGCACGTCTGCATCCCGGGGCAGCCGAGGGGCCGCGCCAGGCGCTGGGGCTGGAAGCTGGCCGWACCCGTACAGGTCAAAGCCAGCTCGCTCCGGCGTCCCTCGGGTCTGTTTGGCAGGGACGGGGAGCGTGGCGCAGCACTGGCCWTGGGAAGGCCGGATCGCTGGACCCAACCTGGCCTGAGCGTCCCCCCACTGCCTCCCCGCGAGCAGGGCTGGGGCCAGAGCGGTGACTCTCTGGCTTTGACCTGAGCGTCCCCGGGGCTGGAGCGGGGGGGAGCAATCCCTGCACGCTGCAAATCCCTGCACGCTGCAATCCCTGCACGCTGCAAACCCTGCGGCAAATCAGCCCCAACCCGCGTGCCGGCTTTATAGCAGCAGGGCTGGGTCTCCCTGCCTCCTCTGCCACTGACTGTGCCCGCGCCCGTGAGGCCCCGCTCCCCTCYGTCCTCGCCCCCGCCAGCCCGCGGGAGAGCAGAGCTGCGGTCCCCCCCGCGCGGGGCAGCGAAGCAGCCCCCTGCCCAGCAGGCTCGCCCCGACCAGCCCGAGGCTCCTGCTCCGGTTCAAGCTCTCCGCGCTCCCCGGGCCCGTAGCCCCYGGCTGTGAAGCAGAGGCAGCCTCGCGTTTCCTTTTGGCATCCCGTTTTCACAGCGTGGGTCGCTCCGGGTACGCAGGCACCTCGCTCCCACAGCCTGSGCTTCAAGATCTTCTCTCTTGGTCTGTAGCTACCCTTTATATTGCACYTGAGCCGAGAAAGGCTGAGCTAGAATTTCATCCTCAGCTCCAGCTGATAGTCCCTGTCTCCCCAAGCAGTGGTGGTGGCCCTGGGTGCCCCACCGGCACCTTGGCCTGAGGTCTCCAGCGCTCAGCAAACCTGGTGCTTCATGCCCAGAGCTGCACCGCGAAGCCTCAGGGTAATTTTCGCAGCTGGGGTGGGGCTGTGGCTGTCCTTGCGTCCAGGAAACACCGGTCCAAAAGTCGGCTCTGTCCTTGCCAGGTCCAAGATAAGCAAAGGGAGGGACGGGCTGGGACCTGCCCTGCGTGGCCGCTCCTCGCCGCAGCAGTGCAGCCTGCGGCCGGGCAAGCCGCTGCCCCTCTCGTGGCGCAAAGCTGATGGTCTGGATGTGGCCACCAGTCCGGGCAGCCCCGAGAGGGAGGGCGTGAGGACAGCTGGACCTCTGGACCCAGCCCGAAGGGCTCAGTGCAGGTCTGCCAAGTGGAGCGGCACGATGAGAGACATTTGTGTCAGGGTAGAAAAGGCGTTTCAGCCCGGCCAGCCTTGCCAGCCCGGCCCCTGCAGCCAGCGTCCAGTCCCTGCTTCTGGAGCGCGGTGGGGGAGGGAGGGCAAAGCACGGTTCGGGTGCCCGAGGTGCCCTGTCCTCCCTCCTCCTGCTTCCTTGCATTGCTTCCTCCGCTGAATCAGAAAACGTCCCTCGGCGCTGGCGAGGCCAGGGCGAACGGCCCCGCGCCGACCGCGGGCTCCGCTCCCCGCGGCAGTGGGCCGTGCCGTGCCGTGCCAGGCCGTGCCGTGCCGAGGGTGCACCTTGGCGCGGGCGCCGCTGCCAGGCCAGCCACCCCGCGTCCCCACGGCCGCTGCGGGCCACGAGGGCTGCACGGGGACAGGCGTGCCGGAATGTTGTTTTTTCCACCCCAGTTTCCTCCCAAGTAGTAAATCAACGCAGCGAAAGGCTTTTGTTTTCCCAAGCGCGCAGCAAGCTGCCAAGGCCGGCCCTGCCCCGGCGTGCTGACCGGAGGGAGCGAGGGCGATGCCAAGGAAAGCAGGGCCAGCCCCTGCCCGCCCGCCGCCTTCCGCCTCTGCCTCGCCAGGAGGGGCTGGGGCAGCGCGGAGCGGCCGCCCGCCCCCGTTGGAGCTGTGGTGGGACCTGCTGCCTGGCGGGGGCACGCTGGCGTCCCCTCGCCGCTTGCTCCTGGAGCGGCCCCGCGGTCCCGCAGAGGGGTGCTCGCGGCGGCGAGGACGAGCGGCGTGCTGGCGGGGTTTGCAGCGCCTCTCTGCAGCAGACGGCTCGTCGGCGAGCGCCGGCAAGGTCCCCGGGGAGCCTGGAGTGCAATATTGGGTTGCAACAGATGTGAGAGCGGGCAGGCACGGGGTGGCCCAGGCGCGGCTCCAAATGCCGTTCGGTGACAGCTTCACCGCGGTGGCATCTCCCGTGTCAGCTGCGGAGGCAGCTCCCTTAAAGAAACCCGGGTCCCCCGGGGGTGCCGCCTGCGCCCCACGGGGACAGGCCCGAGCGAGGCATTGGCCATGCGCGCGGGGGTGCTGCGGGCTCCCGCTGCTCCCCAGGGCCTCGGGGACGCCTGCTGCAGCCACCGCGCAGACCCGGCCGCCCTCGCACCCTTCCGTTTCGGCCAGGACATTCAGTCGCTGGCACACCAAAGGTGTAACCCCCCCCCCCCCCGGGTATACGTTGCCACTGGTCTATTTTGGAAAGGGAAGGAGCCGATCTTGTGACTGGAGCTGGGGACTGAAAGTCTGGACGGCTGGATCCTCTCTGAGTGACAGCAACCTGCTGCGTGACCTTGGGCGAAACCCGAGAGCCCCGTCCTGGTCCCGGCGGGCGGCCGCACAGCGCGTCGCACCCCTCCGCCCCCGCCGGCCCCCGGCCCGCGCTCCCTCTGGGCGCCCGGGCGCCGGGCAGCAATGGGTGCAGCGCCTGCGCTCGGGTGCCGCGCGCCCCGCTCCGGCTTGCAGCCCGTGGCCACCTCCCTGCTGCCCCGCGTGGGGCTGCAGCCGTGCCACTCGGGCCCCCTCCGGCGCCACCGCGGCCCCCGAGGGCCCCTTCGTGCGGCACGGCATGGCACGGCACGGCACGGCATGGCACGGCCCGCCCGGGGGCTTCGGCACCGGGGGACCCCGGGGAACCGCGGGCGGACGGAGACGTGAGGAGGGCTTTCTGCCGGCTCCCCGGGATCGGCAGCCTGAACGCCTGCCAAAAATATTTGTGTGGGAGGCGGAAGGTTAACTTTAGCTTTCCTTTCTCGGGGGGCAGTGGCAGGGTGTGAGAAAGGCGGGCGAGAGGTGGCGGGGAGACTTGCTGTACATCAGGCACAGGCGAGTAGGCAGGGAAAGACAGCAGAGAGCAGAAGGTCTTCCTGCCGCCAGATTTCAGTGCTTGGTGAATTTAGGTCTTTTTTTTTTTTTTTTTTTT
>NW_028186657.1:2163283-2166072 GCF_003343005.1 Rhea americana
CTCAGGTCCCCGGAGACGCTCCGTCCGCCCCTGTGTTTCTGGAAAGGAGAAATCCCGGGAGAACGCGCCTCAGCAACGCAGCTCCGGCCCGACCTGCGCCGGGCAGAGCTGCGGAGGAAGCCCAGCTGGCTGGGCAGGATGCTCGAGGCGCCGCCGCGGCAGCCGCATCTCCAACCACGGCCTGGCGAAGCCGGTCAAAATCCACGCGCCGCTGGGAGCGCCGAGGCGGATGCAGGAGGAGGACGTGGCCGCTCGCGGGAGGGAGGGAAGAGGGGAGAGCGAAGGTGCCGGTGGCTCAGCGAGGTTTCCCCTCTCCACCGACCAGAGCAGGAAGAAAAGGTTGAGCCGTCGGGCGGAAAAGTGAGCGGGCGCTCCCAGCAGGAGCCGGGCGGGCTCGGCGGAGACGCGCCGGGCCCCGGGCTCGGCGGCGGCGCTCCAGCATCGGCGGCTGAGCCCACGCCTCGGAGGAACCGCCCCGGTGCGGAGCTGCCCCCCGCTGCGGCCAGCCCCGCGGCTGGCCCGGGCCAAGAGTGGAAAGTGGTGAAGATCCAGCGAGTCCTCGTCTCTCCCGTCTGCCAGCCGAGGAAAGCAAGTAAGCAAACTTCGCCCCTGTGCTCTGGCACCTCGCCGCGCTCCACCTCTATTTCAAGCCCTTGTACAAAAATTAAGCCCTTCGTTTCAGGCTGGCTGCGTGCTGCAGCGCTCCTCGACGCGGCCCTGCCTCCGAGCCCYGTTCCGCAGCAAGGACAGCCTTTCCGTCCCGGCTGCGAGTGCCCTTTGGACCCCCCGGCACAGATGCAGCCACTCGCCCCGGGTTACAGCAGCTGCTCCGGCAGCCGCGCAGCCGCAGCCCCCCCTCCAGCCCCAGCCCCACTCAGGCACCCATGGGAGACGCTCCCGCAGAATTAGACCCACCCTTTTCCAGGCATTGGGGCCGTTTTTAAACCCCTCTTCCACCACTCTTTCTATTTTGTTCCTGCTCAGCTGTTATCTCAGATGCCAAATATTGCCAAGGCAGGTATGTCACTGCCTCCCGACAGGGATGAGTTATCGGGTGTTACTGCTTTACCTCGACCATGGCTTTCCCCGAGCAAGCCCTGAGCCCAGGGAGGGATGGGAYGGGCTGGCGAGCAGGGCAGCGCTGTCTTCAGCTGGAGGTGCTGCAAATGAACCTGGTTTCCAGAATCTGTCCTCTGAAAATCTGTCCTTTTGGGATGTCTCTCATGTCAAACATCCTCAAAACCAGCAGCTCTTCAGATGAGGGCTTGCTGATGGAAATCTCAGWCAAGCTCTTTGGATAAATGCTGCTCCAGCAGCTTCTCTGTCTGTACAGTCATTGTGTTTTAGGGCCCGGCAAGCAAACCAGACAGATCCAAATACTCTTCCCATTTCTCACCGTTCTCTGTTGCGCATGGTAGATTTGCAGCAGGAAAGGTCAGGGCTGTCTGTATCCGGGCTCAGCATTTTCCTAGCCTGCGCCGCAATCCAGCAGTTCTGCTGCCAGCTTGGAATTTTAAAGTAACTCAACAGGTTTGTTGGAAAGAGTTTGTCTGTCCTGTTTCCTCCTCCTCCAAGTGAGATCACCACCAGCCGCTGCCTGTGTGACTGTCAGACTTTCCAGGGCTGCTGTGCAGGATGTCGTAGAGGGTCCTGAGTGCTGGGAGCAGGAGCAGGGCCTTGCTGCCTGACTGGCATCGCGCAGGGGKTGGCCTGAGGGCAAGGAGCCAGGCTGTAGCATCCCCAAAGCGGCACAGACCTGCCAGGCAGGGTCTGCAACCCGAGCAGTTCCCYGGTGCCACTTTGGTCCCCATCCAGCAGCCTGAGGCCAGGCTGTCTCCTTACAGATGTCTGCCACAGCAGCCTGGGCTGTTTGGCACCTCTCGGGACAGGCGCGGGAGCACGAGGAGCCCGGGGGACAGGCGCCGGCTGGGTGATGCGGGAGGCAGGACTGGTTTATCTGTCTGGTGTGCAAATAAACAGGAGGTTTTGCTCCCTCGGAGCTGCCGAGCCAGCACCAGTCTCCCTCAAAAACCAGAAATGCACAAAAAAAAGCAAATCCAGCAGGAAGAAAGGAAATTAGAAAGGCAAAAATAAAGCCAAGAGCTCATCCTGTGGTGCGGAGAGGCTCAGGAAGAGCAGAGCGGGGAGGCAAGGCCGGTCCCACCTGCCGGAGGTACGTAAGTGGGAAGCGAGGAGCCGCAGAGCCTTTGGGTCGGCCCGGCCAGCCAYGCCGGCTGGAGCGGTCTCCCAGCCCCGTGGCCATCGTGCTGGAGAGCTCACCGGCCTCTCCCTGCCACGCTCCTGGCCGAAAGGGCCGTGCATCCTCGTGGAGGTGACAGGTAGTGTTAGCTCCCCTGGGGAGTAACCCACCATCCCCTCTCCTTGCGCAGGGCCCCCGAGCTGTGGCCCTCACTTCCCTGGGAGCAGCGGGAGCAGAGGGATTTCATTGATTCCCAGGGAGGCATGCAGGAAGGTGACATCAATGATGGGTTTTTTTCCAGCTCCAAATGTCCCAACTTTTTAGGCCTTGGGAAAATCATCTACAATGGGAGGTCCTGCATCCCTCCCTGTGTCTGAAAGGTAACATGCTGCAGCCCTCCCCCACCCCCCTGCCAAGGGGATGCATGGCACTGGGGTGAGGGGGGTGCGTAGGGCTGGGGTGGGGGCGATGTACAGAAGTGGGGTGAGGGGGATGCACAGGGCTGGGATGGGGGGGATACGCAGGGCTGCTGTCACTTCTGCAGACTGCTTGGAGTGGACCCAGCTGGAGACAGGGAGCAGTGGGGCAG
>NW_028186657.1:2166705-2172067 GCF_003343005.1 Rhea americana
CGCCGGGGCTTCGGCGGGGTCGCGTCTCCCAGCCCTGCAGAGCTGCTTCCCAGGCTGCGTCCGCCGTGCCCCTGCACGTCCCTCCCTGGGGACGCATCTCCCCCCAGCAGGGCTCCCCGTGGCCCTGCCGTCTCGCGCTGCAGACGTGAGGTCTGTCCGTCCCTCTGGACTGGCGGCCAGCCGGATCTGTTGAGGATTGGGCAAGGGGCATTCAAAGGCACCGTTTCGTCCCCGTCCCCTCCCCGCTGTCCATCCGTCCCCTCCCTGCTGTCCATCCGTCCGTCAGGGACGAGAAGAGCCAGGTGACCTTCTCGCGCAGGACCGTCTCCTCCCTGTCCGCGGGACTGGCCAGCCAGGGCTGTCACCTGGGCTCTGTAGCCTGGGGTCTGTCATGGGGTGTCTCTGCGCCGCGGCGGGCGCTGGGATTCCCCTCCCGGGCCGCCGTTGAGGGCTGCTGGCCCCGGTCCCTGGCTTTGCTCTTGGGACGGGCCATGCCCGTCACGTTGGGCTGGGGGTGCCGCCCGTTCTGCTGCTCCGAGGGCTGAGATCGGGGCAGCCTGGAGGGGGCCTGCTCTGCCCCATCCTCCTTTAAGGGAGCTAAAAGGTTTGTTTTGACAGTCTGGGGGAAGGAGCCGGCTCTGCTTCTGTAGTGGCAGCAGCTTCTTCTTCCCCCGAGCAGAGATAAGCAGGGCTTGGGCTCTGCTGCATCCCCTCGGCACCCTCGAAGGGAGAAGCAGCTCGGCTTGCCCCGGGGAAGCGGGCTCTGGCTGAGACAGGGACAGCCAACTCCTGTAAAAAAGCCCAAATCCCCCGTCCCTTCTCATCCCATCGCTTTATCGCCTTTTTTGCTTTTTGGGCGACGGGTGCTCCAAGGCTTGCAGCTTGGTGACAGGGTCAGGGCGAGTTTGCCGAGGCACTGAGGGCCGGGGCAGGGCTGTGAGCCAGGGCGAGCGCTGGCCCGCCAGGGCGGCGGGTGCGGGGAGGCAAACAGCTCCAAAGCCAGCAAAGCCTTTGCAAACTGAGCGCAGGGAAAACTTGCAAGCGAATCGAATTTTATTGCTGTGCCAGATTTTGACACTGGCAAAGGCGCCAGGGGGGAGAGGCCCGGCGCGGCGAGTCCTGCCAGGGAGAGGAGATCGGTTCCCAGAGAGCAGCACTCGCCGCTCGCGCGGGGGCTTGYGGGGGCCGTAGGGCCAGCACGTGTAAAAACTGTATCTGGTGTAAAGGAGGGTTGGAAGCTGGGGGTGAGGCAGAGAATTGTCGTATTTTTACCCGTGCATTTTAATTGCATCTGTTTTGAGCTAGCTAGACTGTATGTCTGTGCTGCCGCTCTTGTTTTCCTAGCAGTAGATTATTTGGGATAACTCTGGGAGCTGGAGGGAAGAGCAGACTTCAATGTGTGTGAGTTTGCGCGCAGTGCAAAAAATCTCGCACAGCTGTAACTAAGGCAAAAGGCCAGTTGGCTTCCCTGCCAAAAAAACCTGCTTACGTTTCCTCAGTGTCCAAAGCGCTCAACGTTTGGGTGAAAACACTGAGTTCCCCCCCTCACACCCCATCACCACCCTGGATGCAGATGTGATTTCGGGCTGGCTCCGTCCCTGGGCGAGGTGCTTTTTACCCAGCCGACTTGCGGAGAGGTGGTTCAGGGTCTCCCTGCCACAGGTTGCACATGCTGTCGTGGGATCGCTCGGGCACTTCGGGTAGTGTTGCGGATGCAAAGCGCGGAGCAGCCGTGGTGTTTGGGAGCGGGATTCGTGCTGCTGGACACGGCGCAGGTGATCCTGCCAACTGCAGCTCGCCCCCTAATCGCATCCCGAATGCCCGACTGGCGGGCGAGCGAGGGCGGTTAGCGGAGGCGAGCCTGCCACGGGGTGAGCCTGCGCCCTCCCCCRGGGTATCTGGGCGCATCTGGACAGAGCCGTGCGGAGCCTGTCTGGGGAGAGCTGCTGCTCCGCAGGCCCGGCCGTGGGAGCTGCCAGCAGGCTCAGCCCAGAGACTCAGAAATGCTTGCGCGTGCCCCTCTGTAGAGGTGGGTTTTCTCTTAATTCTGTTTTTTTGCCAGAGAATTGCATAGCGAGGGAGGGGGCATCCGTTCAGCTGCACTCTGTGCTGGGKGAGGGCGAGAGGTGCCGTTTGGGATGACCTCCAACAGCAGCCTGATGAGTGTTCAAAATCTGGAAAAGCATCTGTGTGTTACGGATGGCGGCTTTGCTCTTCTCTTGCTGAAGGTGGATTTTGAGTTTCCCCCATATTCTCGTCCGTGCTGTGCCAGCCCCTGGCTCTGCGGGGCCGGCGGGGCYGTTCAGCCCCCGAGCCTCCGTGGTTCACTCGCCTCGGGCCGGCCGCCTGCCCAGGGGATTGCAGCCTTTGGATGGCCGTACTTCCAAACCGGTAGCAGGCTGCAGATGGGGATCCTGAATCAAAGTATGTGGAGTCACGCGCCAGCCCTGGAGCCTGAGATTTCACGTGTCCGGTCCCAGCCCGTCAGCCCCATCGGGAGGCTCCACTAAGCCTTGACACTGATGTTCTCACCATGGGACTTTCCACCATCATGCTTGGTGCTAGCAAACACCCAGGCTGCAGGGTGACAGCTTCCAAGTCACTATTTCTCTTCCCAAAATTGCTGCAGAATTTTGAGTTTATCCACAGCACAGCTGAGCCAAGTGTATCACACTTTGGCCTGGGAGCTGTTTTTTGCTGGGGTTTCCCATTGCAAACCATCAGCTGGCCTGAACGGATGTGCCGTGACATCCTGGCTACATCAAAACCAGCAGCTTCAACTGAATCTGTTGAACCGGCCAGCTCGGAGAGGCCTGGGTTGTCTCCCCTCCCCGCGGTTCGGTGCCAGGTCTTGATGCGGTCCAGCTGAGAGCAAGGCTCTGGAGGTCGGTGCAGGCAGGGTCTGATACATCCTTCACCATTGTCTGGGGTCTCACGGTGAGTCTAGCCTTGCTGCAAGTATTTTAGATGCTCTCCAGCAGCCCTGTGCAAGGGGACCTGTCCTCTGCATGGAAACCTGAGCTGGAAGGAATTTTGTTTGCCAGTTGGCTGTGARGGGAGAGCAACAAACATGCCTTTCATCACCCTCATCATCCTCACCCTGGAGGAGAGAGCGCTGTACTTGTTGCAGGAAGGTTAACAGACGGCTTAGTAAGAAGCTGTTAAGCCCGGCACTTTGGGGATGTTGCTGGAAGTTGTTCCTGGGGCAACTGGAGCCTATAGGCTCCTCTTTGGTAAGATGAAGTGCAAAGGCAGGCTGAGCAGTGAGCTGGAGAGAGGTTTGGATTTTGGAGCTCTTCCCGGTAAATCTCTGCTTTTTCAGGGGCGTAGCAGAACGGCGACGCACTGTCCTCTGCGGGGATGCCCCGCTCTGCACCCCAAGGGGTGAGGGGGGCCCTCGACAYGGCGCTCAAAGCGCTCGCGGGCTGGTGGCCGGCAGGTCGTGGTGTTCCTAGAGCYGGCAGTTCCCGGCCCTGCAGGGTGGGAGAGAGCATCCCCTTCCCCACCCGCTGCCTGCTGCCCGGGATCGCCGGAGTGCGAGGGGACTGGGAGCTCGCAGGTGCCACAGGATCAGGGCTTCGGGCTGGGGGACGCCCGCGGGAGCCCCCGCAGCAGGGCCCGGGCTGCAGGGAGAGCTGGCGGGGCTGAATTCAGTGTTCTTGGAAGAAGCCAGGACATTCGGAGACGGGCGACGTTTCCTCCCTGAGCTCCAGYGCCGCGGCGAGCCGGTGAGCGGCCGTGGGAAGGAAGGAAGGAAGGAAGACTGGAAGAACGCAAGAAGAGCGAGTCACCCGTTGGACCTGGGTCTCTTCCTAGCCGCCTCCTAACGGCCGGAAGCCGCTTTCCAGTGTCACGCTAGCCCTGGGTGCCGTTGGCCGTATATAGCTCTGCTTGAGCCCTTTCCCCGTGCCGGTCGGGCTCCCTTCAGCCCCCGCGCGCCTCCTCGCTCCTCGCCAGCACCSGGACGTTTGCACCGCGTTGCACTCCGACCCGCCCGCCTGGGCCTGGGGGAAGCCGCGCAGCCGCGAAGCCCGGCTGCAGCTGCCCGGCTGTCCGAGGTGGCAGGGGAAGGAGCAAGGGCGCGTTTCCCGCGGCTCCTGCAGCCCGGAGGGSAGCAAGGGGTGCAGCGCGTGGCCCCGTCTAGCGGCACGGAGRCCGTGCCACCCGAGATGGGCAGGGGACCGGCTCCTGATGCCAGGGGACGGGGGTCCCCCCGGGTGGCTGAATACTCTTGTGCCAGGTTGAATAGCCCCATCCCATGGCTGAAATGGGAGGCTTGGTGAGGTGCGGGGGGGGGGCAGGCGGTCCCGGGTGCGCGTAGCCAGGGCCGTGAGCCTGGGAGCGTGTGTGCGCGGAGCACGGGGAGTAGTAAGGCATAATAATCTTATTCTCTGCAATTTCCTCTGGGTTGCCAGAGGTCCGGTGCTCTCCATCTGTGCAATAAAAACCCGATGCTAAGCGCGGTTATTACCGCCACCGTCGCTATTGCTGTTGCTAGCAATTCCTTTGCACTGAGCTCGGAGGGAGGAGCTGTGAAACGGCTCGCGCCAGCCGGACGAGGGGCCAGGGCGGCTGTCTGCACGGCGCCGCGTCCGGTACGGGCAGCGGGGCCGTAGGGGCGCGCGGGCAGCGGGGCCTGGGGGTCCCCGCGGGGGGTCCCACACTGCGCATCTCCCCCGGCCGAGGGACCGGCCCGGAGCCGCCGAGGCCGGAGCGGGGACGCTGCGTGCCGTGCTGCCGGCGCCGCGGGGGCCGCGGCTTGCCTCCTCGGCTGTGGCGCTGCCTCTGCTCGGGAGGGGGGCGGCGGGGGCGGCCGGCGGAGCGCCGGAGGACGCCGCTTCCCCGCGCTGCGCCGCAGCCGAAGCCAGCGGGAACGTCGCGTTAAACGCGGCCGGTTTCGAGGCGAGGAGAGCTTGGACGCCGCCGTCGCTGCTCAGGCAGCCCCAGCGTTGCCAGCGGAGACTTTCCGTCGGCGTTTCTGCCTTCTCTCCCCCTCGCCCAGCCAAAATCCTCCCGCCGCCAGCAGCCCGGCTCCTTCAGCTCTTGCGGGTGGGCCGAGGGCTCGAGCCGCCCTCCTCTTCCTCCCCCCGGCCGCCTTCCCCCGTGCGGCCGGAGCGGAGGGTCCCGCGAGGGTCCCTTCCCCCGAGCGGGCGCCCGGGGAGGCTGCAAGCTTCAGGCTTGGCAATGCGGGGAAAACCCCAAGGGTTTTCGGAAAGACRCGGGCTGGGAGCGTGGGCGTCGGGGCGGGCCGTGGGTGCGTGCGGAGCGCAGAGCCGGAGGACGGGGTGCTGGTGGAGATGCCCCCAGCGAAGGCAGGGTGCGGATGCGCGTCCTCGGCGGCTGGCGCCCGCCGGAGCCGAGC
>NW_028186657.1:2174011-2175573 GCF_003343005.1 Rhea americana
GGCAGTACTACGAGGTGCACCTCACCTTGGCAAAACCCAAGCCCGTGAAGAACAGGACGGCCAGGCCGTTCGGGACCCAGGCGTCCGCGGTGAAAAGCCAGCCTGCGGAGCAGCGCCCGGCACCCGAAGTGCCCCCGCCGCCCACCTACGCGGAGACCCTGACCAGCCCCCCGCCGCTCACTCGGGTCCGGTCGCCCCCCGCATACTCAGCACTGTACCCCCCCGGCGAGCAGAAACCTCTCCCCGGCTGCGGAGGCGGCAGCCTGGCCCCCCTACCCAGAACGGGGATCCTCGAGGAGTCTGTTGCCCGGAGAGCCAACAGAAAGTCCATGTTCACTTTTGTCGAGAAGCCAAAGTTGGGCCCGAACCCTGATCTGCTGGATTTGGTCCAGAACGCAGACATCAAGAAGAAGCAGAAGGAGCAGGGAGAGGCCGGTGCCGAGGAAGAGCCGTTCGCGCTCGGAGCGGAAGCTGCCAACTTCCTTGCCGGCAGCGCGGCCAGAGGTGGGCAGCACCTCACACCAGCTGAGGATGCTCCAGCGTGGTCCTCCTGCCTCAAGTCCCCGACTATCCAGCCAAAGCCCAAGRTCAAGCCCAGCCACAACCTCACGGAGGCGCGAGGGAAGGGGGCCGAGCTCTTTGCCAGGAGGCAGTCAAGGATGGAGAAATTCATCATTGAGGCTCCGTCTCAGCCTGACCTGCTGCGGTCCCCATCGCCCACCATGTCTCTGCCTCCCTCCTGGAAGTATGACGCCAGTGCTAGCGTGTCACCCATGGTCTCCAGGCACCCCATCAAGAGTCCCTCTAGGCCCTCCAAAACCCCTCCAGCATCTCTGTATGGGGGGAGCCTGATGGAGAATGAGCTCTCCCAGAAGGAGCTGGAGATCTCCAAGCACCAGCCCTACCAGCTCCAGTCTTCACTCTTCATCCTCTCCCCATCCAAAAGTCCTCTGCGGTCTGTGCCCCGTGGGACGCCGCCGCCCAGGCCTGCGCTTCCCGACGCCTATTCGTACCCGCAGCAGACCTCCTGCCCCACCTCTCCCTTGCCTCCATCCCCCGTCTGGTGTCGCCCCGTGGGGCCCGGTGCCGGCAGGCCCCCCTCTAGCCCGTTCCCTGCAGCAGCTGGGGTGGTGCCCCTGCCCCACGAGGGCCAGCCTGGCCCCGGGGCCCAGACTGACGTGCCCCTCGCCTCCCCRTGCCGCCTGCTGTCACCCAGAGCGAAGGGAGGCTTCCAGGCGCCCAGACCRTCCTACTCCACCAGGAACGCGGGAATCGAGCCGCAGGTGTGGAGACCTTCTTTTTACTACAAGTAGCGGTGTCAAAGAGGAAACACATGCGTTTTAGGCTTCCCTCCGCTGGCCAAGTCCGCTCTAATTGCTCATGGGTGTGCAAAATGCCAAACCAACCAAAAAGAAAGAAAGAAAGAACGTAGCTCGGAGGTTTTCAGGACAATGCCCACGCGCGGGCAGGCCCCCAGCTCCGGCAGGAGTCTCTCCGCCGCGGCGGCGAGTGGGGGTGGGCGCCCCCGTCTCGGCAGCGTAGCCGAAGCCTCAGGGAGCGCG
>NW_028186657.1:2175735-2176715 GCF_003343005.1 Rhea americana
GCACGGCCTCCCGCAGCGCGGTAGCAGGAGTCCGACCGAACCGGCGGGGCTGCCGGCGCTTTCTCTCTTCTCTTGCCTGGAAACTTTATGAAGCGTCACGTCTCTGGCTCGGTCCTTTCCTCACCCGCGTTTCCAGCTCTCTGCAAAGCGGCTCCCATCTCCGCCTGCTCCTCTGCAGCCTCTCTGTCCTCTTACCAAAGCGCATCCAGCGGGACACGCCGCCTTTCCGCCCCACTGTGCCTGCTCCTCTCTCTTCTGCTGCTCCGTAGGGATTCTTCCTTCTTCGCTTCCGTGCCACGGAGGAGTTTACCGCCCGCGCCGGGGACGGGCAGAGCCAGGCGGTGCCGGACTGGGGACGTGGGGGGGGGAGCCCCCGGCCCCTCGCCGAGGAGGCTCCCGGGGCCTGCGGCGCTCGCCCCAGCGCCTGCGGCTGGAGGAGGCGGCCGGGGCCGAGGGCAGCACTTCCCCGCGCGGGACAGGGCGCTGGGGGCAGTGGTGCGCAGCCTCGGCCGTCTGCTCGCTCCTGCCTGCGTTCCTGCATTAACAAGCTGCCTTTTGACTCTGCTTTAATTTCTCCCGTGTACTTTTTTCCCTCCTCTTTCTTAATACGCTCAAGTGCGCTGTCAAATCTGCCTCCTCCTTCCCACCGGCTCACCGGGAGCTGCTGCTGGCCGGGGCGGCGGGGGCCGGGCGGGGGTGGCCACGGGGAGCCGGCGTCCCAGCGCTGCGCCCCGGCTGAACGCTAACCTGCTCTCTGTCCCCCCCCAGGAAAGGCGGCCGTCCCTGCCCGCGTGGACGCCGCAGCGCCAGGGCAGTGCCGACGGCTGGGCGAGCCCGGCCTCAGCGCCTGAGCTCGACGAGGGGCCGCCGGCATCCCCGCCGTGGCCGGAGGCCGAGCCCGCGGCCAGCCGCCGGATGCAAGCCCGGCTCGCCAGGAACGTCATCGACGCTGCCCGCAGGAAGAGCTCCTCTCCCAGAGC
>NW_028186657.1:2178572-2195055 GCF_003343005.1 Rhea americana
GGGGCACCGGGCGCCCCGGGGCGCGGGGGGCCGGCGAGGGCACGACGCAGCCCCGCGCGTGGCAGCCCTCGGCCCAGGAGACGGGGTGCTGGCGGCGGCAGCTCCTGTCCTGGGGGGGGGACACACGCTTGGGCTGCCGGCGCTGGCACGTTGCCTTGAGGGGAGCCCGGGGTCACCCCCTTCCCGGGACAGCCCGAGCGGAGCAGGCTGGCACCCCGGGGTGGGAGGGCACGCGTCCCCCCTCCCGGCCRCTCCGACGGCCTTTCGCCACGCAGCTGTACCCCGACGCGGAAATAAACTGCCTTTATCCCACCCGCCTGGCTCCTTTCTGCCCCTCGGGGCACCCACCGCCCAGCTGCCCCGACCCCCTGCCCGGGCTGCTTCGGCCCCCGCTACGGCGAGGCGGGGGCCTGGCTTCGGCGCTGCCGCAGCAGCTCCCTCCTTGACGCCAGCGCCCGGCTCCGAGCAGCCGCGTGTCCCGCTGYCCCCCGCGTGTCCCCTCCGAGGGGCAGCACCCTGGAGCGGCCCCGCGGGCACGCGAGCGCGGCCGAGCGCTCCCCACACCGCACGCCTGCCCGCACGGCGGTGGGGTACGCACGGGTGCACGCAGCGCCCGCGCACCGGGCGACCAGCCGCGTCCCCGTCCCCGAGGGTCGGCCCTGCTCCGCCCCCTTTCTCAGCCAAAAATAACTGCTGTCCTGCAGCCGGCCCTTGGCACCCGGCTGCAGCCCAGCTCGGGGCGGGCGAGGGGCAGGGAGCCTGAGGGCTGCTGCCGAGGGCTCGGCAGGGCCACGGCGTGCTGGGGGCTGCAGCCTCCTCCCCAGCACTGCAGCAGAGCATCTTCGGTCCCCGGCACAGCAGGAGTCCGAGCTGTCCCCGGGCCAGGTAGGACAGGCAACGCGTGGGTGCGCGGGGCTTGGGGACACCCCCACCGTGGCAGTGGGGACACCGTGGGGGGGGTGCAGCGGGGTCTCCCATGGCTGGTACCTGGGGGGAGAGGGCGCGGGGAGGCAGGCGAGGGGAGGGGCTGCCTGTCGAGGCCAGCAGCAGCTAACATTTAACGCAGAAGGATCCGGGCCCTTGCGCCAGGCGCTGTGCAGCCGCTGCCCCCGAGGGCCGCCCCCAGCCCGGGGCAGGGTCCCCTCCTGCAACGAGGCCCCAGCGCTGGCCTGCGCCTGCAGGCAGGACGCAACGCCRCGCACGGCCCCTCTCCTTGCGCTCGCTGCCGAGACGGAGCCCCGGCCGYGCGGGAGCGCGTTTGCACCCACGGCCAGCCTGCGCCCGGGGGGGGCTGCGTATTTTAGGCGAGTTTGCATTGCTGCAGTCCCTGCTTCGCAAAGGCAGGGCTGACAGCTCCCCGCAGCAGGGAGGCCCCGCGGGGGGCGGCTGCTGGAGCCTCCCCGTTGCCAGTCCTCGGCCCAGAGGCTGGAGGAAGGGACATATCCCCAGGCTGGGGCCGCAGCACGGCTTGGGCCGAGAGGGAGGCAAGGCCAGCCTGGTCCTGGCGGGGGAGAGCCCTTGCACGGGGCAGGGGGCATTTCCAAGCGGTGCTGGGGAAAGGGGCTGCATTCAGGACCCCCTGCGGGCTGTGACCCCTTTGCCCAGTGGGGCCAGCCTTGGCCCTGGCCTGAGAGAGAGGAGGACAGGTGGAAGCTAAGGAGCAACCCAGCCCCTACTCCTCGCTGCAGCGCCYGGTGAGCCCTGCGAGAGGGCAGCGGCATCCGCACGCCCCGGGCACGGCTCAGCCCCTTGCTAGGCTAATCAGGGCAGGCATCCGCGGGCTCGCGCGCTCTGCAGGGTCACAGTTACACCTCCCGCTCCAGCCAGGTCAGAGGCTTAAAATAGCTCCTGCTAACTTGGAGCCGTGGCACAGGTGGCAGCCGGGGCCCCTGCTCGCCCAGGAGGGCTGCACGGCCCCRGGGGCTGCGCGCAGGGCTCGGAGAGGTGCTGAAGGACACTTCCAAAGACTGGCTGGCACGCACCGAGTGACAGCACCCAGAGGTGCCAGGCACAACGGAGGACACCCCTTTGCTCGCAGTCCTCCACGTTAACCAGGGAGCTGCCCGCTGCAGGGTGCCAGGAGAGCGCCTTGGTGGGAGTAGCAGTGAGCTGTGCAGTGCGCTTCTGGACAGGGCCGTGCTGTCTCTCATTTCCCAGCTTGAACTGAGGAGCAGCTGTGGTGGACAGACTACCATTAGGAGCAGCACCGGAGCTCCTCCCAGACAGCTAGTGGAGAGTAACGCAGGGATGGTGCTCTACTGAGAGATGTTGAACACAGCAAACAGAGCAAGACAGGCAGGGAAACTCCAGGCTAAGGTATCCAGAGTCCAGAGGCAGGAGGTGCAGAGGAGGAGGCTCTTGCATGAGCAGAAAGGACCGTCTGAAACTTAGCTGTGACTCAGCAGAGGGTCAAGGGCCACTTTGCTCATCTTTGCTGTGYTAGCGGCTGGCTACTGGGGTCTTACAGAGCCCCAGTACAGCACAGCGTAAGTCCTTTCTTCAGCTRTTCTCCAGAGGAGACTCATTGAGCTGACAATACTTGGGTGTTCTCCAAGCCCAAGTGGAGCTTGGGCACAGGGCCCCAGCACACAAAGCCAAAGCCTGGCCTCTCCTTGCAGCACACCTCAGGGTTGACACATCCCTGTGCTACAGCCATCATCAAGGGGCTGCCTCTCTCTTCCAGCTGGACAGGAACCAGCCCCTTTCCACAGACCCACACCAGGAGCGTGACAGCAGGCAATGACCATCGTGAAACCGGGACCGGGAGATGGTAAGGAACATCAGGAGGTCCTACAGTTCCCAGGGCAGCAGGGGGTGTCATTCCCCATGCTGAGGGGCTGACTCCAGCTCTGGATGGAGCCGTTAGCCTAGGTCTCCAGGATGTTGGTTCTTGGTCCCCTCTCTCACTACAGCCCCAAGGCTGCTCATGCTTGTTGAGAGCAGGAGTCCACACACTAGACGAGGAGAGGTTGTCTTGAGCCTCTGAACTTGAGATAACTCCCTGCTGAATGCCCACACCAAGGAAACACCAGTCACTGGTGCAGTTCCCATGCGGCCGAAGTCGCACGGCTAAGGTCTCAGGGCCGAGGTCTGCAAGATGCAACCCCCACACACACGTGCGCGAGGGGCTGGTACTGGCTATGCCCAGCCAGAGTGAGGGGATACTGCTGTTCTCTCCCCACCTTGAGTTTGGGCATCCTCCATGCTACAATGGCCTCAGCTCCCGATGTGTTTCCCCCTTGTGTCYTCAGCCCCCCGGCTGGATCTGGGCAAGAAGGTCAGCACACCTCAGGATGTGATGATAGAGGAGCTGTCATTGCAAACRAACCGGGGCTCTCAGCTCTTCCAGCAGAGGCAGAAGCGGATGAAGCGCTTCATCTTCGAGTACCCCAGCGGCTACAGAAAGGTGGGTCTCCTTGTCRCTCCTGGCACCCCACTTCCAAGCAGGATGGTATTTCTGCAGCTTTCACAGCTTTTGTAGGAAAGCTCTTCTCCATGGGGCTCTAGGTCTTTCTCAGCAGGACAACCACACTCAGGTAAAAGCAGTATGTTTTATGAAGACAACCTGCAAAGCCCAGGAGCCTATTGCTGGGTTCAAGGGCTCATGGCCAAGCATAAGRGCTTCCCCAGGTTAGTCTGCAACTAAGGGAGAAGGGAGGGAAGCAATCACCTGGTGGACTGGATGTGAAGGATGGCCAAACATCACATTTAGGGTCCACAGAAGAGCAAGGGGATGGTTCCCAGTCTCCTCCACACCCTGCTAACCTCTCTCCTTTCTTCCTGCAGCTCTCAGGGACAGGGGCAGGTGAATCACACAGCATGGTGAAAGGCTACCTGGAGGGAACGGCAAACGAGAGGATGGTGAGTAGGTGGAGAAGCAGTTGCTGCCCCAGGCTCAAGTGTGACTGCTCAAGGGTGACTGATGGCACCTCTGGGGCTGCTGTCTCCAGCTTCTGCACAGGGCTCTGGGCTTGAATGAGGTCTTTCTGGACAAGCATTGACAGCTCCCACTTGCAGGCTCTCTTAAAAGCCTGCACAGCTGCTGAGAGGTGCTTTCAATAGCATCCTCTGCTGAAGATATCAGGCTGTCTGATTGCTTTGCACTCCCTTGCTCAATAGGAAAGCTTCCCTGCTAGCATCATGCTTTCTCCAGTGAGCTCTGGCTTAGGCAGCAGAGATGAGCTGCCCTGATGTCTCCCCCAGTGCCCCACTTACTCTCTCATCTGCAGGTGGGTCACAGCACTGAGGGCCAGCAGAGCTACCACTCCGAGCTCCAYGTGGCAGCATCAGCCCGAGGGGCCCCCCCCAAAGTGCCCAAGAAGACAGAGAAAGTCTTGCAGATGAGCAAAGCCCTCAACCCAGATGCTCTGGCCCCAGGTAAATGTTGCCTATACCACAAAGCTAACTTCATTGTGATCTTACTGCAGAGCTCTAGAAATCCCCAGAAGGATCCCAGTGTTGGGGGACGCCACATGGGAGATGGGCAAGGCACTGTAGTCTGTTCCTCCGAGGCCTCTAAGGCATGAGCTTGAGGCCTGTGCTTTTCACCTTACACCATCACTCAATGTCTGGCCAGCCTCCCTTGCTGGAGTCTGCGCTGGTAAGAGCCACCCACCCAGCGCTGAAACAAGTTTCTTTTCTCCTATTTATCCATAAAGCACTGTACACACTGCAGGAGCTGCGGAAATGGCAGAAGGAAGCAGTCCTGCAGTGCAACCTCAGGAATGGGCGGTATCTGCCCTCTGGGATGTGGACAGACAGAATACAAGTTGTACAGAGTCTCTGTGCATTCACTGCTCTCACAGCACACTGGTCTGAATCCCAGTCTCTGGGTTATTTTTCTCCAGGCCCTGAGGTGCTCCCAGGCATTGCCCTTCTCCAGCGCTCCTGCAGGACAGCCCTATTTCTTACCATTTTGAAAAGAGTACTGTGGCACAGCACAGCAGCCCCGGCCACCGAGGCAGCAAGCTGGGCCTGGAGGGAGCTATAGTGAGCTGCTTCATGCTGACGATCCTCCATATAACCATCCCACAAACTTTGGTGAAAACAACCAATGCTGGTATGGCCTGTTTGAAAGAGCATATCAAACTACCTCTGGAAAAAGAATCTTTTTCAAAAAGGAAAAAAAAAAACTTAAAAATTATTTTTAAAGAGTTCAGTTCCATGACCAATATTTAGGCATTTTACCCCTCAGGTCTTCCAGGTTATCATTAAAATACATCATAATGGGGATCCGCATCTAAAAAAATACGTTTATAAATATATATATAAATAGAGATGTTTTTATAGATATATAAGCATATTTTTATATATAGATGTGTATTTCCCCCCACAGCAGAAGGTCCTCCACGGCTGTGCAACAGCAGGACTGTTCCCAAGCTCACCCTCCCCGCACAGGGAGGACCATGAGCCCTGGAGCACATTGCCAGAGTCTGGCTGCCGCTGCAGCAACAAAAGCTCTCTCTTTCCCAAATGCAGGCTACTCCAGCCCCCTAAAAGAAGTCCCCCCTGAGAAGTTTAACATCACTGCCATCCCAAAGGGCTACCGTTCCCCATGGCAGGAGTTCCTCAGTGAGAAGGACTACCTTGCGAGCGAGAGCCAGCCGCCTATGAAACCAACTCATTGGGACTTCAGAAGCTTCAACAGGTAACACTGGCCACGGGTCTGTCTGGGGCTCAGACACCAGCCTGCGGGGCTCCTGGCTGGCTGTTCCTCTGCTAAGCCATTCTACCTTCTAGCCTCTACAGCCCTGGAGTAAGGGGGGGGGTGGAGGGCTGTGGTAGAGCAATGGAATGGGACAAGGCACATGGATCCCAGCTCTCAAAGTGAGACCTGCACTAATCCTGCTCTACCTTCCTCCTTGGGACTCCTCTGAGACAATGAAGCCTCACGGAGGAACTGCACATGCTAGCATGCAAGGAAAAAAACACAATAAATCGTCCATGTCCCCTTTACACACCAAAGGGGAGCAGGGAAAACAAAAAGGGCTCAGGTCAATCTTTTCCTGTTGCAAAAGCGCAAAGAAAATATTAGAAGTTCTGTTCTAGCCCCTCTGCAAAGGTCCCTGCTTCCACTAGTTTCCTGGCCCTAATCTCAGCTCTGCCACTGCCTTGTGCAGCCCTGAACACTTGATCTCACTGGGTAACCTCAGGCCGAGGGATGACTGCTGAAATCTGGGAGGATTTCTCCAGGACTCATTCACATGGTCCTGGAGAAGGAATCACTACGAGTTCCCAGCCAGCCTCAAGTCTGGGCTGAGCAGAAGAATGGTGCAGTGTTAAGTCTCATAGTTTTCTTAAGGTACCCAAGAGCTGCTGGAATTAGTGGGAGGCAGAAGGTTAATCTTTCCAAAAGGTGCTAAGAGGGCACCAGATTCCTTCCAAACACATCCCTGAGACTGAAGTTTCCAGACATGCTACTAGTAGCTCAGCAAGCTGGCAAGTGGAGCTGGCAAGCTCCGCATCGTAAGGCTGCTTCCAACAGAGCACTGCTGGTGTGCCTCCCTAGAGCTCCAAATTACACTAGGGTTGAGATTAGGATCCCGCTGCAGAAACTCTCCAGGAAAGTCAACTCTCTGGAAAGGCGTTTGGTGAGGACTCAGGAGAGGGAGTTCTGGTGGTAGCAAAGTACCTGCAACACAAGGTAGAGTAATGAGAATTTAACTTTTAAAATGAGCATCTTCTCAAGGAATCTGAAAACTAAGGCTCTCCTGCTCACTGGAAACCTCTTTCATGAAGATGAGAAGATGCTAGTCCTGGTAGCCTGGCCAAAGTCATCTTACAATAGGCAAACTGTGAGTGCCTGGACTCCCACTGAAGTTCCCTACCGGGATACAGCATTATTCCCACTTCAGACTGTCTACAGCAGTGGTGGACCTCTGCAGATAGCAACCTTACTGAAGCCTCACCGTGCCTGAATTTAAATCACATGGAGCATCACTGCTCTGCTTTGAAAACTTGGCAGAAAGGCATTGCAGGGGGGACTAGCAATGCTTCCACACTGAAAATACAGCTCTGTGCCATCCCAAAGGGCAGAGATCAACCTGAACCTGGGCAGAAAAAAGACAAGGCTGCCACTGTCCCTTTGCTGCTCTCTGATATTCTTAGCCTCAGTGTTGGAGCTTTGCCCTAGTGCCTGGCATGTTGTATACTTACAACCTATGTATTTCCTCTCTTCCGTACCATCTCCAAGGAGTCTTTGATCCCCATGCATCTCTGTACTGAAAGTGTGACAGTACTCTGATTAGCATTGGAGCAGGAAGGAGAGAAACGAGAGGGAAGGGAAGAGATGACAGGGTTAGCAGAAGGGACAGGAGAAGCAGCCAAGAGAAAGCAGGCTGAAGCCCAGTCAGCTGCTTGAARGAAAGTGTGGAGAAGTAAAGGGGCTGTATTAGCAGTTTCCTTAGGATCTCTTTCCAGGTTATTCAATTWTCTCAAAGTTTTCTGGTGCAGTAACATCAAACGAGGTGCTGCTGAGGGGGAACAAGAAGCTGCTGCAGACACTTGGCCCTCTTCTTTCAACATTTAGCCATGTTCTTGCCTCAGTATTTATTTACGGACGGGGACTGAAGCAAGGACACGTTTCTGAATAATGCTTTAGCCTGTACCATTTCTCCCCTCTCACATGCTGCCTTTCTATTTAAAGTCTTGAACTGTTATTTAATACAGATGGATGCTAATTTAACACCAAGTCTCTTGCCACCTCCTCTAATTCTTCACTGAGGCATAAAGAAGCAGAGAGCCAATCCACTTTTAACTGGGTTTTTATGATCCTCCAAGCTGTTGGCTTTTAAATCACTTCTCAGTTCATCAAATACCAAAATGCAGAAAAACACGCGTTTTGGATCAAATCAGCTAGTGAGAAGCCAGCAGTCTTGCCTATAGCAAGGTGAATCCCAGCACAGCTCACATTTGTCATGGGCTAAGGGGAAGTTCACCATCTCAACAGCAACTACATTAGAGCAGACTGATTTATTTCTAACCTTAAAAATTCAGGTTGTGGTGCAAAGATATCCAGCTACTTTGCTAAGCAAGCTATGCCACCTTGAGAGAGAGTGAGAATACAGCTTTGAAAATGACTGCCTTTTCCCAGATAGGGAGAGAAGATCTGGAACATCTYGCTCTCATTTACCTTTTCCCTGCTTACTTCTCCCTAGGATGCTGTTGCAAAATAGTGCCACATTATTCACGTTAGAACACTTCCCAAAGCAAACCTTCCCAGCTATGCCTCTTTGCTAGATCAGCCTAAGTGAACTGCTCCAAAACCAGCATTTCCTGGCTCTTCAGGGGTCTGGTGCTCTATTTCTCAGTTCCTTTTCAAGTTTCTTCAGAAAGGGATGGCAGTTCTTGCCCCTACACTGCTCCTCATGTTAGTCATAGTTCAAAAGGAGCTGTCCCAAAATGCAGACTGGAGTGAAGGCCAAGAGAAAGACATTTGCCTGAACATGTGCTAGAGCAATCARGAGGCAGCACTAACATAGCTCAGTCCTTAGCTGAATACATTCACTGCAGATGAGTCCCCTTTTAAATATCAGTGGGCTTGTCCTTGTCACCCGCTCTCCTAATCTGATCCTTTTCACAAACAGCACATCTCTATGACTGTTGGTAGAGCCCGTAAAGAGACTACGGCTTCCCCTCTCCCCAGCACGGCCACTAAAACTCGTGCACTGCAAGGCACTATGCAAAACCTGCCAAAGCTTCAGTTTAGGTTCTCTCTGTACAACAGAAGTATCTTGCTGGGCTAGCAGAAATTACAAAGGCATCTTAGGCAGGAAGAAAAGCACTGTCATTTGCTGCAGGTCTTAAGTTGTTACTAGGCTCATAAGGAGTAAAAAAGTCCAGACTTGCTTTTTCTGTCCCTCACCATTACAAACATGCACAACCTCTCTCTGTGATGAGCTAAGTCTACTTTTTCTTGTGATGCAGAACTCCCACCCCGTTTGACAGAGCTCAAATCACTGATGTGTTCTCTGCGCCTGCAATGGAGTTTGATAACCTGAGCGCTCTGGAGCTGATTTCCCACAGACCCAACTTCAACAGAGCACCGCAAGGTTGGGTACGGATTCTACCAGAGAGTGACGAGCTGTAATACACTCCCTTCTCCATTGCCACAGATGCTTTTCTTGCTAGACTCAAACATACTTTGCACAGTAGGGCAGAAGGCAGTAAATATTCTTGCCTATGCACTTCATGAAAGCCAAGCTAGTGGTCTCAGGTTGTCATCCTCTTCCATGGGATTTGAACAAAGTTCAAGTTTGGGACCATTTTGAATGCCTCTCATACTAGCCATTGTCACAAGGGCACTTAGCACTAACCTAACCAGCCAAGTTCTCATCTTTAACGTAAGATCCCTGTAAGCTCCCGTAACCATCACGGTACAAAATATCCTGTACAGCCTGTCCTCTCCCCTACGTTGTGGAAAATGACAGAAGCACCAGCTGTAACATACAGTTGTCTTGCTGCTTCTCCACTGACACACAACACCAGCTTCAACAGGTGGTGCCTTTGCAGAGAAATTCCATCTTAAGGACAACTCTACATCTGTCATTCTGGTGAGAGGAGGCGATAATTGAAAAACATTCGCAAAACAAGTTACTAGCAGCTTTGGCGTGTTAAAAACCATTACCCTGGGCTTGGCTGAAGAACAAATGCTGAACTGGGCATTTGCCTGTTTACAACATACATACAGCACAACCTGGATATATGGGAGGGGAACAACATTGTGAGTTGGAAACCTGTGCCACAAGCTTTCTCCGCAAGCTGCTGGATAGTACTTTACAGTTGTCATTTGCCCTTTCCTGTCTGCATGCCTTGCTTGAATATCTAAGCAGTTGGTTAAGATATGCCAGATTTGCTTTAAACAGTTGGTCAGTAAGGATCAGGCCCTGTGTGGAGCAGGTGCCTATCACAACTGCACCGGTCTGGGGAGTTCACAAGATACTGCAGGTGCCAGGATATACCAGTAACTTAAATGTAAGTTGGAAGGAAGAAAAGCCCAGTCATGTCTCCAYGGCAAGGACAGGCTTCTCCACAAACACAAAACAGTCAGCAGTGAGGTTCTGACTGCACAAACTTTTCCACCAGTGACATGCAATAGGATGTGCAGTAATGACARCATACAGGACAGTCACCAGGAACATTTGGAAAACCCTGCTTACAGCTAACAGAAATCTGTAAGTCTCTACATTTGTTCAGTTACTGTTGTCAGGTCCTTAATGTTATCCTTATTTAATTTTGCAAAATAGATGAACATTTATTTTAATTAGGATAAAAATACTGTTGTTTTCTGCCACTATGGATAAACCAGGCAAGTAAGTTTTGTATGTCAGTTGGTAAAAATGCAGTTAACAGTAGCGTTAACTGTAAAATGTATTTCTAGTACAGTGAAGACAGATATACAGGGGAAATCCCACATGGGAATTCTGCTCTAACAACACATCATTCAGAAGGAAGCTTTCATTCCTCTGTTCTTCCCCCCAAAACACAACAGGACAAACTAACAGAAAAATGGTCTGCTCCATAAGTATTAAAAACTTATGATGCCCAAATACTGCCCAGTTCCAAACTCATCTCTTTCTCTCATATCCATCAGCTAAAGAATGCGTACACCTCTGGGGACATGGCTGGAAAAAAAAAACCAAACAAACTAGCCACAATGTATAGCTTGCCTGAGTTTGAGATCTGTCTCACCAGTGCTCACGGGCACTGACTGAAAAGAGTCAAGTGCAGAGAATGGCAAACAATGCAGCCCTCCCTTCGGGGTCCATCAGCAGGGCCTCAGCCTGCCCTGTAACACCACCCTGGCACGAGCTCTTACCCACAAAAGCTAAGTACCTGTGCTCGAAGCTCAACTCTTCTCCAGAGAAGGAAGGTCCAAGTGCCAGCTACGGCCCTGGTGTCACGTATGTTCCTATACCACAAATGAAAGCCCTGCAGGCTGAAAATATCAAACAAGCCTTTAGTGGCGGCTTCAGTGGGACCCAGAGGCTTGTACAGTTCAGTGCACTGATCCAGAAGTGGACCCGCTGCCACACCGCCCTCCRTACCTTCGCTTTGACAGCAAGACAAAAAAAGTTGGACAAAGTCCTCAGACACCCTGCTTCAGGGAGCAGGGACTAGGCACAGCRTTCAAAATTTCACACATTTTAATGTATTTTGTTTTAAAACAAATAAATGAGGTTTCAAAACAGGTCCCATCATGTTTTGTTTTACAGAAAGATACCCAGAGATCAATTACATGAAAGCAGCAGACATACAGATAATCTTAAAATCCTCCAGCCATGCCCATACGCCCTACTCAACTGCAGACTCCATGCAGGACACAGGCACTCCTGGGCAAACACTACACTTGGAGCCACAGAAATAAGAGTTTCATGTATAATCAAAGCAGAAAAAATTCAGATCCACTTCACAGTTTAAAGAGGGACTGTATACAAAGGCCTTCAAAGCCCTAATCATCCTCTGAACACAAACAGGACAACTTGCAGCTCCACTGTGGTCTGCCCCTGCAGCTGTCAGCAACACAACTCAATTCTCTGCAGGCCATGGAAGGGGGCTTTCATGAGGCTAGAATAAGCAGCTGTTAACCTGTCACTCCAGGTCATGTCAGCACTAGCAAGGGACTATTTTCAAGATCTAATACCTTGCTCAGAAAATGTAGGATTAGAAAAGAAGCACCAAAAAGTTTGTTTCGGTAAAAAGACAGAAAAGCAGTGAGTAAAACTCTAGAGCAATAGTAAGGTAAAGCCATGAATCTGGCACATCGGATCAGCTTGTTTTTYATCTCTCACTCAGTCCTGTAGTATCTCATTAGAATAATAAGTCATTAGTTACTAAACAAAGAAAAGAGTCTCTGGTTATGTTTCTCTCTTCCATAGTGCTCATTCTGAGGATATCAAATGGGCTAGAAGAGAGTTTGCTTTTGTTTTTCCTGAAGTTTATTTCAAAAGTGTGCAAAACGGGATAAACAGACAGCACTGTAATTCTAGTACAACTGATCCATGGCCTGCTTCACAGCCCTTCTGTCTGCCCTCCTTCTCCTCCCTACCCCCCACCCTCCAAACACTAAGTAAAAGATTTGGGACATATCAATGACCTGATTAGCTAGCGGCAACACAGAGCTCAGCTTGCCCAGTGTCTGCAAGCAGGGAAGTAAGGCTTTTCTATTTTGCCCACAGCTCAACATACGGCGCTACTATGGTAACTAGAAAATAACATTTACTCAAATGATGWAAGCAGCATGATGTGCTAGGGACTGCTGTGCTTTCCTGCATGGGCACCCATCCTCTGGGGATCTTGAGAGGGGTAGTGAATGGGGCCTGGTGCTCTCATGAAGGGTGGCGGGGGCCCCATGGCGTGGAACATGTGTGGTCCAAAACCTGCAGACAAAACAAAGATGCCAGGTTCAAACAAAGCAACAGAGCAAGCAATGCAGAATCTGCTTACACAAAGCTAACAGCCTGAGAGCCACACCTTAGAAACAGTGCGTATCCCCCCAGATTTTTCAGATCCCCAAATTCCCCTCCTCTCCTTCCAGTGAAACTAGGGGCAATCCTTACCCAACATACATTTTTGCTCACAGATATAACCTGGTGGGGAGGTACTGGCACAGTGATCTATAATCCCAGTCTAAATGCTTTCTACTCAGCTATGAAACAAACCAAACACATCCACAGCAGTCAAGTATATCAACAGTTTCCTTAAGTCCCACAGAAAGGTGGTCTCCAGATAGATACATACACATAGCTAAAGAGATTTGCGTTCAATTATCTGTAGACTAACACTTCAAAGTTCAGGTCAATGTGGTGCTTATACAGCCAGTAAAAGCACAGAGCAGGTCTCAGTACCAYTAACAGAAACCTGATTCACCCACAAGCTTGCAAGTGAACACACACCACAGATACCTCAGCTTAATCGAGCTGCGCTGACAACTCATATCATCAGTTTAGAYTGCATGATTAGGAGTGAAGAAAATCAACACTGGGCACACATAAGACACAGCCCAGCTGAGCAAGGACTAAATCTCCAGTCCACTGTGCTGGTGCACCAAGTTAGATGTCCCCACCCAAAAAGGAAAAACAAGTACCTGGAGGTGGTGGCGGAGCAATGCCAGGAGGAGGTGGCAAGGCAATGTTAACTACGGCCGGAGGGCCACTCGGAGGTAGGTTGAAATAATTCGCAGAAGCCTCTTCTTCTGCAGCTGGAGGTGGGGGGAGAGCTGCAGCAGAATACACTGTGGTTACTGGAAATCTCTCTCAATCAAGAAATGCAGAGGTACCTGCCTTCAGAAAGGAGGCACAGCCAACTCTCCCACAAGGACAGACTGCTGCTATTTCTGCATATCTGAACAGAAGTGAGAAGCACGACTGCACTGAACCTCCAGAACAGTCGTCATATTCTCCATGTGAAATTGGCTTTGCTTTTTCTATCATTCAACAYTCGGTGCATTAGGAATACATTCACTGGGTGTTGAAGTGCGAGTCACCAGTATCTCTGACCTAAATTACTTAGCATTAGCTTTTCACCCATCACACAAGGAGGCCTCTTTTCACCAAGAACTTGCTTTTAGGCAAAGCTCTCCAGTGATCCCAGCAGGGTCTACTTGAGACATCCTGTCAATAACTGGTCTGAGCTCACCAGTGCCTCTGATGTCCCAAACCTCCAAGACCAAAACAGCAGAGTTTAACTGCAGTCTCTCACGGCAGCAGGTCAGCATTAAGTCTTTCAGAGATGAAAACATCTCCCTTACCTCCAGGGAGTCCTGGAACTGGCTCCAGCTTTATCCCAGATTCTGTAGTTCCTTCCTTGTCCTTTTCTTTTCCTCTGGCTGCCTGGGACCTAAAATCCAGACAAAAGTTTGAGAATAAAAACAAAACAAAAGGTAGAACAAGCAGATATTAACACCACAACAATTTCAGATTATCTAACCTTGATCCATTCCTTCAGACCAAAGATAAAATTTCACAGAATGTCAGCAACAGGCAATACAGAGTGAACTAAAAATCTTTTACAGGAGCCAGATGAGAAGTCAATCTACAGCAACTCAACCAGAAAACTCCCAACACAAATTACACTCCAACCCAAATCCCACTGCTGAAACAACAAGAATGTAAGAGGATCCCCGCTATTTATTAACTCAGTGTCTATCCCAACCCATCAAGACCGCATAAAATGGATTAAGGACCACACCTGGATTCGAACCGTTTTGCCCATTTAAGAATCAAGTCTCCAGAGGACAGTATCCACAAGGCATCTGAAGAAATAATGCTTCTCACCACCCCACACTCACCTTCCCCATTTGACATTGAGCCTGCGACCATTGACGATGAGTTTGTTGAAGGATTTCTCAGCAGCCACTTCTGCAGCTTGCCGAGTGGCAAACTGGATGAAAGCACACTGTTGCCTCTGTACTACAGTTATTGTCCGAATCTCCCCAAACTGGTAGAAGTGATTTCTGCATGGAAAAAACACGTATTAAACCCCACTCCTCCTACCAACAGGGCATATAGCACAGTAGGATCTCATGTGTTCAAATAAATGTGCTCAGATCCTTTCTTTTCTCTATCACCGGTTCAGACCAGCCATCAGAAATGATGACCCTTGCCCCTCTGTAATTACAGAGCAGTAAAAATTCTGGTGCAGCTTTTCCCAGAGGCTAACTAGAGAGTAGTTATGGGATCCTTCTGTAAAAAGCACAACATGGTATCCTCAGGAGCTCAGAGGATGACTCATATTTAAGAAAAAAATGTTAATCAAAGCACATAAATATCCTTATCCTGTCCTCCAAGGAGCTGGAACTCCTCTGCACTCACCCACTAAGCAGTTCCCCATTATGAGAAACTGAACAGCATTTTTTTTCCCCACAGATGAGATCTCCACAGTACAGGAATAATTCTGGCAGAGAATGCTCTGAAGATTCCATAATTAAGGCATCAAGTTAAAAAGTAAAGAGTAATACAAATGCACCAACACACCTGAGATCTGACTCAGTGATAGTATCTCCGAGCCCTCCAACATACAGTGTAGTAATAGTCTTATCATCAGGGGGGTCCAGACGAGGCATAGTTGATGCTCGTTTCAGAAGTTTATCAGCCACAGGGTCATTAATTCCATAGTAACGATCTTTGATGTTCTGATCAGCCAGAGGATCATCTGGATCTGTAGGCTTCTCGTGTCTATGTTTCAGTAAACGCAGCATTTCATAATAGCACAATCACAGCTACATCAGATTAAAATGACTGCTACCTTCCCTTTGAAAGATTGCTTACATCCTTAAACCTATTCACACAAACATCTTAAAATGGAACAGAGAGCCCCAAGAATTTAAATTGCAGCTATCATCATATTATAGCTTTGGCTGCTTCGAGTTCCAAATGAATAGCACTCTCGAGAGCTCAACATTCAATACTACAAAATGGAAGAGCTGGATTTCAATCGGCCTCTTGTTCAAATACAAAGATCACTGATTGAGGGGGTTGCGCCAAAAAGGGAAGAAATGAACTACGCAAGAGAAGAGCTGCATTCACTGCTTCAGCAAAACACTAGACCACGCTGCACATGCTTAACGAGCGAACTTGCCACAACAAGGACTCATTCACTGGCGCGACACGCCAACTTGCAGCAAGTGTCACACTGACACCACTGACACTCATCACGGTGTTACATCTCCTCTATTGTGGCACCTCTTGTTTTTCAAACCCTGAGGGACCCATATCTGACCAAGAAGAACAGATTAACTGTTTAAGCTCTATCCGTACCTGTAGGGACACTCTTCTCCCCTCTTGCATTCTCCTTTTACCCAGAAGGAACAGATGTGAGGACGATTACGTTTATAGTAAGGTGTGGTCCGAGCCAGCTTAAGCAGCATGTCACTTGTGGAAGTAGCTTTTCCTAGCGCACCAACTGGCCTAGTGCCATCAGAGTTAGATATCTAAATAATAGTTAAAAGACAAAAAAATAGATATAGATCATTATAGAAAACTAATRCACAGAATTGGAGCAATTTTAAGATTGAGAGATTTTAAGATGACCTAGGTCGTTTCTTTTTAGAACAAGTGAATTTGGCCCCCCCTCTTCCCTACACGCACCCACAAGCGCAGAGCATGATTATAAATAGATTTCTTTACCTCTCTTTCCATGTTTTGGGTGTAGTACTCTTTATTGACATCAGATTTAGGCATTTCATCCTTAAGGGAGAGTCCTGCATCCCGGACTTGAATAGGCAAACCTAAAATTAAGATAAAATCAAATTCATATTAAGCACAAGTTGAACTGTGAAAATAATTATTACAACCTGCATTAGCCTGGTGTGTTACACACCAAAYGTGTTCCTTAACCTCAGAAGGGATTTGATCATTGAGACTTGTTCTCCTCAAAGACTCAAAGTCAAGAGAGACAGCCGTGCCAGTTACAGGCTTATGTTCACCAACTACAAGAGGCAAGCAGAACTATATCACATCTCAGTTTCTTTTTTTTCCTTTTTTTT
>NW_028186657.1:2195090-2198014 GCF_003343005.1 Rhea americana
GGGGTACACACACCATATTCCAGGTCAAGCAGACAGGTTTGGCAGACATTCTTGAGCTTGCTGCATGTTTGACACACTTCTGTTTTCTTAAAACGCATACGAACACCAGGGCACCAGCGAAATACTGTGAAAGGCCTGGCACAAATCTGAAAGACAGAAGAGAGACTTGTATCACTATCACACAGCAATGAAATCACCAAACACATCAAATCTTTTTTGACTATGAGTCCATCTTCATCATCTTAATGCAAGATCCGGACAAACAAACTTATGATCTCACGAAGTATTTAATCTGCTTTGGTGTCTTTATTTTGACAGAGAAAGTTATAGGAGGGACTTTTTTGAGTTGATACAATATCTGAATGCTGAAAGCAAAGCTACACAAAGGAAAAGAAGTTCTTTATTCCAAGAGATGTCACCATAGAGCTGTAAGAGGCAAATTACCAATGGTTTCTAAATTGAACATCCACTGGCATAGCAGCAAGGCCAGTAAAAGGTGACAGAACTTTTGACCCAGAAAAAAGACAACTACTATCTATGATATCTGTTTGAAAGATGTATCCACTTTCACTGTATGTGTAATCTGAGGAAGGAAAGCAAGATTTCAGCACGCACCTTCTTCCTAACTCAGATGACAATTGGTAAAAGAGAAAAAAAAGGGGAAAAGAAAAGTTCTTCAAATCAAGACAAAGTATTCTATTTTATATTTCTAGAAGACAGCACTAAATAGTTCCACCTCTCTGTTAGAAATAAACCTGGCTTATTTCTTAAATAGCTAACACAAATCACTGGAYGGGCAGGAAAAACTTATTCACAGCAAAAATGAAACTGCAGTTAAGAGTAAATACGAACAGAAAATAGGAGATCTTTTGAAATGTTGAAATACCTTTGAATATAGCACAACCAATATGAGCAAGATGTAAATCTGAAAAAAGCTGACAGCAAATTCTAAAAACACACTCTTCGGGAATTTTAGTCTTGTAAGGTTAACCAATTTTGTCTAACAATGCACATGGTAGATTGATGCAAAAGTTTATGCAGTTATACAAATATATTAACTTATTAACCCAGATAAGGACTTTCCTGAAAGTCACAATTTTTTTAAAGTTAATATTTACTACTCATAGATGTGTGGCAGTTTAGATGTCAGTTCTTCAAAAGACAACATGCATACCTTGCATTCTTTTCCGTATTTCTCTTTGGTCTGAAATATAATCAGAAACAGTAAAATAAAAGATATTCATTTGTTCAACATACAACTCTTCCCCATATATGATATCATCAAAATTACAGCACAGTGTTTTTTCCCCTCTTATTTTGCATTTAGACTTGTTCACCCCTGTGGCCTGGACTCAATCAGAATAGTCCTTGGCAGGTGAACAGAACAACTATAGGAAACAAAACAAAACCAAACCAAAAAAACCCACAAAACCCCCCAAAACTCTGTCAACTCATTTTTGGTTTGGATTTTGGAAGCACTCAATAAAACACACTATTACTAGATCAACGCCATGTATCGAGAAGAGTAGAGCCCGTACTTCTAATAAAGAAAAACTGCAATTACGTGAAAATAAGCTAATCCTCAAGTATAATCTATATTGGTAGCCAATACCATATTCCACAAAAATTTCATAAAACACTTTTGGAAATCTTCAGTTTCCTTGGTAGAAAGGAAACACTGAAGGAAGAACACTTGATCCAAGTAGAGATCACACGCAACTAGATAAAGTTTAAATGTCCAAATAAAGATGACATGAAATGGATTAATCCATCTTCTATTGAAAAAGTCACAATAAAAGGATAAGGATTTGAATTACTGTCAAGCAACCCTCCACAAGTCAATCTTAAACTAGTTTTTACAGATGCCAATTCTAGAAACTGCATGAATGTATTTAATGTTTCAACATCTCGCTCACCATCACACAATTTAACCACACCAAATCTTTGTTTTCTAGTATTTCCTGTGCTTTAAACGTTAAACAATTCTGTCTTATTCTCTACTTGTGTTACTGAGTGGTTGATTCTTAAGCCATAAGCCTAAAATCATAGCAGGACATACAAAAAAAGCAAGAATCAAGTTTTTTAGTGCAGAATTAATTAATTCGGAGTTCAAGTGCATCTCAACATCTCCTCTTTCACTCAAGTTTAATCTAGCCTTCAGAACAGTTCTATGGGCACCATCACTGAACAGAGTAAAAGACTGCAGTGTCAATCAGGCACATACCATTCGAATATACGGGTTTTCTCCAAGACATGTCTGGCACAGGATAGGGAAGTCCTGAATCGAGCGAGAAGGAGATACAAAAATATCAGAAATTAGCAGCAGGCGCCCTCTCTCACCGCAATAGCAGCCAGAGCAGGTTCCGAACACTTCCGAGTTAAACCCATCGGACTGGAAGTCACGACGACCCCACGGGACGGCTGCAGGCTCTGGCGAGCCCCAACGCGCGGGAGCCGCGACCTGCGGGCTCTTCCTGCCTTAAGAGCGGCCCCTCCTGGAGCCGAAGCTCCGCAGGGCCCCGGCCCCTCGGCGCCGGCCTCCTCCAAGGCTGGGGCGCGGAGGGCCGCCGGGGAGGCCCGGCCGCCGGGCGCAGCGCCCGCACCTCCCGGCACCGCCGGCCYCCGTGGCCGCTCCTGACCCCCGCGGAACGGCGCCGCTCACCGCGTCCTCCCAGTTCTGCCGGTTGTAGGTGTTTGAGCCCAACGACGTCGACATGGCCGCCGGCGCCGCTCCGCTCCCCGCCGCCGCCGGAAGCGCTCCTGCCGCTCCGCCCCGGCAGGCAGCGGGGCCGGAAAAGCCCTGCTCCGCTTCCGGCGGGGGGGGCATGCCGGAATGGCGCCAGCGTGTCGCAGGGGCGGAGCCGCTCTAGGCACTGCGGACCATAGAGCTCGGGTGGAAAGCCGTGGGAGCGCCTCTGCGGAGG
>NW_028186657.1:2198294-2203716 GCF_003343005.1 Rhea americana
CGTTCCTCCTAAGCGCAGAGTAAGCAGCAGGAGGGCGAAAGCAGCAGAGAGCCAACTTTGCTTTATTGGAATTCACTACACGAAATTACGCGGTAAGGCAACACAGGCGCCCGTCAGTAAGGGGCGGACACGGATGGAGGCAGAGCGCGGCCAGGCACTTCCGCGCAGACAGACATAAGGACACAGCAAACGCTATTCCTAGCTCCTATAAGCATCTACACGGGGAAGAAAATGCACCAGACTAGTTAAACCGTTCAAAAGAGAAAACATCAACGCACCCTTTAATTTCCAAACTAGCGACTGAGGGCCCACAAGCACATCTTACCTTCCTATAACATAAATAACAGCCAAAGAACCCACTGAATACAGTAAAATCCCAATTTCAAACTCCTCCTTTACCAGAGGAGCAACTAGGTGCAGTTCGACAGGCCCCATCAGCCACCAGCTTGTCCCAAAGCCTGCTCGTCCTCCTTAGTGCTGCGAGGGGTGTCAGCTGTTTGGCTAATGAAGAGAACTCAGGGCCAGAGCTCAAGTGTTTTGTTATCTTGAGAGGGAAAACAGCAGCAGATACTAACACTATACATTAAGAATAAATACAAACTACACTTCAACTCATGCTGTACGTCTGTGTCTAGCCTACGCAAACCTGTAAACAGGAAACCTCCCTGCTTTGAGACCCACTGCACTACGGGGAGGTAACGTGAGCTTCCCTTGCAGAGCTGTCAAACCCATCCCTCCGGATACCCACAGGCAGTTTTCTTGCTTTAGGTGAGATGCGTTTTCAGGTGCCCTGAGCCCTATTTGCTGCTCTCATTACTTCACTAGGAGAGGGGGCAGCAAGATCCCGTCCTCTCATACACACACTTTACAACTTTAGACTGGCAGGACCGTGTCTTAAACCTCAAGCAATAAAACCGTAACTGACTGGTATTTCAGCCTTTCCCAGTATCACCAGCATATTAAAGACTATTAGAAGTGTTTAATTAAGTGTTAACGYCTGAATTGGGAACACAACTGAAGTCCCAGCAGGAAGATGAATCTTGCCTGGCAGCACTATGCTATTGTAACTACTGGTATCCAGTATCACGGGTACCCTGTCCTTTTATCTACTGTTTTTAGCTTGGACTACAGCCAAATTACACCCCGGATACACCATGAGCAAGTTATCATTTTATAATGGTAGACTATATGCTAGTTAAAGTATAACAGTCTTTCCTCCTTTACATTTTTCCCTATCCCACTATAACATGACCTAATCTAAACACTCCAAGTTTCATACTGTTTGCTATCCTCATTAGCACAATTTCATTGATAAGACGACTGCCAGGCAGCCTCRCAGAAACATCCTTGCCTCAGTAAAGAACTGTATCAGAATTTCATTCCTAACTTGTAAAGCATTATGCTATCAAATCCATCTTGCAATAAAACAGGCTTGCAGTGAGACTGGTTGCCAGTCAAATCCATGAATACAGTATACTATGTTTTGAGTTTAAAGGCAAAGTGATCATTTCATTTGTGAGGACACATTTATCACCTTGGCTAAGCAAGCTACACATGCCAAAGGTTTTTCTCTTCATAACAGCAGAAACAGTTGTACCTTTGAGTCCCCCACACTTATTTGAAGGATCCTATTAGGAAGCAGGAAAAAAATATATATATTTGGCTGCAAGAGAGACTTGACTATAATGCAGCAGACACAGTCACCTCCTGAAATGTTTTCCCAGAAAGGGCACAGCTCTGTGTGGAAAAGAATTCCATAATTGAATATGTAACAGTAACTTTGTGGGCTGACATGATGAAGACAAAGACCAATACAGGTTCTTTTCTGCTGATAAAAAAAAAATCAGATAGATGTAGTGCAGAGCTGGAGAAAGACAAATCTCTCTCTGTGCTGAAACATGTGCTGTAAGTTAAACTAGCATGTAGTAGTGCGGGGAAACGAGTGGTAGTTAGTGGGCACTATGATAAGAGGAGGGAGAAGAACAAATCATCCAAAACCATGATACCCTTGCCCACACCCATGCAGCTTCCTCCTTGTGGCTTGGCTGGAGTCCGTGGCACACATCCATMCATCACAGCGGATCTCTCGCAGAACTTCTCACCAGGGTGCATTCTTCTACTGTGACAGTCTATCCTGTGGCCAGCCTTTGGGATGCAGGTGTTGGGAGCGTTTATGGGAGCACTGGACCAAGGCTGAGCTCCACGTGATGGGTAAGCCAGATGACCTCMGAGCTCTGATCGCTTTCCTCACTGGGCCGGATTGGAGCAGCAAGGTTTTTAAACTCATGCTTCATCTTAAAACTCACGGTCACTTCACCCTCCTCTTTCTGTGGAGTGACCTTGATGAAAACTCCTACCTTATTGGCTTTTCGGAAGGCGATAATGCTGCAGGGCAGAAAACAAGAGGACATGGGGTCAGCCAAGTTMTCAAACAATTTTTTTGCAAAGATTTGTTCTGAGACCGTAAGAGATGCTCGGTTTACAGTCTGTGGGCTGAATCTGCTCTGCTAGAACAATTCCTCCAGCCTGTAGCTTACTCCCTGCTGCTTTCTTCCCAGAGGGCCCCGCAGTCCCTCCCGCACCATGATCAAAATGCATGTACTTCCCTTAGGCTAGGCTGCATGCACATCCATCACGTGGAACAGGTCTGCTTTGGCCTTAGGAAATAATGCACCCAGTTGTGCAGTACAGAAGGGCCACAATATATAACTGAAATAGCTCTATACGAGGCTGAAGAACTTTTTCCATTTTGAAGACTGATGGGACCTCTGTGTAGTATACAGTATTAYTGCGTAGTTCACACCACCACTGTGAATCTTTTGCTTGCAAAGAAAAGGATTTCACAAAGCATTCCTGGAGAGAATCAGCATTACTACCTATAACCCATCTACTATTACAGCACATCCTGCCTCACAGGAAACAAGTATTTCTTGAATAGTCCAAACCATAAACAGAAAAGATAAATTTGCATTTCTTATCTCTGACAAAAAAAAACCCTTTAGACAGACAGAAAAGCATTCCGCTACTTGGCTGAAGTGCCAGTTGTTTTAGGGAAAGGTTGGACWCAGGGAATTCAACACTCACTCAGGGTCATCCTGGAAGTCTTGAGGCTCTGCCAGCTCATCATATTCTGCTGCAGCATCTTTGCCAGCCAGAATAAGCTCCTTGGGAGGAACTGCTACCTGAAACAGAGCATGGAGAGAGGAGGCCCATTACCCAAACTGCAAGTAGGAGAGAGCTCTTCCCCTCTGAGGGCTGCTTAACTAAAGCTCAACAGAAAAGTGAATCATCCTTTGCTTTTCCTCCACTCTGGTTAATTCTGGCTCCCACCCACCAGCAAAGTGGCCTCTCTGTATTTCTCCTTTGAGTTCTGGCTCTCAATGAACAGACACACATTCAAAGTATTTTACTATCTGACAGCGACATTTATGTTGGTGACAGTCATTTAAACCTCCAAGGACAAAAACATGATGTAGTCAACAGACATCAAAGMACATATCAAAGGTGTGACCTAGAGGCAGATAAATGGAAGTGGAGAGCCTTGGAAAAGGCCTGGGTTCATACGGCAGGAGGGCACAATACCTTGGCAGTACTGTTGATATCATCAGGGTCTCCCTCCTCGCACTCCAGCAGTGTGACATGTGTGACGTTCTCCACCGGATTGGTCAAAGTCAAAAGAACTTGGCTCTCCTGAGGAGATTAGAGGAAACAGTTCAAGAAGCAGTTATCCTAAAAACGTGTTTTACTTCCATCTCCTCTAAATGACTGGTCAGCACCTTCAAAAACATGTATCACATATACTTGAAGGAGTGATGAACATCCCCAACCCCTAAGAAAGATATTAAAACCATGTAGCACTCTTTCTTAATATTAGAAATACCACCTTCAGAATCTAGCCCAGACCCCTACTCAGTACCTTTTATTCTTGAGATACTGGCACGTGACTGTGATGCCCCATGTCACATTGCAGTGTATTATACTCATGCAGAGCAACAAGTACATTTAGCATTATTCCTACCACCCCTTTAATCCTTGTACCCTCTGTGATGAATGAAGTGAACAAAGCCCTAAGAAGCAAGGATTACACAGCACAACATTTTTAAAAAGCCCCAAATCTCAGCTATGCTTCACCCTAAGATATTTCTGGAAAAAAGTACTGACCTTCATGTAGCGCAGGTTGGGAATGGACATGATTCTCACTTCAGGGATATAGTTACTACAAGAACAAAGCAAAATGTCCAAGATGAATTGTGCTACTATCTGCAACTTACCTATTTAAAGCAAAAGCATACATTCAGAGACATTCAGCTAACTTGTTTAATGYTATTAAAGCTTAGCTTACATTAAACAGACAAAAGAAGAAACAGACAGAGGACATGTCCTTTTTCTGTACAAAGCTAAATCTACCAACTCCTGCTACTGAGGCTAGACCAGCACATAGTGCCCTTTTCAAACTGCTGAAACCCTCAACAARCCTTTTATTAGACCAGAAAGCAACATTTACTTACTACAGTTGAGCAAACTATAAAAAACTGATTGTGCTTGAGAGATCAAATCAAAAGCTCAGAAGGAATGAAAATAAGAATTGGCAGGCAGCTGTTCTCCCATATCCCCATATCTTACTTACACAGCAACCAGCTGGATCTTGAATTTGATAGATGTTGGATTGAATTCTGGTTTACTCAGGTTATGTTCACATTTCTAGAGGCAAAGATAGTTTAATCAGCACTGAAAGATAGGATGCAGTCACATGTTGAAGAATCAGAGCTACAAGTGGAATGCTGATAGCCACAGTATTTACCAGCTTCTAGCACAGCACATAAAAACAGCCTAAAGGTGGCTGTATCAAGTTATATGGCATTTTAAAAGGGTCATATCCAGCACTATCAGTGCAATCGCAGAAACACAAGATTCGGGACCAAGCTTAAAAATACTTAGACATCCACTGACTGTAGCAGGAGGAAGGCAAAAAAATACCTCCAGCTCTTTGATTTACACTCCAGAACAACAAAAGAAAAAAAGAAAAAATCAAATATGGGTTCAGCCAATATCTGTGTTTAACAGATAAAGTGGCTTATTTAAGATCATCCAGTAAGCCAACAGGAGAACTTAGATGTGATATTTGCCTGTCGTCATTCTTCAGCTCTCTGCTTTTCTTCTCTGAAATATTCTCTGCTTACATTCTAAGGGTATTGTCTGTATTCTACACTGTCTCTATTTTTTCTGTGTTTGCTAACGTAATTTTTGTCTTCAGTAATAGCAGAAATTTTATAATGCCAACTGTACTGGGAACATCCTACTGATTTTTGCAGTATGATTCTTCACCTAGGTAGGTAACGCAGACCTTTCTGCAAATCCACCTTTGTATTTTTATGCATCTTTGACAATGTGGTCCATTTCACATTCTCCATCATATGTCAAA
>NW_028186657.1:2203766-2211634 GCF_003343005.1 Rhea americana
AAAAAAAAAAAAAAAAAAAAAAAAAAAAAAAGGAAATACACCACCCATTTCCTACAATCCAGGATCTATAAGCCTGGAAAAAAGCTTCTATTTTTGCATTTAATTACCTACCCGACAGCGCAGTGAACGTTTGATCAAGAGGTGTTTATGGCGTGGGTAGAGCTGGGAAGCACAGATTGGCTGGAAGTCAGGCTGCAGCAGACGTTGACGCAGAGTCGTCACTTGATGCACAGAAAGTAAGACCAAATTCATGCCTTACTGCAGCATTGAAACTCAAGCCAGATTACATATATATATATATATGCACTGCACTAAGAGCAAATGTGCAGTGCATTAAGTACAAGCATGCTACATTCTCTAAGAAACTTGATTTCATTTGCAGAAAGTAATTCAGAAATCACTGATAGATATGGGTGTTTCTAGAAACAAATGCATGAATGCAAGGATAAAATCCTACAAAGGGGAACCCTTTGGCATGGTAACCATAGTGGAACATCAGTGCCAGCCCAAACAAAAGTACCCTGATCTTTGGGCAAAGCTCAGCTAGAAAGGAAACAGCATTTTGTACCCCTCTAGAAATAAATTCTTTTTCCCCTAAGGGCCAASGAGTTTTTGCAACTTTGTTACCCTCAAAGCTGGGCACTGCACAAGTGGAATATATCACTTCTGAGCAAAGGGTTTGTATAGCTCAAAGTGATGCACAGAATTAATGACCACACAATACCTGAGGCACGGGAGCTCCAGAACCCAAACTTCCCAAGGGTTTCTCCCCCCAGAACAGGCTCTCCACAGACTCCCTACTGTCTAGCAGGCAATGAGCCACTTGACAACCTTTCTCTTATGGCAGAGAATCACTAAGGCTGTCTTCTTTACCAGCCTCCTACTTTCACACTGATGGAGTCTCATGAGGAAGGATCACCAAGACCATTTATCTCTTCTCCAAATCCTTTTAATACTAGTGGGCTTTGTAAGTGTCCAGAGAACATCTGTCCTTACGTAGAGCCACCTCAACAGGAAGTCTACATTGCACCTGTGGTTTTACACCATTCATTCCCAAGTTTCCTTAGTGAATTTACAATATTTGATTAGATCACGAGCTAGCTAAATAAGTCGCCTGTGTACACAAGCTTTTTCAAACTGATGTTGAAATAATGCACTATTGTTTCCTACAGCTCATTTAACATGCCAACCCCCTAGTAGTACAGCCAATTCCTTGTTTCCTGCTATTATTTGTAAAAGGATGTTAGATCTTTTCTCTAGCCTAAAGTCGGCCTTCCACATGCAGAGAAATTAAGGTCAGCAATAAAATGAAACGAGAGTAAACAGGTCCAACTTCTCTGGCTCTGAGCATTCCCTGTATTACATGAAGCCGAGCTACAACTGGAGTTACCATTTAAACAGCAAAAAAGTTTCACATCACTTTATTAACATCTATATTTCAATCCCAGTAGAAAGTGCACTAAAAACATGGAATGTTATGAACCCCAAGAGCAAGTTTCCAAACACTGCTCATGTTATAGAATGCAAGCACAAAAAGTGACAGAACATTCAGGTTTTACCTTCCGTCAGGTTGATTGGTCTTGTGYAGTAATCCTCAGGAAGGGGTTCCACTTCTTCTACTGCATCAGCTGGCTCAATCTTGATCTCCTTTTGGTCCTCTCCTTCTTTCAGACTGAAGCAAAAGGAGGGACAATTTAGTCATTAAATAAGGCATGTAGCGAAATCAGTAACTGTTTTATACCACACAAGACAGCAAGACAACAGTAAGTATCCAAAGAGATGAGAAGTAACTTGTTTCTCTRAGAAGGCTGCATATTTGGAGCTGTCCCACAGAGCTACCATGGATTTGACAACCTTCCAGCTCTCCAAAAACAAAAGTGCCTTTCAGTACTACCTGGACATAGTTCATCATTGTTCTGGAGTCACTTCACTGTTCTCTTGCCAATACCTCCTATCTCCCACAAAAATGATCCCAAACCYGAAACTCACGAGAGTCCAGCGAGAGCACTGATAGGAGCTCCAGATCTCTGGCGCTGAAGCCGGGTTCCTAGGCCATATTTGTCCTACAGGAAAAAAGGTAATGTCAGCTTCAGATCTGCTTTCTGTCAGGCTGAGGAGACCTACTGCAAACTCATCCTCTGGACTGCACAACAAGCATAGGGAGACAAGCAAAGAAAAGCAAAAATGGAAAGGTATTCAATGCTTCTCAGATTTTTTTCTCGTCAAACTGTTAGTAAGGAGAAAATCACCACCATACTGCAGACTGGGAGAGACAGACGTATGTGGCTACTGCTCAGGGTTTATGTTCTTTCCTTAAACCACTAACCTGTGCAACTAACATGTTCTCACTTCATCTTCTCTTCCAAGCAAATTGCATGTCAAGCGGTGTAGAATAGGAGTTTCACTGACTAAAGAACTGAGTTGAAGTGGGTATGTTCCCATCTGAGCTGCTCTGCAGCACCACGAGATAAAGACGGAGAAGGCAGAGTGCAGCTTCAGGTTCAGCTTCCCACAGGTCTTGTTACCTCAAAGTCTAAGTCTCTCTCCAGGTACTACTAATTGGCAAGAATAGCTGAGCTACTCTTCTACAGTTGAACTGAATGCAGGATGTTTCRTGGCAGAAGTCTTTCTTCTGGGCCCATCTGAAGAACCTGAATTCTCACCAAATAAGAAATCTAAGACTCAATCTACCCTTGCAATTTTCCAAGGATCAGAAGACTAATATTAGTGTCATTTACCTCAGGCAGGTAGATGGCTATGTCTTGACCAAGCTTTGTGAAAGACTGTTTTTCAAGTGTACCTCTACAGGACCAAAGGCAATCGTTGTTTGTAAAGTTAAAAACAAATAACAAAAACATTTTTTGTTATAACTACTACTCTCTGACTAGTTAAGACTTCAGATACATTTGTTCTAGGCACATCCAAGCCAAAGCCCCTGAGGTAAGGTGAAGAATAGAATAGGCTACTGTCCTTCAATTGGTACTATGAGAGCTTTAACACCAGCAGAAACTGTGAAAAGACTTACCACTACGTGTATAGTGTGTTGCTGTGGACAGCCCCCAAAATAGCAGCAGGTAGCAACGGAGACAAAAAATGCAGCCATAAGACATGAGCAAGGGCACAGAGCAGGCACAGTTAATTGAGAGGTAGCAAGCATATGCAGAGTCACCCAGCTTAAATGAAGTAAGCATTTAAGTGACAGTTATAATAAACACATTGTTCAGGCCACAATCAGTTCTTAAGATTAATTCAGTTAATATTTCACAGAAAGCAAGCGCAGGACAATCCTCGTCTAACAGTTCCTGAACTGTAGTATGCAACTGTCCCGAGAAAGCACTAGCGCTGGTACCCTGAATGTCTTTTCTTACAGGTAGGAGCCACYTTACATCCCTCATACAGATGCAAGATAGAAAATAAGTCTTAGATCACTAGAATGACACAGTTGCAGTGCATTTCACTGCTGGTGACATACTTCCTTGTATGGTAAGTGTAAACTCCTCTGGCTTTTTCAGAGGGGACTGTCAGAGAGAGGCAATATAATGCACAATAACGGGTGTAAAACTATGCCCAAAGATACTCAAGGGTCCTAGCTTATTTCCTTGATGTTGTTCTCAACAAAAAAGCCTAACATGCTACCATCRATATAATCTTTCAAGCTGAGGGTGTTGCACTTCACACTTCTTCCTCTGAGAGCACTGTGCTCCCAGCTCACCGAAAAGGCCAGTGGCATGTAGTTTCTGCGTCGCACCAGCTTCTTCCGATCCCGCTCAATCTTCTCTTTCTGAGCCAATTGCTGGTAGTACTCAACCAGTTTGTTAATCTGGAGGGGAGAACAGGAACAAATACCCAGTAAGGGAGAACAAATGCCGGGCAGCTAGTGATATTCATTTGTTAACAAGCTCATGTTCCTACTACATGCTATTACTAGCTCTATTTTGAGGAATATACCTGAAAGAAGCCTGCACATCTTAACTTGTTACCACAGTGTGGATAACACTCACTCTCCTTTGGGAATGAGGCCTATCAGTGTCCAATTCTCAGTCTGCGATTAGGTAATTGAGAGGTTCACACATTTGCCTTCGCTCCAGATGGTAACATGGTAAGGCCAAAAAAGAGCAACTTGAACCAGCAGAGCAAATAGCACCTTTTTCTCCGGGACCGACTACGTTTACTGCTGAGCCCTAACTGGTGACAGACAAAGGGAATAAAGATTTTATGTTTTCCAGATCCTACAGACATTCTTGACAAGAAAATAGCTTTTGTTCACATAAAGGAAATATGTCAAATGGACTGCATGTTTATAACTTGACACAAGCTCCTTTTAGATTCAGCCTTTAATTCTTCTAATGCAGTTTACATGCTTCAGAACTTGATTTCTGTGTACAAAATTTCAAGCAAAGATCAATAAAGCAAAATCAGATGTGCTCTGTCCATRGCTAACAGCACTTTTCCTTAGTAGCCTTCCCCAAGTTTTCCTAAAAAAAAAAAATGTACAGATAACATGCCCATCAGAGTCACTTTTAACAGGATTATACATATTATATTTCAAACTCAGTGTCTTCTGAAAAAGGGATACTATTTATACTTGCAGCCTCCATGGAAGAGCCTCTAAGAGACCTTCCTTCCATTGAATTCAGTCAAGATAGAGATTATGTTCTAGAACCGGTATCTGAAGGATTACACAGATCTAGAGGGAACACCACCTCTAACAGCTCTTTCTAGCTAATGCCACCTGGGCCTAAGCACGGCCCTCCCCTTCACTTACCCTCTGTGTGTGAGGATTTTCCGGCTCCTGCCAGCCACCACTAGCTGTACAAGAAAGAAAAAACAGTATCTTCAAGAGACAATTTCCAGATTCCACAGAGAAACTGCATCTGATGCACAGATGTTTTGGTCTTACTCACRAAATATGACATTCTCTATTTTTGCTACACTTACTGTGGTAACTACAATTCCTAAAGTTCACGTCTGCACAAATACGTATCTTTGAAGCTTTTCACAGGCAGGTTTGGCAGAAGCAGCTTCACCAGGCTTTTAATTATTTTAAAAGTTCTGTTTGAGACATACTCAGAATAGCATCTAGGAGTGACTTTAGCAGCACATACATGAGTTTACAGGAATACTCTCCTATTACTAGAAGAGTATTGCCTATTACCCTATTTATTAACCTGCATCTTCAGCTGGAAGTCTCAGTCATGTGAACACTGGAAGTCAAAAAGGTACTTGCTTGGGTCTACTCAGCTCCATTACTGGAGCCCAACAGATATTTTCTGCATGTCTTACATACCAAGGAGAGAGAAAAGCTTTGTTTCAGTGCTATCATGGAGAGAGAAACAAACTACAAACACTGACCAACAACATTTTCCAACTATAAATAAAAGTGACAGAAAATGAATTATATTTTTATGTTGTCAGACTCAGCAGCTTCAAAGACTCTGAAAGTAGGCAAACAAGCTCTCACTCATTGTGAAGGCAGCACACCAACTAAAAAAGTTGATTGTTTGACAGTTTTCTCGCTAATCAGGTAATGTGAGCGTGGAACTGGGTCAGATGTTCCACTAACTCACCCTGGCTCTTCAGATGAAACCTCAGTGACAATYCATTTTGTTGTGTATTTCCAACTCTGACTCAAAACGTAGGCAGATACTACATACATCACATGCCCAGAAACTAGTTTGGTTATCTGTTATCTTTGAAAYGTATGTTCAACTCCTGCCATTACTTAGGCTTCTGGCTTTGACTATCACTTACCAACAGACTTGTCTGCCATGCCCACATCTCGGGAAGTCCAGCGGCAAAATCCACAGGCCAAGTAATATGCTTTCTTCATGGTAGTTTTCGCTGGGTCATCAGGGAGSGGAGCAGGAATGCTAGTGGCCCGGGTAGAAAGAGTGTGCATGCAGCAGGGGCAGTCAAAGCAGTTAGCACATCTGCAAAGAGAAAGGCCTGAGACAGTGCTTTGACGAGGAGCCTAGCCTTAATGCAGCCCACGGACATAAGAAAACCACTCAACATGCAAATCTAGACAAAACCAACAGATCTTTTTATCTTAATCAACAGCACTAGGGAAGAAGGGCAACAGGAACAATGGAGTTCAGAGCCAACATGAGGACGCTAATAGCAAGAAATACTGGGTGATACAAAAGCTTGTTGTTTGTAATATGAAGACAGGTCACAAAAGAAACCCCCTAGAATGTGAAGAGCACATGAGATCACAGAAAGACACACTCGATCCCCAAAACAAATTGAAAAGTAACAAAGAGAGCGACAAATTTTTGAAGAGTTTCAAAAAGTCAAATCCTGTGGAATACACAGATGAGCAAGTGTTGATAAAGTAGAGAAGGAGCTATTTAGAATAGCTGGTTTGACTCAGAAAAGCTACAGCGACCTTACCTATTCTTTTTCAGCTTGGCTTCAGCTGATGGCATATTTTCCAGACAGCTAGGGCAGTAGTGAGAGTCCACCTGATGAACAACATAGTCACATTAGACTTCTTGGTATAAATTTGTAAATGTAGCATATCAACAATAGCCTGAAACTCTACCACACAATTTAACGAGGCTTTGTGTCTGGTAATAGCAAYGTGAAATCACAGAAGTTTTGAGACATTTCTTGATATCTGAAATTTTAGCCAGCCTTGGCAAGGGAGGGGAGGGGGGGAGGGCAAGGCTGTCTAGTATCTTAAATCAGAAGGCTTCTTAAGTCAAGAAAAATTAAACTGCTCTGCCTAGTAAATATGAAAAGGACAACTGGGTACCTAAGCAGCCCCAGGCTTGCCTGCATCCTGTTTTGCACAAGGTGCTGCTGGTGGGCTCCCAAGTGTCAGCAGACTATCACCTCAGCCTGATGATAACTTTAAGCTTAAGGATGAAGAGATTAAAATCTGCTCTTGCATCAAACAGTTCATGGTCAAGGAACAAATCTCCCCTACCAAAAAGGGATCTGGTACACTACAGTGAGTGTGTAAAACATAAAAAAAAAAAAAAATTACTCAGGTGAAAATAAATCAACACGAAACATTCTCAGTTCTGACTTCATTCTCAAAACAAGTAAAATATTCTCAGACTCCAGTCTACTGCCTTCTAAAAATGGTATTTTCCTACTATTTTAATATTTAGTGCTTTACATACCACCACATTTAGCAAGTCTTAATCAAGGCCTCAATGCCTTTCTGAGAGCAACTCTCCTCCCTTGCAAAACACCAGCTATGAGTCAGGGAAAGATGCAGGACCTCTACAGGCAGAGGCTCCCAAGCCCTACGCTGGTCCCTGTGCCTGGACCCAGCAAGCCTGCACGGCCTGCCCAGAGCGCTCCACATCCCGCAGCGCAATGAGAATCCCAGCAGAGGAAGGCAGGCCGCCAGGGTGCAGAGAACGGTGCACCGGTGAGCGCAGGAAACCCCGCGAGGCAGACGAGGGGCGAAGCGTGCTGCGAGCGAGCGCGGGCCGGAGGCGAGGGGGGCACCAGGCACAGCCCTGGGGGCGCAGAGCTCTCCAGGGAAAGGCCSTTCCCCTCGCAGCAGCCAGGCCCTGCACGGGGCCCCGCGCTGCCACGCCTGGGGGGCGGGCCAGGCCCTGCTCGTGCCCCCTGCACAGCCGGGGAGGCGCCGAAGCACCCCCTGCCCACAGGCACCGGGGTGCCCTGCTCCCCCCCCGGCCCCACAGGGCTGTGGGGGGGCGGTTGGGGGGGGCTGCTCTCCTCCCCCTCAGCCCCGGGGGGCTCAGACACCTCCCCTCCCAGGCAGCCCACCCCCACCTCGGCCACGCGCGCCTCAGCCAATCACAGGCCGAGCTCCGCAGACGGACAGAGCGAGGAGCCAATGGAGGGCGACGCCCCGCCCGCTCCCGGCGCGGCGCCCGCCCCCCTCC